>NW_004524639.1:8139838-8170121 GCF_000260255.1 Octodon degus
CGTTTCTCACAATTCAGCTGTTTGGTGTTTATTTTCACTTTCATTGGTGCCCTCTGGATCTGCTGAGGGAGTTGTTTTTAGAGGCATTTTTCATGTTCCCATCTCGTGTTTACGTGTGTGTGTGTGTGTGTGTGTGTGTGTGTGTGTGTGTGTGTGTGTGAACTGGGGGTTGAAGTCAAATCAAATGAAGACTGCTTAGGAAGATCGCAGAGGCTGGGCTGGATCACCAGCTTGCCATGCTGGCCCCACCCCCGGGGAGCGCTGAGGTGGTGATTGAAACTAGGCGCGGTGGCGTGCCTGTAATCCCAGCGTTTGGGAGGCTGAACACAGGAGAACAAGTCCGATCTATGTAGTGAGAGCCTGTAGACCTTGTACAAATACAAAACAAACAAACAAACAAAAAATAGAATGAAGAGAGCTTGTTGTTGTCATGAAGATCTCTTTATTTATGCTCTGTTTTCCAGTGATATGATCTTAGCTTTATTTTTCAAGAGGTATTATCTACCACTTCAACCTATTTAGCTTGAGTTGGACCCAGTAACTGTATTGCAAGGAGAGAGTTCTTACTGGTTATTAATAGTGTGCACAGATTCAACCATACATCAATCCTGAAAATTAAAACCTGTTTTAGGACCAGTCAAATAGCTCAGCAGATTAAAGCACCTGCAAGCAGGCACAGCCGTGCCAACCTCACCCCCGGGGCGCACTGAGACAGCAACTGAGACTGGGTGTGGTGGTGTACACCTCTAATCACAGCTCTTGGGAGGTTGTAAACAGGCAGATCACTATGCATCCAATCTAGTAGTGAGACCCTGAACACCCTGTAGACTCTTCCCTAAAAATACACAAAAAACCCTGTTTTGACAATTTTGTTCTTTTACCAATTTGCCTTAAACACTATACTGTACTGCTCTTAGTGATCAGGCTGCAATATGGAGGGAGGCAGAGGAAAGGAGAAAAAGACCGGGCAAGTCAGGAGGAAGAGGGAGAGAACAGAAATGTCAACAGTGAAAAACTGATAGGTCAGGCTCTGTTGGAGTTACTTTTACAGTAGAAGTGGCTAGTATTGAGGGGGTCTGAGAGAATATTTGTGGAAGTGAGAGGAAGAATATACAGGGAGGGAAGTGTAATTAGCGATGAAGGAAGCTGTGAGGTTGTTGGAATCTGTTAATATATTTATAGTTAGGTGGTTTTGTAGTTTTCTGGGGACAGAGTCTCACTGTGTAGTCCAGGGTGACCTCAAGCTCACAGCACACCTTCTGCCTCAGTCTCCTAGGTGCTGGCATTTGGTGCTAGTTTTGCTTGGGTTCTCTCAGCACAATGCCCTTAAGGTTTGCCTGGACATGGTTGTGAGTGGCCCCATTCAAGTGAAAGCACGACTCAGTTCTTACACTTTTGCACATATACCAGTGTTATATATGCCAAATAAAAGATGGAGAGGAAGAGGAGGAAGATAAGGGTGCAGGGAAAATCAGGAAGGCTGAGGAAAAAAGAAAAGGGAGGAAAGAAAGTTAAAAAGAGAAAAGGGAAAAAAGACCAAGTAAGGGTAAAATCTTAAAAAATAAAAAAATAAAGCAAGAGCTGGAGAAAAAAAACACACAGAACAATGAAGGAAACAAAGACAACAGCTCTCACACAGTTATACTACAGAGCCAGTAGCACAATTCCCTTTGTGCCCTATTCTCAGGCTGACTGGAGGCCACTAAGCCAGCTTCTCCCTTGGAGTCTGCTTGTCTAGGAGTGTTGATGGTTGTTGGTCTCTCTGGATCAACTTCCTCTCCACGGCTGTGCTTAGGGCATGGTTAACTACAGACCTTTTTCTCTGTCCCAAGAACCAATAACCACATTTAATTTTGGAAGGACAAGATGCAGTGTAGTTGGCTTAACATTCATTTCTCTGTCCCACCCACCCCAGGGACATCTCAGTCCCATTCCCCTCAGTGTAGAGCAAATCCCAGGGTCATAACTATGCTCTCCCTCCACGGGCCTTCTACCCAGTACTATTACCAGAAGCCTTCTGCTTCAGGGCTGTTGATGTCCTTTCACCCTCAGACCTTTATCTGTTTCTGCTTCCTGTCTCGAGAACTCTGCTTTCTGACCTTGGTACTTGGTACCGTTCCCAGGATCAGCAGAGGGCCTCCTTTCCATGTGGGCTGGGGGCTGGTGCCTGTGGGTTGAGCAGGATACTACGCTGTCTCAGATCTTTCTGGTGTCTGTAGAAACAGTAGGAGTTTTCCCACTCCAGTCTGGCCCAGCTGAATCTCTCCTCCTCCATGTCTCAGGGACATGATCTGTGGCTCCCTGCTAGAGAGATTTGTGCAGCTCACAACTCCCATTGTTCAGCCTCTCTGTGCCTAGGGCGGGGGTGGGGGGTGAGGGTGTCCCTTGATGCTGAATGGTGGGCATTAGGCAGGATGTTGTAGTGAAAGTGTTCACCGAGTTGTGGAGGATGATGGCAGGGGAGGAACCATCTGTTTCTGTGTTGCAGGCTCTCCCTCTTCTCTGGTTGTAGTCTAGGCTTCCTAGAGACCTTAGCTGCAGTTAACTCCCACACTGGATTCCCTCCTCCAGGTGGGAGGGAGAGTATGTACACAGCATATCCCAGGAGTCAGGCTTCTGTAGTGTAGGCTCCTTCCCATGATTTGTCCTGTTATACTTTTGTATCCTGAGAAGCTTCAACAGTTCCAGGAATGGATGAGAGATGACAGTGTGAGGAGTGCTGATGGTTGGCAGGGAAATGTCTGGAGAGGGTGGGAGAACAGCTGAGAAGTGTAGACGGAATCATTGGCTTTGGCAGGGAAGAGGACCATTTATTTCAGAGGTGGGTGGGAAAGGGGAAGGATAAGGTGAAACTAGAAACATGCTGATGTGCAGGGAAAGGCTCTAAGATGGTTGCTTTTGCTGGACCTCTTTAATACTTTCAGAAAGTGAAAGGTGTAGTCACTGGCTGCAAGGTGAAGGGGAGCAGAAGAGGGATCTAACCTGGAGAACAGTGGAAGGGTTGGGGCTAATACTGGTTACCATTTACTTCACACTTAGGTATAGGTACTGTTCCAAGCTCTTTAAATATTATATCCTGATGATCCTATGAGGAATGTTTTTTTTTGGGGGGGGGGTTTGAGGCAGAGTTTTGTTACACAGTTTAAGCTAGCCTTGAACTCACTTTGTTGCCAAGGCTGGTCTTGAACTCATAGCATTCTTCCTGCCTCCCCCTCCTGAGTACTGGGATTACAGGCGAGCACCATCTTGCTCAGCTACTATTACTTTTTAGATGTAGATTGGTATGGTCTTTGTGGCAGTTAAGGTGGAATGTCAACATGATTGGTTTGGGAATCCACCCAGATTGGTTGAGCACACTCCTGCGTGTGTGTGGGTGTCATGGAGGCATGGCATATGCTCTAGGTGTGGTCTCTGGCCCCTTCCTCTATGGCACTGTTCTCCCACTCTGCATTTTGGCTGCCATGAACTAAGTGGGTTTGCTCCACCACATCCTTCTTCTATGCTGTCTGCCTTGGAGCTAGCTTACCATGAACTGAATCCACTTAAACTGTGAGCTATGGGAAAGCTAATAGTTTGCTTATGGTCTATGTACCTCCAAGTTTCACGTATTGGAAGCTTAGTCTCCAGTGTGGCACTGTTGGGGTAGTGGGAGCCTTTAAGAGGTAGAGCCCAGTGGAAGATTATTAGCTATGATGCATTCAGAAGGGCCTGCTATAGTTCTCCAGGGACCTGAGTTTGTGTAACAATGGGCTGTTACAAAAAGAGAACCCTGTCTTCAGTCTCTTGCTTCTTGGATTGTTGTGTGACTTCTTTACCTCAAAGTGCTCCTGCCAGGATGACATCATCAGAGATGAGCAAATGATGGTCCCTTGCTTTTATTTTCATTTTTTTAGTTTTTTTTTTTGAGACAGGGTCTTATTATGCAGCTTGGGCTGGTCTTGAAGTGATTTTTCTGCCTCAGCCTCTCAAGTACTGGGGTTACAGGTCTGAACTACCATCCCCAGTCCAGGCCTCATGCTTTTACACTGAGATAAGTAAACCTCTTTTCTGTGTTAAATATTCAGTCTCAAGTGTTTTGCTATAGCAAATACAAAATGGACCAAGATGTGGATATACATTAAATATACCTAATTTTTAAATCAACTATATGTCAATAAAGCTGGGGCAAAAGATGCAGAAATCAAGTCACAGGAAGGTCAATTAACTTTCATCCAGGGTCATCCAACTAGGGCAGAGCTGGGATTTGAACTCAGGTAGTTTGTTGGAGCCTATGTAAAGAACAGTTAACAGGTCCTGTCTCCCTGCTTGCTATGGAGCAGGCAATGTGAAGCGTCAGCAAGAGAGGAAGAGAACTGTGGAACCACAGTTCTAGGGAAAGTCAGCCAGGGTGCCAAGACAGAAAGTCAAGGAATGGCTCTCCCAGACATTTCTCGATGCCACAGTTGCAATGTGTGGCTTTGGATTATTAGACAACACCAAGAGGCAATTCTTCAATTTTCCTTGCGATCAGAAAGGATGTAATGGGCCTCCTGTACCAGAAGCACCAGCAGCTGGGGGTGCATTTTCCTAACTTCAGCAAAAGATGGCCGCAGTGCCTGTTGCAGTGTCAAAACTGCTGGTGTCAGTTTCTATGAGTGGCGGTATGGGAAGGATCATGCTCAGATGGAAACACGTACTTCTGCCAAGCCTTTGGGTGGAGATAGAAAAAATATTCCTGACAACACTGAGTCAGCACATTCATCAGGGTCAAGCTCATAGCTGGAAGGAACTGGAAGAGTGCCCTGGTTGAGATGAAACCTCCAGCTGAGGCCTCTTCAGTCTCAGAGGGAATGGAATTAAAATCCACAAATTCATAATAGAGATTGGTTGGGGAACAAAAAGACGTTGTTCCCATCAGAGGTATATCCTCCCAGTGTTACTGAGTTCAAATTAGAGCTTCTCCCCACAAAGCACACTTATGTACTCCTCACCCTAAGAGGTAATAAAAGTTCAAAACTGCTTTTCAAAAGTTGTAAAATGGATTATGTGAAGACAGACCATTTGGGAGTCTTGTCTAACCTACTGAGGTTATGTCAGTAATGACCGCTGGGTTTCTCACAAATGTGTACGTTATGGTTGGGCAGATTTTGGGGGCTGGAGAGAGCATAAATCTGACAGTGTGACATGTATATGCATAAAGGACCAACATCCAGCCAGGTGCAGTGGTGTGTGCCTGTCATCCCAGCTACTGGGGAGGTTGAGACTCGATTATCACTGAAGCCTGGGAGCTCAAGGCAGCCTTGGGCAACATACCAAGTTGGTCTTAAAAACAAAAATATCAAAATAAATAAAAAAAAACAACAAAAACAAAAACAAAACAAAACAAAACAAAAATATCCCTTCCCCTAGTGGAGTCATTCTGTTGTCTGGACCTTTAGCATTCAGATAAAGGTATCTGGGTTGCCTATGCAAGTATGTGACTCCATTAGCCTCTGAAAATATGACTTCTGATTTATGAGGGCAAATACACTGAACATTCATTTGTAGGCCTCAGGCTCAAACTCAAGGCTTTGTACATAGCGCTCCATCAATGATATGTGCCTCTATCCTGAGAATTCTTGTATTTCACTGTAAGACAGATGATGACAGTATGGGCACAGCGAGGGGAGTACAGCAAAGTGAAGCAGCACCCAGTGATGCAGGCTCTCTTCTAAGCTTTATGCAAGATCACACTGATTTTTCACACAACATATCTTTATTCAGAAAAACATTTGCAATAAATTATAATAAAAAAGATGACGTGAAATACAGAATCCCACTAGCAGCTTTGCTTAGGGACCAAGACATTTTGGGGAAATATAACAATCACAGAATAAGAATCAGAAAATGGTAAAAGACAGACTAATGCAATGTCACCCTTGTGGGTCTGACCCAATTCTTCTCTAAAATGATAGTATAGAGGCCTCTTTTCCTACCAACTTGATCTGAAATCCTTAATTCAGAGGAGCTATGTTAACAGTACCTTAGAGGATGCAGGAATTAGTGACTGGGATGTTGGGGGCAGGACTGGTAGGTAAGCAGATATTTTATGTCTGGTCTCTGTCTTGTCTCCCTTAACTAGAGATTGTCTAACACCCTCAATCCTGTATATAGCCCAAGATGAGGGAGCAAAAGGCTCAGGCAGTAAACCAAGTTGGTGCTACGACTTGAGAAACAAGAGAGGGCACATTGTGCATGCTGCACAGGGCTTCACTGTTTATTCTCTTGGTCACCAAATTGTCAAGATACTAGACAATGGGCCCAGGAAAGATATCTTCTTTGTTACAACCTTGTTCCAGCTCCTATCTCCTTCCTCTTTCCATGATCACTCTGTAGCCTAAGAGATGCAAAACTGTGCTCCATCTTCCATTAGCTAAGTTCATCACCCAGCTGTTGATCTAGCAGGTCTTCAGCTACTTGGCATACATAACTTGATTACTACTCTATTTCTCTTTCTCCCAATCAGGAAAGAACATAATCAGTAAATCACAGGTTACATACCTTTTCTTCCCCAGGGAACTTAACTTTTAAGACACAGGGGAACTGGAGAATCATTCAGTGGTGGAGTGCAGTATCCTCTCACCCTCTTGTTGGATAGGCTGGAAGAGTCATGGAATCCATGCCTCGGACTGCACATAAAGAGTCTGTACGTGATGCTCCTGGTATCTTATGTTAACACGCAAGAATGAATCAACTTGGGGTGGCTTTAATGAAAAACACCAGGGGAAGCCAGTTTTGCAGTCAGTGGCTCATGGCTTCTTTGTCAACCAATAGATTATTTTTTAAAAAAAGGCTGTCCCACAAAGCTTGAATAAACGAAAGCTCACAGGGTCATCTTGAGTGGGAGAGGTAAGGTGTGTAGTTGGTCCCACTGGTCAGTCTCTCTTATGTAGCACTGGGCACAGTGATTGGGGCCAAGGGGAATCTATATCCTTTACTTGAAGGAGTCAGATGTGGGGCCCAGAGTCAAACCCTGCTGAGGGAGGAGGGAATACCTGTCCCTTGGTACTTCAGAAGACTGGAGAAGGGGTGCTGCCGGTCATTGTCAATGCTCCTGAGGGAGACGTAATAATTCCAAAGGGGCTTGATTGAAGTACAGACTCCTTTGTTTACTGTGGTGTCAGCGTTGCTCTGAGTGTGGACTTCTAAGTGAGGGACAGGTCACCTAATATCCAGGGTTGATCCTCATGTTAAATGTAAGTAATAATAAAAACAGAGAGCAGGAAGCAGGATCTGTCAAGTGTGAATACCTGTATTCTTAAAATACTCAATGTGCTTCCATTTTAATTGTGATTCTCTTACAATGATAGGATGCCATCTCTATAGTTCCTACAGTTACATTACTAAATGTGATCTGAGACAGGAGAACACGGTTAAACCTGGAGTAGATCCAGGAAAAGGCCAATGTTACAGTGACACAGATGCCATTGTAGTAGAAATGCGCAAATGCATGTATCAACTACATGTGAACAGTAAAGTCACTGTTGAGGACACGCAGGATTCCTTCCTTCAAAGTAACGGAATGAGTGGAGTGTAGTGCAAAGGAAGAACACGGGAAGGAAGTGGGTCAAAAGTGCTTTATACAAAGGACTGCAGACAAGTCTTGAGCTATGGCAAAGTAATGCTTTTAGGCCTAGGATGGGGAAATCTCAGAATGTAGGCCCAGGGTACTAAGGGCAGTTATGACAACCAGGCAGGAGGCAACAAACACATCCCCAGGGAAAGGTGTATAAATACCTCTTTGCCTTATAAAGATAAAACACAGAAACATCAAAATACGGTAACTTTGGCTTGGCAATATATGTCTAAAAGTATTTTGCTGTGTAGGATATGGTTATGGAGGCATTAGGAAACTCTTTCTTTTGCAATATTAACAGAACATGAGATTCCACAACAGACCCTTCCTGTGGCATGACTTTTCAATCATTCTGAAATACTTGGAACCCAAGATCTTCCTCTTCTAGAATCTCAGGGAAGAAAAGACTTAGTCTTCATCACTCCCAAGCAGAAAGCCCAGAAGGAACTGGATGGCACGCTGGCGGTCACTTGATGTCTGTCTTGTCATAAGGTTGGGTGGAGGCCTTAGGAGAAGACTAGTGAAGAGAGTAGCTATAGGGTGAGAGAAACAAAAGAGGACCTGTCAGACGTGATCTAAGTAAACACTCAGGGTTTGTGGGGCCAGAGGACAGGGGTAGTAGGAGGAAGGTGTCTGCTACGTGCCTGAACATCTGATAAGGTAATACACTGTACACAATACATGCACGTTGTCCTCCACAAACACCTGTGTAGCCATTCTTATAAAGTGCCCTTACCGATCATGTTAGCGCTGACGTTGTTGTATTCAGAAAATTTTAAGAGTTCTCGAAGGAATGCCATCAAGTAACGGAAAACATTTCTATGGCACCTTGGGAGCTGGGAAATAACCTGTTTTTCAAAGATGGGTAGTGAAGAAAATAGAAGAACTTATAGCTACCATAACAGTAATTTGTAATACTAACTTTACAAGTCCCATTCATCTGTCACTACCCTCTATTACTTACTCATGACACACACACACACACACACACACACACACACACACACACACAGAGAGAGAGAGAGAGAGAGAGAGAGAGAGAGAGAGAGAACACCTCACTAGAAGATACACATGAAATACAATAAAAATATAAAAAGAAGGTATAAGATATATCTCAATCTGTTCTTTTTTCCTTTCCCCAGACAGGTAGCTAAGACACCTACCAAGGTCAATGCTCTTTGCTACCATTCCATTTAGCATAAATGGGAGATTCCCTCAACACTCATTTGCTGCTTCACAAGCTGTCTCTCTTATTGTGCATCAAAATCATTTCAAAATTAAAAACAGACCAAGAAGAAAAAAGAACAAAGGCTCTCAAATGTTATCTTTCCTTTCTGATAATGTCAGTCAGAACTGCATGCACAGTTAGAGTCACTAGTCTTACTTCAGGGTAGAGGTATCCACCTCACTGTTTTCTGTAAACAAAAATAGGCTGACTAGAAAAAGGTGACAAACAGAACAGGAAATAATACAGCCTAAAACTCAAGGGGCTCAACTCTTAATGCTGGTGTCCTGAAAGACTTGGATCTATCCTACTACACAGCTGGCTGGCTATCTGGCTTTGTCAATCTGATGATTTCTCTATGGGAGAACCTGCTCTAGACATTCTTAGATCAGTAAGACGCACCTGTCGGCAGATCCGAGGGTCATAAGCAGAGTCAAGACATCGCTGATATAGTTCATAACAGATGACTGGCTCTGGCAAGGCTTCTAGGAAAATGAGCAGTGCTTCAGCCACAGAGTGATTACTGCCAGCTGAATTGCCTTATGTCAAGGAAAAGGGGCTCCAGAAGAAAGGCCACATGATTGACTGGCTCCTTTCCTGCAGGGAGGGCTTTTTTCTTTTATTTTGGGGACAATGATCTGAACTGGGGTTTGATATTTTATTGGTCCAGACACTGCAACTGAGTTATAGAACTGGTCAACGTTCTTTGTACGGCTGGTCCAAATTCCAGCTCAGTGGAATACAGCCTGCAGAATGACAGTCCCTACTGGATCAGACCTACAGACTACTTGTCAGTGGGCTCCATCCTTGTGTCACAATGGCAGTCTGTGCGGGGCAAGGGTGGGTGGCCAGCTGAAGGAGAACAGGGCCAGTGCTAGGGCTGCCAGGCTCCATGTTTACTAATAGTTGTTGTTATCTGCCCTTTGATTTCTTAGTAATAATAGCTTGATATGGAGAGGCCACAAGTTCCTGAAAGGAACTGAGAAACAACTGGACAGTCAGTGATTATAATAAAACACAACTGCAAAGAAAAAAAACCAAACAGATAAAAATCAAATGTAGATGGAAAGAAAAGGTTGGCCCAATACCAATACAGATTTCTAAACCCTGGGCCGAAAGGATACGGATTGTCTCCGGGATGCTGGTGTCCAGACAGTCAATAATCTGCTGTAACTCTTCCTGCATTCCGGGGGTTTGGAACAGGTCCTCCTACCACAGAAGGCAGAATGAAGGCAATAAGGCAAGGTAAATCACCACTACAGTTCTGAAGATTGCTCAGGGGTTGGGAGTGCCGTGGAGGTATGAAAATAACACTTTCCCCTATATCAGCACTATAATCCATGTGACATTTTAAATAAGCAAATGATCTTCAACTTATTTATCATAAGGTAGGGAGATAGATGGCTGGATCAGGAAAGCAGGTATTACACTTCAAGCCTCTAGACAAGAAGGCAGAATGTAAACTGCATAATCATGTTTGAATACTGACACTACTGAACTCTGGAAAAGGAGTAAATGTATATTTGTGCTAAACCTTGCATTTTAAGTTATATTACTCTTCAGTAGATAAGAAAGTATTAACTTTCACTTTGGTTCAAGGAAGTTCTCTTATTTGGGTGAATGGGCTGAGGGTGGCTAGTGTTTTGGTGGGATTGAAAAGGAAAGTTAAGATCAAATTAAAGAAATTGGCTTGAAGTTTCCTTGGGCTTTAAAATCTGTAATGACTCCATGACAGCACTATAGCCTCAGGTATTCAGCCATCCAGGAGAGTTCAGGGCCAGATGACAGGTAGTCTCAGTCGTGGTCCTGGCTCTGTCAGAACACTCAGATTGCAGTCTTAGGTAAATCACTTAGCTCGCAGGCTTCAGCAGTTGCATCTGAATAGGGATGCTTCTATCTAGCCAGGCAATCTGACAGCGATGCTGTGAAGGTTGCTTGGGAAAGTTAGGAACATTATGCTAGTGTGAAACATAATTTCTTACAGGACTTGCACACACTCTGAAGTTACAGGGAAGGTTTACTTTCACTTACCTGGTGACAGGCATATCTGAATAAGTGATCTACTAAAAGCCAGATCTCCTTGGGGACCTGCAAGGGTCTTTCACTGGCACCTTCATCCAAGGGAACCATCTGAAGGAGGGATTTTTCCTAGTAGATGAAAATGGATGAGAATAAAAGGGGTCTCAGAATAAGCAATCTTTAAATGATGCTCATGTAGGCATACAATGATCTTAATCTTGTAAAGATTTTTCTTTTTTTTTTCACTGGGGACACATCTGGTCTGAAGGCACTCCAAACTGATTCTCATAGGCAAAGGATCTCCTTTCCTAAATGCTTCATTCAATCATTAAGTATTTCATTCAGGTTTATGATGTTTATCATGGGGACTTGTGTGTTGTAAATATTTTCAAGAATGACACTGAGAACCCATACTTTAGTGATCCAAGAGCCCATATGCCACCAGTGACTTCTGATCTATTAAATTACAATTGCCAAGACAGTACTTTGAGTGACCATGTGTTCACTTAGGTTTCAGCTTACTTTTAAATAACTCTTCCTTTAGGTCTTACCACAAATACTACTATTTTCACTACTACTTTAATTGAGCTTCTCTGGTTTTCAGGAATTAAAGACAACTCTTCACACGAGGCCCACATATGTCAGGGGTGATAGAAATTCTAATCCTAAGGTACTGAAACTCATAAGCCTCAAAATCCAATTAATAGTAAACCGAGGACTGCATCTGAAGAGCCAGAGTCTAAATCTAGAAGTTACTGTTTATAATATCTCAGCAAGTATTTCTAGGCGCTTTTACTCCTTCCCTCCTTTCACCTGCCTTTCCACTATCTCTTAGGTTCTTTTGAAAGAAAGTACGAAAACAATCTAGAAGTGTCCTAAATCAGATCAGTAACTAAACTTGAACTTGAAAATGGTTAGGGAACAAACTGTTATCCTTCAGTTCTCAAAACCCTACCTTGTTAGCTTACATTTATGTAGTCAATTATAAATCATACAAAAAAATACCTAAAATAGTTTAAAAGGCACTTGAAGGCAGCTTTCAAAAAATCCTAGTGGAGAAAACTATGACCAATATTTGCATCTTTCTCCTTTCTCTACATTCAGATCACATATTATGTATGTTCAACTTTAAGAAACTTTTGCCCAACATTGTGCAACCTGGAAATTCCTTCCAAAACTTCCAGGTAGCTTTGAGAGAAAGAAAATGAAATTTTACTATTTTCACAGAAATCCTGTATAGTATAACAGTGCCAAGGTCTCTTCTTAATACTGTGTTTTTTAACAGGCACTGATGACCTTTTAAGCTGCTGTGCCTTTCTAAAGGCAAAAGGAAGACAAGCAAGCATGACAGTTGGTTACTGCTATACACATTTACATTTACTTTGCTTCCTTTCCCTAGGAGTCTATCACTTGAAACTCCTGTTTTCTATGGTTGTCAGAATGTCTATCCGTGTTTCACCCACTGACCTTTTTGCATTCTAAGTATTAAATGCAAATATTCACACGGTATCTGAGTCAAAACACTGTCCATATTGTACTCTGCTAACCTTCTGGGCTGAGTGCAACGCACGTACAGATTCTTTAGCAGATGCCTTTAGGCTTAACATATATAAATTATTCAGCACAGATTTATGTACTTTAAAAAAAATCTGACAACCCAACTGGAGCTTTTCCTGTATGAAGGCATTAAGGCTACACAAGGCAGTGTCTAGGAGGAACAGACAGAAGATGTACTGTTCTTAACAGAGAAGGGCTGGGAAGCAGTCTCAAATCGTGGTAGTTTAAAAAGGTTAATAAAATGTCAGTAGGTTATAAACATCACCCATTACCCATGTTCAAATTCATGTATGATAATACTGTCATTCTTGGGTCTCTAAAATCCAAAGATATAATAAGAGAACAAAATGTTTTAAAAAGTTCCACAAATTATTCAGAACTCTGATTTTCAAGGGGAAACTGAGGCACTTCACTTTCTTTCAACAAGGCATATTCAATGCCTCCTAAGCCTACACTTCTTTTTTTTAGCTAAATATCTATCTATCTATCTATCTATCTATCTATCTATCTATCTATCTATCTATCTATCTATCTGGCAGAACTGGGGATTGAACTCAGGCCCGGGCAAGCGCTTATTCTACTGAGCCATCTCCCTGGCCCCCAAGCCTACATTTCTTAACCTTAGTGCTACTAAATAAAACACAGAAACAGTGCACCACCTCTACCATCAAAATGCTTTGACTCCACCCAATGGGGAGGTCCTACTACTGTAGGAAAGTGTCACAGAACATGTCCCAATCCCAAGCTCCTCTACTTGATAGCCTGTGTGGAGCTCGGCACATGGCAGTGGAAGATGGAGAGGCTGTGAGGCAATGGAGAATGGGCACCTCACTGGGCAGTAGGGAAACCTGGGTTCTAGTGTCCTCTATCTCATTCTCCTGCTGTCAGGAGTAATGATTCTCAGGGCTTCCTATCTTTCTGGGCATTGGTTGTCTCACCTATTAGAATGGAGAAAATAACCTTTCCCTATCTGAAGGCAGAGCATGAGACCAGATGATCTCTTATGAGCTCTTTTAGTATCAGAATTCTATTCTGTCTATGTTCTATTTCTGGACTCTGTGAATACTTTTAGTAATTAATCACTATTATCAACAGCCCTGGATCACTCTTAATCCAACAGCAATGTACTTCTTTTGGTTTTACTACCACTGGAGTCAGAGGACAGCTACGTAACATCCTCCTCCAGCTTGTAAGCTTTCAGATGTATCAAGACATCTCTGGGCTGAACATGTAGCTCAGTAGTACAGCACTTTTCTAGAATGTACAAGGCCCCAGGTTCCCTCCCTGACCCTGAAACAAATGAACAGCCACCCCACAAACAGGCACAAACAAAATAACAATAAAAGAAAGCACCGTCATTACTTCTTAGCTCAAAAAACCCAATTCTGGTTGGGTTATAGCTTGGTGGTACCACACGTGCTCTAGGTTCAATGCCTAGCACCACAAAAACAAAATCCCCACAACTCTGGAACCTTGAGTTGTACTATTTTTATGAACTGAGTGTCAGCAACTTGACTGGTACAGTAAACAGGCTTTGAATACCCTTAAAGACAGCTGGCAGGACTTCAGGAGGTTCTCACCGAGTCAGAGGTCTCTGATATGGACATGCCTAAGGATAAATTCCAGGGAGCACAGTTAAGTGTTAAGCAAGCACAAGGAAATGCTCATAACACCAACGGATTGCATTACCTTTTCTAGGAAGCTGTCTTCTTCCTGAGAGCAGAGCAGGAAAAAAGCCAGTGATAGATAGAAAATGATTAGAATTAATTTGCAGAATTAGAAACAGATCAGTATTAGAACTCACAAGGTTAACTAGACACATATGCTTTAAGGAGCTTTGACTTTTTAAATATGACTGTTAAAAATTGAACACATTGTCCATATGCAAAGTTCTGTATTAAGCAGTTTATCAAGAGTATCACCCAAGAAATGTACATCTGCAGGGCCAGACTTCTCTGTGCCCTGCCAGCTGATGTGCTAAGTGCCCACTGATGTTTGGTCCTGTTGGTCTGCTGCTTTGTGGAGCTTGTGACCTAACCTCAATGTCATCTCAATGTAAGTATTTGCTTTTGGTTCCAAGAGTGGCTGTTTGGAAGCAGACAATAAAAGGCTCTCCTTTCCTCAGCTACTCCTTTGATCCCAGACAGCCCTCTTGGCACTGTCCTAGCCTCCTTTCCATCCTCCCACAATCACCTACCTTTTCAAAGGGCCCCACAGTTCCTAGATTTGAGGGTTTATCTGAAACTAATGAATTTTCTTTTAGATAATTGTGAATTAGAAGATCCATCATTACTTTTATTTTCCTAGTGGTTATAATATTAAAAAAAAAAGAGTAGCATGGGAAAAGGAAGAAGGTAATTTTTAATCTCTTTTATTGTCTTATTATAATCTAATGCCAATGACAGCAACAATAATTGCCATTGTTACTTAAGGGGCACCTGCAATATTCTAAGAACCATATAAAGTGCTTACCTACAAAGTACAATGTCATTTAATCTGCGCACAAGTATGAAGCAGGTATTGTTTTCATTTTACAGATAAAGAAACTGAGGCTCTGAGAGGCTCCATAATAGGCTGAAGATGGTGAGAAACTGACTCACATGACACCAGGGTTAACAGGAAGAGGATAGGCATTGTGTTAGGCAGTCTTGGGTACAAATCTTCATGCTGCATTTTGTTAATTTTCTACAGACCTCAGGCAAGCTACCAAACTTCACATTGCCTCAGTTTCTTTATCTCTAAGACAGAGATAACAATATATGCCTCACAAGCAACATTGAACAGTCTAAAACTAATGGGAGGTGGGGCATACCTCCCCTGAAACGTTCTACTGGGGTCCTCCTGTTCATGCTATGGGCCACTAGTAACGCAAATATAAATCACATGTCTTGGCTCTGTAGGTAAAAGAAGCAATTTCAATGTCACTGACAGGCATGAGGGCCAGAAGTAGGGACAAATATATATTCACTGTCATTCCAAGTGGTAATGCTGACTGCATTTCTCCCAAACTGTTGTTATATGTGGCAATCGGTTTTATAATATTGTTAAATACATTATAAATTAAACAAGTTTTTGTGGGCTTACTTAGGCTCTTAAATACTACATGAAATAATTAGGGCAATTGTTCTTTTAAAATACAAATTAATTATAGTTTTGTAATTAAAATTGACTTTTTATTGTAAAGTTAATTCTGAGTGCCAAATATCAAATTTAGTACAATTTTAGACTATAACCTTGTATAAAATCCAGGAGTACTTGTTAACAAAGGGAGGATTCTCTTGTCTGACAAATTTTATGTTTGTCTCTGAAACCATGACACATGCTACAAGGAAAAGTAGGCAGAAATGTTACATAGTAACCTGTCAAACAAGGCCCTGGAAGAAATTTTCTTTCAATGATGACCATCTACTAATGCAAAGCACTGTGCTAAATACCTCTGGGGGGGCTGGTGAGATGGCTCAGTGGTCTAAAGCACCTACTTAGAACAAGCTTAGCAAAGCACAGGGACCGCGGTTCAATCCCCCAGCACCACATGCCAGCCAGCCCCACCCCCTGGTGGGCTGAGCTGGCCACACACACACACACACACACACACACACACACACACAAATAAAAAAAAATTAAAAAAATAAATACCTCTGGGGATAGGGCAACAAGAAATGAGACTCTATATAGAAGGAAGATGTGGTTGCTCCCTCACCCTGTTATGAATTCAATATATGGTATGAAGTCCCAGAACTTCTGGCCTGACATTGTTATAACTTATATGTACAATTTCTCAATAAATAGTTATCAGCATCAAAAGAGTCATGGGACATTTTTCACATTTCTATGGATAGAGCACAGGGCCTGTTGCATACTACAGGTAAATATTCCACTACTGAGCTATAAACTGTACCCCAGTTCACAGGATTTTTAAAAAATATTATTAATAATTAATTATGGGGGCCAGTGACATAGCTCAGCAGTGTAAAGGTCCTGCTTAGGCAAGCTTAGGCAGGTTCAGGGGACCATGGTTCGATCCCTCTGGCACCACATGCCATGCCAGCTCTGCCCTCAGGGTGGGCTAAGCCACCCCCCCAAAATTAAATACGGGATATTGGTACATGTGTATAGTGCATTTCAATTCTTTTTAGTTCCCCTACCCCTTCTCTCCTCTATCTCCAGATCCCCTTCCCATTCCACAGTCGATCTCCCTTTTTCTTAATACCTTTCTCTTATTTTGCTGCTTAAATTATTTATACTTTGGGTTTGTCATAAAAAAGAAACTACAAGCTAGTTAACCTTCTCTGATTTATTTCACTGGGTCGTAAGGGGTAAAGACGAAGAAGGTGAAAGAGGCAAGCGAGGCACAGTGATGCAGCCAGAGGCACAGAAGAGGAGTGGGAGAAATTTGTGGGAAGATAAGAGAATGTGGAGAAAAACAGTGGGGAATAAATCTGACCCTGAAAAACAAGTTAAGGAATTTGGACAGTATTCAGCTGGCATGGGAGAGCTGCTGATTAACTTTAAGGAAGGAAACAGCAGACCCCAAAGCAGTACTACAGAAAGATCAATTTCAACAGAAAAAATTAAATGGAAGAAAAAAGAACAAACATTAAAGACTAACAAGGCATATCAAACAGGAGAAAGTAAGTATCTTTAATACTAGGAATAGATATATGAATGGGCTATGGGTCTAGGTTCAGTCTTTGGCCGCTGGAAAGCCAGTTTTCTTGGCACCATTTATTAAGGAGGCTATCTTTATTAAAGTAAAGGCATTTGGCCCCTCTGTCAAAGATGAGGTAGCTGAGTGTGCTTAGGGCTATGTCTGCATTTTCTAGTCTGTTCCACTGATTCTCAAAGTCTGTTTGTGTTTGTTTTGCCAATACTATGTTGTTTTTATCAATGCAACTTTATAATATTACTTTAAATCAGGGACACGATGGCCTTTCCCTGACTGTACAGGTAATATCACAAACAATTAACAACTAGGGTCACATCTTATTAAAAGGCTTTTGTGCAGAAAAGCAACCACCAACACAGTGAAGAGACAACCTACACAGAATGGGAAATTTTTTTTACCAAGTGCTTCTCAGACACAGGACTAATACCTAGAATACAACAACTCTAAAAATTACATCATCCAAATTTAAAGACCCAATCCAAAAATTGGTATCTGAAATGAACAGATACTTCTCAGATGAAGCAGAAATAGCAAATTAATATATGCAAAATGGTCAACATTACTGATCATTCAAGAAATATAAATTAAAACAACAGTGAGATTACATCTCCTTACAGAAAGAATGACTATCATCAAGAAATCAACTAATTCTTTGAGGAAAATACCCAGAAGGGGAATAGCTGCATTAAATGGAATTTCTAGTCCTAATTTTTGAGGAGTTTCCACACTGATTTCCATAGTGGTTGTACCAGTCTATATTTCCCCCAGCAGTGGAGAAGGATTCCTTTTTCCCCACAGCCTCTCCAGCATTTGCTCCTAGTTGATTTCTTTATGATAGCCATTCTTTCTTGGGTGAGATGGAATCTCAGTGTTGCTTTAATTTGCATTTCTCGAATGACCAGTGCTGTGCAAGATTTTTTCATGTATTTATCTGCCACTTGTATTTCTTCCTCTGAGAAGTGTGTATTCATCTCAGATGCTCATTTTTGGATTGGGTCTTTAACACAATTTGTTATAGCCAAATCTTGGAAGCAACCAAAATTCCCATCACCTGAGGAATGGATGAAAAGGATGTGGTATTTTTATTTATTTTTTGCTTCATAAGTAAGTTTATGTAGTCTTTATCTGAAAAATCTTCATAGAAATTTGGTTTAACTCTCAGCAATCTGCTCCTGAGCTCTGAGGAAGCTTGCCTTCTTTTGAGCTACCCAATCTTTCTTCTGGGCAAGGGACATTTTGGGACAGTTCCACCTCTTCTTGTTAACTTCTCTCTTCAGCTTCTTTTCATAGACTGGATTCTCCTGTATAGCAGCATGAGCTTTCTTATACATCTCCTCCATCATATCAGGAGTTACACTGTTCTTTATGTACTGAGAGAACTGTTTCTTATAAATATCTTCATCTTCTTCCACTGGGTAACACATATAATCTGCGACATTCTGACCCATGATGTGCTTCCGATATACTTCTGCACTGAACTCCTTGCTTTCAGAATCATAACCAGGGAATTGTTTGGAACTGTAAGGGATAGACAAGCCTCCATCCACAGCACCCTTTAGGGCTCCAAAAACTTTATTGCCAATTATAGTTCTGGCAAGGCCTGCATCCAGGTAGCAGGTGAAGGCACCAGGTTTGCCATCAATGCTTTCCACGTTGTATTCATCTCAGGTCACCTCCACCTGGCCTTCATAGATCTTATCCATGCCAAACCTACTGAGAAGCCAGCAGCAGGCCAGTACAATACACTATAGCATAATTTGTAAGGCCAACTTTCACACCATACTTTGGTAGTTCATGTGCATATGCCACACAGACTATCATATCCCCTTCAATGTGGGCATAAGCAATCACAAATGATATCTCTGTTAGTTACATGAACTATCATCCTGTATTTAGGTGTGTTGTACTTATTTTTGTCCTGTATTACCAAGTGTTTCCTAGCATAGTAATCAGTTTTGACCTCTTGTCATCTTCTAAACTTCAGTTGGTATCTCTTAAAGTAGGCCTTATTTCTGACAACCTTAACAAAACCCATGCTGTGTAATACAGACCTGCATCTGCAGCCCTACACAGACCTGTCAAGGTGTGGCCTTTTTATATAGTGGAGTATTACGCAGCTAGAAAGAAAGACAAACTCAAAGCTTTCATAGGTAAGTGGATACAACTAGAGGCTATATTCATAAGTGACATAAACCAGACTCACATGTGTAAATACCATCTTGTCTCTCTAGTGTAAGAGCCTAACAGAAGAAATAAAACCAGAAAGGTATAACAGATACAGTAAAATGAAAAGAAATGGAACTTAAGAATTAAACAATGAAGTGGAGAGAAAGGACAACAGATAGGAAAAAGGTAGGGTGAAAAACATGCAAATATATATACAGGATGGCTGAGGTAATTATACTAAAAAAATTCATCAATTTTTGAAAATAGTAGTTAATGTATAGAATTTTCATCTTGATTAACTCTGGATGCTGATATCTGCATCTAGGCAACTACATCGAGGACAGCAAAGGGTAATACAAAAGCCATGCATCAGTGCCTGTCATCTTGGTCTCTAATTGTGTACTACTTCTAATGTCATATCAATTATTACTATATTCTCTTTAAAATAAATTTTTGAAAAAATGTGAGAAGTAAAAGAGAGACAAGAATAAAAGGTTTAAGGTTTTAGGTTTCCTGAAAACAAGTGGTAATATTCAATATGTTCAATCTTACATAAATATATCTGTCAACCTGAGCAACAGATTTGATGAGAACAGATAATATATCAACCACTGTTAATCAGCTATTCTTGTTTTGAAAATCTGTATTACATTTATTGTTGTATATTACCATGTTTCTGATTTTTGTTCTTGCTTTTGTTATTATTCTTCAAAATAAAATAAAATTTTAAAAAACTGTAGTACCAAAGAGAAGTGAAGGTGACAGCAATGGCAACTGAGCAGGTGAAGAGATTATGAGGCTCTTTATTAATAAAGATTTTAATGTATCCAGAAAAAGAAAGAAATCAACCAATGACAAATGCTAGAGAGGTTACAAGGAAAAGGAATCCTACGGGGGGGGGGGGAGCGTAAATTTGTATAATCACAAAGGAAGTCAGTATGGAGATTTCTCAAAAAAATAAAATGATAGATTCCACTTGACCTTGCTATTCCTTTTCTGAGTGTCTTCCTGAAAGAGTAAAACCCATATTCCGTGACATATGCATAGCCATGTTTCTAGCAGCAAATTCATAATCATTAAATCTTGGAAACATCCTATATGCCCATCAACAGATGGATGGGTAAAAGAAAATGGGATATTTGTGTACAATGGAGTACTAAGCTTGAGATAATTTTAGATAAATGGATGAATCTTTTTTTATTTTAAGAAGGAAAAACACAAAAACAACAAGAACAAAGATAAAAACAAAGCAACATAAAACAAAAATGATACAGAATTTCAAAACAAGAATAGAAGGTTAACAATGGTTGTTATGACGTTTTGTTAGCATCAAATTGGTTGCTTGAGGGGCCAGGGAAATGGCTCAGTGGAATAAGCGCTTCCCTGGCAAGTGCCAAGGGCCTGAGTTCAATCCCTGGTTCCACAAAAAAAAAACCCCAAAAAACAAACTCGTTGCTCAGATTACCAGATATTGGCATGCAAGGTTGGTGAAACGATTAAACATTAGCTTTTCCTTTCAATAAACCTTATTTTTTTCCTTGTCCTTTTTACTTTTTCACTTATTTTGAAGAGAGAATAAAAATAGTAAGACACAACAGAAAATACATGTTAAAAAAACAGGATGAAAGGTAATGAACCCTGGTTATGTTGCACATTGCTATCTTCAATGCAGTTGTTCATACTACAGATACTAGCATATAAAATTGGTCAAAGTAGAAATTTTAAACATTACCTGCTACCTTCAAAAGACTGATAGAAATTAGTATAATCACATTAGCTATTCTGTGTATATACTTACATGAGACTAATCTTTTTTGTTTTGAGACAGGGTTTTACTTTATAATGTAGGCTGGCCTGGAGCTCACAGTAAACTTCCTGCCTCAGCTTCTCCAGTGCTGGGATCACAGGCATGTGCCACTATGCCGGGCTTTGTGACCATAATCTTAAGTGAAACAAATCAAATACTCATAAATATCACATTGTTTCTCTTGTATGAGAAGCCCAAATTGTAAATAAGGAGCCAAATGGAGGGTAGCTACTGGGAAGTAAGAAGAATTTGGTCAAATGATGTGGGGGACAAGGAAGGGGGGGAAGGACAAGAGAAAAGAGAGGAAAGGGATTTAAAAAGAATGGAAGGGAAAAAATGGAAACAGAGCATCTGGAAATGGGGAGGCAAAGAAGGGTTGAAAGGAAGGAAGGGGAATGGGAAAAAGAACTAAGATATATTACATATAGGTACAAATACCACACAATGAATGTGATTATTTTGTAATGCAAACACATACTCATAAAACATTAATGGATAGGCTGGGGATGTACAGCACTTGCCTAGTATGCATGAGGCCCTGGTTTCCATCCCCAGCACTGAAAGAAAACGAATGGATAAATAGAAAATTCTGAAAAGAGAGTAAGAAGGACTTTTGATTAAAAACAGATGTAAATTACACTTAATAAAATGCTAATCTCCATTTTGACAATAGAAACATCACTTAACCTCCCCTACTAAACAGCCTACTCCTAAGATGGTCCTAAGGTTGCTACCAATCATTCTGTTCAATGGACTTAAAGGATAGAGATGCCCCCCCAACTGGCAGAGGGCTGTGCATGACACAAAGACACACCATTCAGGATTTCCCCAGTGGAACGACACCAGCTCAGAGCAACTGCAATGCAAATCATGCTTTATACCAGTATTTACTCTCAGGAGGCTGTTCCCAATAGAGCATGCAGCCAAAGTAATATAAAAGACTTATTTAGAAAAGCAGAAAACTGTATGGAAATTCAAGTTCTCTGAAGATTTAGTTCATATGAAATACAGAGTAGAAACAAACCATATATGTAGCAGGATAAAGATGTGTGTGCTTAGACCAGTAAGACAAAAGTAAATGTTTAGTGAGTAGATCACTGGGGACAAATTAATCACTAAGTTGTTATTTTTGTTATCTGAATTTTTGATATCTTAATAGACATGCTCCCAAGCAAATATAGTTTCTCTATCATTCATCCGTATTTTTCACCTCTTATTTATAATTAACTCATAATCAGACCTGCCAATTCAAGGCCGGTCTTCTTTCCATTAGACTGTTCTACAAGCAACAGCAGAATGTTTCTCTCAACATGTTAATTGATGACATTATGCTAGTCCTCAAAGGCTTTTGAGGGTTCTAGATGTCCCCCAGCTCAAGCGTAAACTCATCTGCTGACTCAAGAGACTTTGTGTCACCTGCCCTAACAAATCAGTTTCATGCGCTCCTATCCTTAACCTTATACTAATTTATTTCTTTCCACTCTTTCCAAGGAAATCTTATGATTTTCCATACATGGTCCTCTCATTTTCACATTTTAGCCTTTATGTTCAAGATGTCCCTTATGCCTGGAAAAGCCTGTTCACCCAATATATGAATCATGTACGTGTTTCTTAAGTACTTAGATAACAGAAACTATGACTAACCCCAAATCACTTTTCTAATTTGCTTTATTCATATGTACTGAACTTATTTGTAGGTCATGTTAATGTCACATGCATAAACGTCAAAACCAAAATAGGCTGTCTCTGCCACTGGTGTTTTTACAGAGATTAGTCAATCCATAAGCTTTAACGGCATATATAGGCTTGAGTAAATAGCACAGGAAAGGAATCTATTGTTAACACAAATAGCAAGCTCCATAGTATTCATTTTCAGTGATTTTTTAGATACTTACCAAATACAGTGGACATTAGACAGTAAAGATGGCTAATGTTCAGATGATCTCTAACAGAACTCCAGGAGCCATGATTTAGGATTTAGTCATATTGTACATGCAAATATAGGAACATGTGAAACCTTCATATACTTTATATCCAATGTTTAATAAATACTGATGATTATTTGCTACTTAATATACTAGCTAGTAAAATAGAAAAATTTATTTTATTTCTGGAAAGAATAAAGATAATCATCAACTGCCGATTGTCATTTGTTTTCCACTTGTGCTATTCCCAACTATTCTAAGAGTGGCAAAGTCACTGCTTGTGTGAAGAGTAGGAAAATGTGTGGCACAACTTTCCTGAAATAGTCCACGAGGGGACAGGCTGTGCGCCAAGCTTTCTTCTCAGTTCCCCATAATTTTACAGCACATAATATAATACAGGCCATGTACCAATATTAATACATCATCTCATGGGATTTCAAATATCAGTTTGGGTCTTGGGGAAAAAACATGGAATAAACATTAGACTTAAAAAATATCTCAGGCTAGACATAATGGCATGAGCCTGCCAGCTAGTCAGGAAGCTAAGACAGGAGGATCCCAAGTTTTAGGCCAGCCTGGACAACTTAGTGATGTCCTGTCTCCAAAAATTAAAGGCTGAGGATGTAGCTCAGTGCTTTCTTGCTTCAAATTTCAGCACTGAAATAAAGATATTTTAGAAGATCAAAATTAAGTCAGGATAGAGTAGATGCTATTAAAAATGTGGTATTGATCATTTTAGACTGCTTATTCACTACCCCACACTAATATGGATAATTTCCTTATCGATAAAATACAGGAATTTAGTAACACGGAAACACAACTGGCTGTGAGAAGAGTTAGAACTCTAAATCTTAGAAAACAAAATGTTTAAAAGAATAAATGATGACCACACATATAGAATTTAATAAAAATTGAGCAATTATGTAGTTAAAAATGATCAGAATCCTATTTTTTAAACCTTGAAACACTTCTGCACAAAAGAATGATAGCTTTTTATAAAGTCAATTTTCCTAAAGATCTTGATATTTTACTTATGGGCAAATGTGATCGGATTACCTGAGATTTTATATAAAATAAAAACTTTTTATGCTCATTGACTTTCCTTTCAGAATATGAAAAAATTATGGCAAAGGTTATTATAATTATAGCCTCCACTGACACTGACCAAAAAATAAACTAGCTTTCAATTTCCAGGAAATAAAAAGGGAAGAAAGAGTTTACAAGGGTAAGTTTAAAAATAATAAGAATAAAAAATCAGGCAAATTTAAAAAATGGTGGCCTGGGCAACTATATTGTACTTTTAAAAATCAATGGCATTGAAGAAAAAGTGAAGGATTGTTTTACTCTAAAATGGACTACAGCTATGCGTGGTAGCGTAGGCCTATAATCCCAGCATTCTCAAAGCTGAGGCAGGGGAATGACTGTGAGTTCAAGGATAACATCAGTTACATAGTGAGTTCAAAGCCATCCTAAACTACATAACAAGACCATCCCCATGAATGAATGGATAAATGAATGAACAAAAATAAATAGATTACAGAGATCTTACCAGATGCACTACATAAACCCAAACTACATTTTGGCCTTAAAGAAGCTATTCTTTGTATAACTTGAAAAATCTGAATATGGACTATATTTGTAAGGATACCGCAGGTTACTGTTAGTTTTCGTAGGCATTAAAAATGTATTCTTGTGCTGCGGAGATAGCTCAGTGGTCTAGGCTCCTGCCTGGCAAGCTCAAGGACCTGGATTCGATCCCTGGTACCTCATGCCACACTGGTCCTGTGCCAAGCTGGCCACCAAAACCAGGTGTGGTGGCACATGTGCATAATCCCAGCACTGGGGAGGCTGAGACAGGAGTATCACTATGAGTTTAAGTTGCGTAGTAAGACTCTGTACCAAATAAATAATTAACAGATTTTAAAAAATGTATTATTTTTTAAAAAAAATTTAATATATATTTAGTACAGGGTCTATAGGGTCTCACTACATAGATCGGACTTGTAGTGATTCTCCTGTTTTCAGCCTTCCAAGCGCTGGGATTACAGGCCCATGCCACCATGTCCAGTCTCAACTGCCATCTCAGCGCAGGGCTGGCACGGCACACCGGGGCTTGAACTCTGGCCTCTGCGCTCTGCCTCAGCAGGTGCTTTAGGCTGCTGAGCTATCTGGCCAGCCCTAAAAAAATATATTCTTTATACATAGCAGTTTCCCCTTTATCTTAAGCAATGCAGGCTAAAGTGCTTAGTAGTGAACTGACATGTTATTACCACTTAACTTCAAATGGGACAGCAAAAAAAACTGCATATGTGTGTGTGTGTGTGTGTGTGTGTGTGTGTGCTCATGTGTGGGCATGCATGTGTGTGCCTAAGATATGGGGTATTTACTGCATTGTTTTTTTAAAATTTTTCCATATATTTGACATTTTCACAATAAAATATAAGACAAACAAAGCATTTGGGATGGAGGGACGAGGGCACAAAAAATATTCTGAATGTATTCTAAAAGATGAAATACCGAATTTGAAAGACAGGAATATGATGGTAGAAGAAAAACAATTATCATGAGCAGTAACAGGATGGAATCATATCAGTTTGTGAAGACAAACAGCTCTGTCTCAAACAGAGGTAAAACAGTCAGGAGCATTCTCGGGAAGCAAGCATAATTCCAAGAAAGAACGCTGGGACTGGACTGAAGTGGTTTAATCTGCTCTGTGGAACAGCTGAAGCAATTCCATGGCAACAGAAGCGCCTGCACTCGGGCAGGCCAGCAGCCAGCCTGCTGCTCTGCCCTGCCCTCTGGATGACACATACGCACTGTGAATCTATTATGGCAATTCTCAGGTCTGGCTGCCATCTCACTCCAGACAATGTTAGTTTTCGTAGGCATTAAAAATGTATTCGTAAACATTTTTACAAGGGTTTACATCTGGAACCCAACAAGGTCTGCCCACAAATCTAACAATGTTTTCATTTAGGAAAAAAGTTCCTAATGGATAGAACTTGGTATTAATTTATGTTACAGAAAATAATAGGCATTTCCTTCCTGAGGACATTCGGATTGTAACTTGGCTGTGGGGAGGACAGAAAACTCTTTCTTGAGTCACATTAAGTAAGCATCCAGCTTCACTATATGTTATAATCACTCAGGATGCTGATAAAATGTTAGTTCTGAGGTCTGCTAATCTGATTCTGCTGCCAGAGGTGAGCAGAGGGAGGAACCTACACTTGCAGCAAGCACTAGGGATTCTGATGCAGAGGTTCCACAGTACCATCCTCAGCCTGTGCTTTTATTAGCAGTGCTGTTTTACTGTGATTAGATGGAATATAGCATAAGAAGTAATCCTAGAGTGGGAGCCAGAAAACCTAGGTGACAGACTTGCCACTAACTTATTTAACTTTTGGCCAATTGTCTCTATGCCTCAGTTTTCTCATATGCTTACTTAGAATAATACTGCCTGTTCCACTTACCATACCATGTGTATGTGTTAATTTACGTAGACGTGCCTTGAGAGCATGAACAGCTTAACAACCAAGCATTACAACTTTGAGGTGGGTGCCTTGTAATCTTACTTGGAGAGATTAATATTATTTATATTTCCAGTAAGAACCAACCATACATTAGCTTCTTTTCTTTCTTAGGCATAATCTGACAGCCCTTCTACCACAAAAGAAAGCAAACACAGAGATAATGAGGACATCTCCTGAGCACTGCAAAACTTTCATGTAAAGGTTTACATCTTAGGATGTTTCTTACCAAGTCTATGAGTTTGGTGACAGGAACTTCTCGGATTGGTCTTTTCATTCGGCACAAAGCCTCTAATGATGTGCCAAAACAACTTGGTAGGTAATTTCCACTGATTGTCAGGAAGTAATCTTTGCCTCTATCCAAGTGAAGAACAAGAATATCTTCAATCTTATCTTCCCCTGAGTTTAGGATGGTCACAGAGTCTTTGCTGACATACACATCAAGAGAAATGTCCACTGTTTCATCTGAAATGTAGGAGATGACAAACGGTAACATAAAAACTTCCAATGGAAAAGCCAAAAGCTATGGGAACCAAAAGAACAGATGACCTCTAAAAATTCCCCAAGCAACAAAAAGGAAGATCAGACACAGGAAAGAAGTATTACCAGTGCTACAGTGAAGGTAAGAGACATATGGTTAGAAAATGAGAAGTTAAACCAAGGGAATGGGAGTTCTGAGGAGATGGTACACAGCAAGCAGAGACAATGGGAAAGAGAAAACTCACTTGGCTCCAAGTAGCCCTCAAAAGGTTCAGCCCGAAGCCATGGCTTGCAGTACTGGCTGTCATTAAGTTTAGGGATGAAAGAAAAATGGCAGGGAACCTGTCCATTGTTGCTGATCTGGAACTTCTCCTTTTGTAGTTGACGAAACTTCACATTCTCAAACACAAACTGGGGAATAACAGACAGACACAAACATGCATCACTAGTAGGGGAAGTAAGTCAGTTGGATTATTCCATGGAAACTATGAATAAAGAATACAGTAATTATTAACCAGGTGTACAACTGCCATGTGCATTCATCAACACATGACCCACATACATTATTAAATTCACAGCAGCAGAGAAGGAGTTAGGTGGCTCTTGTCACTTCTCCAGGCTACTCTGATTGCTCCTGAGAGAAGGTAAGTCAACTCTGGTCCAGGTCATTCATCCTGTAACCGAGTACTGGTCCCTGAGATGTGAACTAGCCAGCAAGTCCACATTATTAAATAAGAGTGGCTAACTCGAGGGCTCACCAGTATCAGGCACCATTCCAAGATATTCGCATGTATTAACTCATGTAATCCTTACATGAGTCCTTAATTCAGAGAAGGAAAACTGCAGCTCCAAGAGGGTAACGTGCTTGCTGGGGGTCATCTGTCTACCAAATGCCAGTGCTGGGGCAGGAATGGAGGTGGCCTGACTCCAGAACGCATGGCCTTAACCACTTCGCTTTGATGTATTTTGTAGGTAACAGCTTCCTTTGTGCTAACCACATTGGACAGTAGAAAGGGAGGCCATGTATCCGGCTCACCTCCCTCCTGCTGAGTTCAAGGGAAGGAAGGAAGTCATTTTCCATTCTGTCCATGATGCGGACAATGTCCTCGAAAACCTTCCGATACCTCCGTTCATCCACAACCTTCACCTAAAAGAAAATGAAGCCTCTTTTCAATCTTATATGCTCCTAGCTCATCGCCCTTTGAGATTATCTAACAATTAAAACTGGTTATTACAGCAACCATTTAAAATAATCTGGTGCAAACAATGTCCTCAAATACTTTGATATCTTGCTTCATCCACAAGTTCCACCTGAAAGAAAATATTCTTATTTTAGTCCTATTTGTTCTCAACCTGTCTCCAAAATTCTCTAACGATTTTTCAAAGGCCAATAAATGAACCGTAAATTAAACTAATAAGCATTATTGAAGTACATATGCTAAGGTAAGGTATAGGTAAGCATGTTTTGCTGCACTGTTAAGTTTCTTGGTGGTGGAAAAATGTGATAATTGTTGTTAAAAATGGTTTTTGCATTATACAAAATAATAATGTCAAAGCAAATCCATTACTGTCCTAGAACACCAGAAAATGTAACAGAGTCATTTAGTTCCATTAACTGCTGTGCACAATGCCAAGAGTCCTATCACTGCTCAGATTATCTAATAGCAAAAGTTTTTTAGCAAAAGTGAACCTGAGATTATACAATGGCAAAGGTCTGTCACTAAAATGGGCCATTTTAGACAGTGGGTGACAGAAAATACCGTAGAGTAAAATTGCAACAGATAAGCAAATCATCTGTACTAGAGAGATCAGAAAATTCCCCACCTGATACAGCACTTTCAACTTCCTGATACAGCTGTTTCTTAAATATATACACTTTATACAAACCAAAATTAACATAAATAAGATACATTTTTGAACTTATTAAGACACTGGTTTTCTTTTTTACAAAGTGTCATAAAAATCCATACTAAAAAAAAGGATTTATGTCCACAGCAAAGGTTTTAAAGTACATGTGTAAAACAGCATCCAGGCTGAGCCAAATAGCTCAGACTTGGTAGTGTTTTTATATTTTTTGGAGCATAACTCTTAGAGAACTGAGCATCAATCACTTCAGTGGGACCAGGTTCCATACTATACACCATGTTAAGATGAATTTGATACTTTTACAAAATTTTGAAACCTTTTGTTTCAAAGAAAGTGTTTTTTACCCGTGTCTTTTTATTTTCATAACCCACAAGGGTATCAAATCAAGGAATTTTCTAATTTAAGAAAATTGAGATAAAAAAGATCAACTAACTTGCTCTTTGTCGTACTTAATACCAAAGGTGACATATGGACAACTAGCAAAAACCCTTTCCAAAATAATCAATATGTGACACAACAAAGTCAGGTAAGGCTTAGAATCAGAGGTGCCTGTACCTACTAATCACAATCTCCAGGGCTTGGGACCCAAGCATCTATACTATTTTAGGTCCACTAAAGTGTAAGAATATTGCAAAAAAAAATCACAAGATCCAATACATGGGTGGAATGGTATCTCAGCATAATCTCAGCCAGTGCATAGCAAATTTCCTGAAATTAATTGGCCATGGATTGTTTGTATTCTTTGCTACCAGTCACTGTGTCAATGGTGGTAATAATGTAATTTTTCCTTTCTCATAGTATGCCTAAAAGTCCAAAATATGGAGTGGTTATTCAGTACAAGCTACCCCTTTTTCAGTGAATTAAATGATTTAATGGTATATCAAGAAAAGGAGATTAACAAAATTAATAATTCACAAGAAACTACAAGAAGCTAAATCATTATGTAATAACACAATAGCTCTCTAAAACACAGTATTAAATGACTAAAAAAGCAGGTTTCAGACCAATACATATAGTATGAGACCACCCAAAACAGGATTTTATCTATGGGAAAACAGAAAAGCATATGAAAACTCTAGAACTGTACTGCCCAATAACAAACATTAGACATATACAGGGGTATTTAAATTTAAATTACTATGAATTAAATATAACTAGGGCTGGGAAAATACCTCAGTGGCATAAGTATCTGCCTGGCAAGTATAAAGCAGAGTTCGATCCCTGGTAACAACAACAAGAACAACAACACAACTAAAACCTCAGCTCTCAGTCACATTAGCCATATCTCACATGTTCAATAACTACCAGCAACTAGCACCTACTGGACTATACAGCACAGATATAGGACATTTCCATTACCACAGAAAGTTCTGATAGGCAAACTCATAAGGAGAGTTAGTCTGGGGGTTTGGGCAAAACAACTTCCACGGGAGTGGAAGATGACCAGGATT
>NW_004524639.1:8170646-8189769 GCF_000260255.1 Octodon degus
AAAAAAAAACTATACAGAAAGCCTGAATTGTTAGTTATCCCATTGGAGCTTTGGATTAATGTGCATGGAGTATTAAAAAGCATTCCAAGGTTTGAAAAAGAAATACAGACAAAATGCCAAAGCATAGCTGACTAAACCAAGGAGGTTAGTTAGAGTTAGGGTTAGGGTTAGGGTTAGGGGTTAGGGGTTAGGGTTAGGGTAAAATAAATAAATAAATAAATAAAAAATAAACCAAGGAGGTTAGTAGGAAGGAAAGACATCCTCTAAAACAGATTAAGAGAATTGAAATGCAGAAGAAAGGGCAGTCCCCAAGATTAAACTGGGAGTACATGGGCTAAAAGTAGCATGTGCAGGCATATTTAATCAGTAAGTACTTTCGAACTACCCCAACATTTTGAGGAAGTAAAAAAAGCATGACTTTCGGAGTTAAGACTTAAGATTTGACTCTTGGCTCTCCTAGTTGAACAATCTCAGATACTGAACTCACTGGTTCTCTACCTGTTCATCTGTTAAATGAGAAATACTGAAGTCAAAATGTTCTGAGGAGTAAATGAGATGTGCATAGATTACCAAGCAAAGTTCCTGACACCCAGCCACTAGCTGCTATGAGCTATGCTTATTAATACTGATCATTATTTCAGAATTTATTTTTTATTTTTATATTTTTTTGGTATTTTAGGGAAGGGTCTATAGGGTGTTCAGGGTCTCACTACTAGATTGGACTCATAGTGATCCACCTGTTTTACAGCCTCCCAAGAGCTGAGATTACAGGTGTGCGCTACCACACCCAGTCTCAATTGCCGTCTCAGTGTGCCCTAGGGGTGGGCCAGCACGGCCTCGGCAGGCCCAGGGATCAAGTCCCCGGCCCCCTACACCTGCTTACAGGTGCTTTAATCACTAATCACTGAGCGATTTGGCCGGCCCTCTATTTTAGAATTTAAAAAGAGGGGCCAGGAGCATAGCCCGGTGTTCATGCTTAGCATGCATAAAGTCCTGGACTCCACCTCCAGTACTACATCAAAAACCTCTCAAGCCAAAAAGCCCCTAATAATAAAATTACCAAATGGAAGGAAAAAAAGCATGATTGCCTTAATAAAATTATAAGACCCAGAGCTAATTTTGAACATCAAAGAAAAACCCTAAGGTCATACTTTAAAAAAGAAGCAGGACTAGACACATGGGTGATACCTATCTTAAAAGCCAAAAAAAGGACATAAATTCAGGAGAAGAAATAATGCAAATGTGATGGCTGTGGTAAGTCAGCACGATTACAAGATATAATTTGCACACTAATAACAGGTAAAAATACAATGAGGAACTCATAACAACTCATAACAGAGACAAAAATCCAACCCATAACAGAGACAAAAATTAAATAACTGCCCATTCATTTAGCCCATGACACAAAAGAGGTAAAGAAAACTTAAAATCTATGTTCCTAAACAGGAAGACTTCACACTAGCAAGGATGGCACTGTATACCTTGCAAGGCCATACTCAGATTTGGTTATATTTTGATGCATTTGTGCCTTTACTCCTGCTGTTCACACAACTCCACTCTGAATTTCTTTTCTGGTTTTTCCTTATTTCTTTGATGAAAAGCCAGTTATCCCTTAAGACTTAGCTTCTAACTATTCTTTATGCTACTGGCTTTAGAAGGCTTAAATTGTCACCCAGACATTTTGTACTCTGAGAAACTTCTGTGTCACACGAAAGGCTACAACAGCAGCATTTGGAAGGGTGGAGGGCACTACTTCTCAAACTTTCAAATGATTATTTGGTTATGGACATTTATGACTTATGATGTTCTGAGTCTAAGTAATGCTCTACATCGAAGACATTTAACATGCAAACAAACGAAAAATAAGTGCTTACCCCAATATGGAAGAGGGAGCTCACAGGCTTGTGGTCACTAGTTTTTAGCTCCATGTGACTCCGATAATGAAGCTGATTAACATTTGTTCCTCTCCAAAGGATTCGGTCACACCAGGCTGGAACCCGACATTTTCCACTATAAATAAAGAGAGGAGTTATAAGGAGAACGTAGCATGCAAGAACATAATACCTACCAGAGTAGTTTAGACCCAGAGCTATACACTTGTCTTTCTTGAATGAAGTTTAACATCTTCCTGGCTATGTTGCAAGCTCTGCTAAGGTAATGATTATTTGCCAATGAACTCCTAAAACCTAGCTCAGTATCTGGTGCAAAGTAAGTGTTCAATGAGTAGTTATCTGATAAATTAAAAATGGTTCTCCTAAGATCAGGATTACATATCCAACAATGTCACCATAAGTACAAATATAAAGGAACCTTCTTCAAGTATCTTCAGGTCAGGATTCCATTCTGAACACCACTTCTTCCCTTGCTATATGAAGTATGATGATATTTCATAACAGGTAGATAATCTGGTATAAAAATCCAGCCCTCTGCTCCTAACTGGGAATAATCTAGAAAGGATTAATAGCAATTTCTTCTTTAAACCTGAATTTCAATGGACAAATCTAGTGTTTTTGGATAATGAACTAAAATGTAGCATGAAAGTCTGAACCCATTATAGTTCACAGAATACCAGAAGTACAGAAACCTACTCATCATTCTATGAAAGTGACAGCTTGTACACCTGATTTACAAGGTGACACAAATATTTCCTATCAGTAGCTCTTCAGCTAGATCTCAAGTCAGGTGATGGAAAGAAAAGAAGGCAAACTATGATCTATCAGTGTTACTTTTCATTTGCTGACCAGCTCCTTTGGCGGACAGACACAGAGACTTCTACTGCCCACCCAACCCGACCCTGGGGAGTCTGAAGCAGCTGAGTACACCCAAGTTCTTTCTCTTTCAAGCTTCTGTATTCAGCCTGGTAGGAAACTATAAGAAACAAAAATGTTGATAGTATGTAGAGGATAAACAGTTACCAAGAACTTACTGAGATGGGCACTGGGGTGGTTAGGAAGCCAAAAGGTATCTTAGGCAGTGGTTCTCAGTTTTCTTTACCAGTGACAGAGAAGGGGACCAGGCATCAGTATCTTTAAAAGCTCCTACAAAAGAATCTAATGTGTTCTTGACATTGACAACTACTACACTAGCAGTACTTTTCATGTTTCCTTGTTTCAAACTTGAGTCCAGTTAAATAGCTGAGAAGCAGTTTGGGCAAAAAGAGCCAGTAGGGGAGAAATAGGGCAAGATCAGAGGGGTGAAAATCCAAGCAAGTCAGCTGAGGTAACAGAAACAAGGCACTGCAGGCAGGCCATAACATTCTGCCACCTTGACATGCCAGTACAACTGTTAAAACAAGCACACCTTCAAGCACCTGGGAATTAAAAGCTCTTCTGTGATAGCACCACACCATTAGATCATTATTTCTTCTTATGGTGTGACCTAAACAATTCCTAGTCTCTTGCCAACATGAAGAGAGAGAAATAAGATGAAGCCTTTACTCACTCTGTGAAAAGATTCTTATTACTTTACCTGGAATCCCATCGGTCTGTTTTAGAGTCATACTTGTAAGTAGGGATAAATTTGATTTCCCCTTCATTGAAGTCAACGAAAGCTTTTTTCTGTGTGCGCTGAATATTTAGCTACAGATAGAAAGAAGCATCATGTAAGCAAGAAAGATAATACTGCCTTAATATAGATGATAATTGAGTTAATTAGCCATGGTTCCTATTTCTAAGTATCTAGTTCTGTAGCTTTTAAACATAAATAAAATGTCTGTATCTTATGAATTAAATCTCTGCATTTCTACAGCATCTAAACGCACCTTTAGATCATACATACGCTCACCACCAGCATATTACTGATATTTCTACTGCTAATGATGGCAAGGAGTAAAATGGAACCAAGAAATCTGAATAATTGTAAGTTCCTTGGAGTTGGGCAGGAACCATCCAGCACAATTATAGTAACTTTTAAAAAGGACACAAATGGTAAATGGATAAGTCCCAAACCAAATTTAGTAAACTGTTACATACTGTTGTGAAAGTTATCCTCACTCAAATATTTTATTAGAGTTACATAAGACCCACTATATTCATTTGAAGGCAGGAAAGAGAAAGAAACACAACGAAATGAACCAGCTCAACTCAAAGCGAAGGTAGATGGCCAAGAAGGCTCACTACGAAGAGCATTGTGCTCTAAAACACTTAAATTTGGACCCAGATCAAAATGGCTCTCATAAGAATTTAAAGACATTTGAATCAAGTCAAAATAATTTCTTTCCTCAGGATAAACTTGAACCATTTGCAGGAAAAGATGCACCTTGAGATCATAATGTTAGGTGAAATAAATCAGACACACAACCTTAAATATCACATGGTATCTCTTACATGAAAAACTCAAAATATAAAGAGCAAAACAAAAGACAAAAAATATTGTTCTTTTCCTCAGTAAGAAGCATTCACTTTTATGCCAGGATCACATAGTTCTGGGTATAAATATATCCAAAGAGACATCTTAGCAGGCACTCCCAATATGAACCCAAAGAAAATGAAATCACCACACAAAAGAGGTATCTGCATGCTCATATTTACTGAAACACTATTCACAAAAGCCCAGCAGTGGATGAAGTGGTAAAGCAAATGTATGGAATATTATTTAGCCATAATGAAGAATGAGGTCCTTTCATTTGCACCAAAACACATGCAACTGGAGATCATTATATTAAGGGAAATGAGCCAGACACAGACAAATACTACGTGTCTTCATTCATGTGTAGAAACTAAAAAGGGCAACTTGAACATAGAATAATGATTACTCAATGCTGCAAAAGGTAAGGGGCAGGATAGAAAAATGAAATTGGATTCAATTAGTGCATGTTATAGGCATGTGTTGATGTATCACACCAACCATCATAAGCATGTACAATTTACACGTCAAAGAAAATAAGCACTAACTTTTAGTGACTAGTATCTATACTTTTAAGTAAAAACTCAAGTTATATGCCAGGTTCGAAGGCAAACATACACTGCCTTACATATGCGGAAGCTGGGGTCCTTAATAGCAGGTTTTACTTGAATTTTACAGAATCAATGCTTTTTCCATAGATATTGACATCCATCCACAGCCATATATCAGTTTACTTTATTAATCATTCACACTAAACCACAGCTTGTGCTATTCATTCCCAAAAAACTTCTGTGCTCCCCAGTCTGACTCACAGGGCCTCCCTCTTTTACCTGCAAGCTGCTGCTCCGTCCACCAAGAACAATAGAACAGTTGTGACTGCGCCGTCTGGCAAACCACATCAACAGAGCTGGAGGCCCACTGTGCCTAGTGAGTGTGTTCTGAGCAGCCTGTCTATTTTTCAGCTCATTATATAAATCTCTGCTTGATAGTGACTCAGTGAAAAAATGTTTTATTATCTTTTACCACCAATGCTCTCCCTTCTTCCCATCTGAGTACTTAACACACTACACACCTTCTATTACTCAGTACATCACTACTTACAGTTTTTGTTTTATTTATTTATTTATTTGAATTTTATTTTTTTGTGGAACCTGAGATTGAACTCAGGCCTTTGCACTTGCCAGGGAAGTGCTTATTCTACTGAGTCATCTCCCTGGCCCCTTATTTATTTATGTATTTGAGGATAGGGTCTACAGAGTCTCACTGCATAAATCACACTCACAGTAATCCTCCTGTTTACAGCCTCCCAAGTATTGGGATTACAGGCACACACCACCAGGCCCAGTTTCAATTGCCATCTCAATGTGTTCCGGGGATGTGGCTGGCACGACAGGCCTGGGGATCGAACACCCAGCCCCTGAGGCTGCCTAAGCAGGTGCTTTAATCCGCTGAGCTATTTGGCTGGCCCACTAGTTACAGTTTTTATAAGCCAATATGACCTTCCCAACTCTTCCTAGAGTAAGACGTATCTCCCATGTATCTATCTCAAAATCCTACCAGTTTTTGCCATGGAAACTTCACTTACCTGGTCAAATTTTAAGAGTCTCTGAAGGTCATTCTTATTAATAAGATTTTTCACCTCATTGGCATCAGGCATGCAAAGTCTATAGTTCAAATCTCCCAACCAAATGACAACACTGAGGATCAAGAAATATATGAATAGAAGTAGCAATAATTAGCATAAAATCAATCAGAGAAGAATGAGGAGAAAAAACCAGATTATAAGAATTCATTTATCATTATGTGACAAGGGGCTTAAAGCAGTAACCTTTTGGGAGCAAGTGTTATCAACACCCCAGGAAATAACGGATTATAAAATAGGTGAGAAAACAGATACTCCACACATGAAGAAGGAAAGAAAGAGAAATATAACACAATGTATTCATGGAATTCACAAGCCTAAGAGTTAATGAACTGGGAAGCATTTATTTATTTTCTGGACTAGCTTCAAAATTTTGCCTGGCTGCTTTCCAGGTCTCTAACGGGAGAGACTCTCAATGTTTTCTGCCACTCAGAGTCCTGAGGTACTACAAGCTCTTGCTAAGGTCTGTCTGGCCTGCACTTCCAGGAAGGACTAAGACAATTGGGTCCACTGCTCTCCAGTATAGCCAACCTCTTCAACCCTGCATAAGACCTATAGGGCAAGTTCCAGACAACAAGGAGACTGGCAACGCTTTGGGATTTCAGCTCCCAATCACAGCAACATGACTCAAGATGTGCTGAAAGGGAGATCCTGAAATCCACATCAACAAGGATTCTCCTGTGAGCTATTACAGGTTTCCAATGAGTAATTCTACCAATCTCAAATGCAACACGAGACTTTTGGAATCATGGGGTAACAAATTTATGGAATCACAGGGCAATTTCATGATTAAAAATTTCAGCCTTGATTTTGACACTATGACATTCTAGGAGGTATGATAAAAAACTATGGTGATGTTTTCTTTATAACATAATACTGTGTAAAAGACACATTGCCACTACTCCCTCTCCAAAAAGTATCCGCCCCCGCTTTGAATGCATTTATCCCACTGTTCTTGCCACTTTCTGGAAAACCTATTTTTTGGATATCTTTAGTCACACTGCTGTGGCTGCCTGAATGTCCTGAATTGATTCAAATTTTTTGTCTTTTGTGGCACATTTAACTTTGCAGAAGAGCCAGAAGTCATACAATGTCAGATCTGGTGAATTTGGTGGATGACGACACACCGTTATGTTTTTATGCATTTGCCCTTCCACTGGATGGCATCTGGAGCATTCACCATAGTTTATACCATGCCTCACTATGTCACTCATGAAAAAGTGACTTCCAGAACTGCTTCAGGTAATGGGAAGAACAATGGAATACATATATTTGAAGAGAGAGAATATTTTAAGAAGGATTAGTGGTAATGTGTCTTTTACTGTAATAATTTAAAAATTTAAGCATACATTATATATTTTAATGACCACAATTACTGATACAATAAAACACTACAATATCACTACCCTCCCCTACTTTTTCCTCGATTACCATATTCTGATTTTAATACCCCACAGTATCTTTTTCTTTGCTACCAATTTCCATCTCAAACAATTTATTCTAAACTAATTTGTCAGAATTTCAATGGCCAGTATTAGTATCCTTACAAACAGTCACTATCACAATATTGCTCAATGGATATCTGCTTTTTTTTTTTATTTCTGCTTCTACCCTTATGATGTTTTGACTCTTCACTGATCTATCTCTGCCACCTTATTTTTTTATGTTATTTGGTTGTTGCAGGGTCTCACTATGCAGCTCGGACTCGTAGTGATTCTCCTTTCAGCTATTCTGGCCAGCTCAGCCTGCCCTGGGTGTGGGGCTGGTGTGGCACATGGTGTCAGGAATGGAGCCATGGTCCCTGTGGTTGCCTAAGCTTCGCCTAAGCAGCTGCTTTAGTATGCTGAGCTATCTCACCAGCCCTTGCCACCTTGTTTTTAATAATCACAGCCATTAGAAAGAGTAATGTAGATCTGCACTCACTGCCATGGAAAAGGATTCAAAATAAATAGAAAAATATGGTTTTACATAGCAAGTATGTGTGTGTTTGTACATACATACTATCTAGAACAGCACTATTTAATGGAATTATAAGGCATGCCACAATATACTTTTAAGTTTTCTAGTAGCTGAATGACTATGGACTAAAATGTGAGCCAAAATAAATTCCTTTTCCTTTAAAAAACTGAGCTATTCTACATGCACCCTTGGTCTTTGAAACCCAAGATACTGTTTATGTTCATAGGTATCTCAATTTGCACTAGCCACTTTTTCAAACGTGGAACAGCCACTTACACACTGGGCAGCACGGATCTAGGATACACACCTAAGTGTTAAGGACTGCCTGGGAACAACAGAGAAGTAGCGAGGCATTTTTTACTATTTATCTTTTATTAAATTTATGATGTTCTGAGATTAGTGCCTTTAATTTGGCATAAGATATGTTACGGTTTGTATCTAGTTGTCCTCACAAAGCCTCTTGCAGTCTTGGGTGACTTCTGGAGTTTGTGATTGATTATTGTGGGTGTGGATGCTGCACTTGCCCTGGAGCAGGTAATTTGCAGTACAATGTAAGGAGGGGAGAGAGTCTAGCTAGCTGCCTGGACTGTGCCACTCCCTTTTCTCTCTTGCTCCTTGCCACCACCATGAATGGTTTTTCTCTGTCTTAAGCCACTCTGCCTTGAAGCCAGATGAGTATGAACTAAAACCTCCACCAATTGTGAGCTAAATAAAACTTCCCTTCCTTCAAAAAAAATTATGATGTTCATTTTCTACTTTATAACAAAATCCAAAAATTGACTCCAATGGACAGATCCTTCTGGTCTTTTCTGTACACCTCATTAATACAAGTAACCTTTCTTCTGAAGTCAAATCTAAGTTCTCAATAAATCTGCTCTTTATAAAGAAAATCTCCTCTTCTTCGTGCCCCCAATCTCTGAACGACAATCCCTCACTCTTCACAGCTCTAGACTTGCTCACCACATTTATGCTCACTATTTAAAGGCCACAGGAGAGAGAAACACTCACTCATGTTTCATGATGTTCAGCTGTGGGACGGTCTGACTGGGGACTACAAAGCTCATTCTTGCGCAGATGTCCTTATAGTCTTGATTCCTTCTCTCAAAGTCTTCCACGTGGGCAGCCAGGTGGGAATTGACAATGCAGAAGGTAGTGTTGTGAAACACAAATCTCACAGCGACCCCACCTTTGTTTCCCTGTTAGCAGGTATAATTATTCCCAGTTAGTTGCACGTAACCATCAATTTAATTTTCCACGGACATATATAATAGCCCAGTTCATTTGCAAAGGAACTCACCATTTTTCCCATGATCCCTGTTCCAACTGTTTCTGTGGCAACATCACGAATGTACCGATATTGATCCTTTCGGGCAAATATAAGGAGCATCATCCCAACAAGGCGGACTAGTTGAACCTATGAATTCCAGAGAGTCATAATAGGTAATGTTAATATCACTCTTTGCCACATATTTAACTTCCCAGACTAATTTTTCTACCAAAGTGAAATACCAATGCTCAAATCAAAATCTAAGTGTTCTAACTTCCCAGTTGACCCCATAAATTGGAAACCAAAATTCTCTTGGGTGAAGCTCTAATCTGGTTCTGACTGAGAAGAGTTAAAAGTCTTGGGTGCCAATGAATGAGCTCAACTCCAAATCTGTTCTTTTAATAACTTTTGCAAAAGTTCAAACAAGACAAAGCTGTTCCCATTTGTTCCTTTTACTACTCTTAATTTCTGATTTCTTTTTTTTCCAATTTCTAATTTTCTAAGAAACTTTCCTCTAAACAAAAATCCTTTTTTTAATTTTTAACATATCAACTACAGCTAGAAATATGCTTGAGATATATATTAATCAGAAACCCATATGAAAGGAATAACATCTTCAAGAGTTACATTATCTACCTAAACTGTTAAAAGATATGGAGGAAAGTCACTCAGATGACTCCTCTGAAGGAGCTTATTTTTTTTTCAAAGTTTTATTGATAAACAGATAGCAATGAGACAGTTTGAAGGAGCTTATTTATTATGGTAGCTCTGTCAGCAAACAATTTCAACCTGGAACTTTTATTGCACAAATTAGTTACTTTATAAAACTATTGATATGAGTAAAATACAATCTCTGCCCCACAAGCTATTGAAGCAACTGAAATAGAGGATCAGAAAACTGAGGGAATTTTTTTTTTCCTAGGAAATAAGTACGAAGATTAGGCTGCCCTATCCCATTACTACATATATGGAAAATTCAATTGAACCACTGTTCTGTAATGAGTTATGAATAATGGAATAGCTTACAGTGAGTTCTATTTAGTCATATACTGGAAAACATAATTAAATGCGGCTTACTTTCTTATATTTAGCTTTGGAATGCAAACCCCTCTCCACAGCCATTGACCATTCTTGTTCCTTTACAGATTCAAAGTAGAAAAAGGCTTCTGTGCTCAAGTCTAGCTCTTGGAACCTAAGAGGAAAAAAAGATATGGGATCTATGCATATTCTATAACTATCTCTCGCTACCTTCTGTCCCATTTGCTGAGATACTAGACCAACAAAAGAAAGAACTAGGAGATTAAATTTTATGGAACTGCTCTATTGACCTAATCAGCAAGAACTGACTTCAAGTCTCAGTTTCTGTGAAAAGCATAGCTTTCTTTTTATGGGTTTTGAGAAGAATAGATGCTTCCTTACACCATGTTAGATATCCATCCCATTCTGATCTCACAAATGTGACTTAACAAATTAACGTTTACATATGGTCTATGGTACACTTAAAAACTAAACAGTTTATTTTAACTGTTTAAAAACTAAACAGTGTATTTTAAGAAGGAAGGCAAAACATCACGTAAACCAGCACCAAACATAAAGCCAAAAAGAAGTTCCAGAAATGTTTTGTTACCCAATGCAGTAGATATCGGGAGGATTCGGATCACAGTTCAGCCAAGGTTCTAACCCGCTATCTGGAGATTGGCCATTCACATTCCAAGTTCCAATAAAAAATCTAATATGTAACATCAAAAAATAATTTGAAAACAAACATCAAGTATAAATGGAAGACTTTTTTTTGTCATTTTTATATGAGCACATACATAATAAGCCACCTTAATTCTTCCAAGTGTTTTGATATATATGTAAGAAAGTTGGGGCCGGGGAGATGGCTCAGTGGAATAAGCGCTTCCCTGGCAAGCGCAAGGCCCCGAGTTCAATCCCCGGTTCCACCAAAAAATTAAAAAAAAGAAAGCTTATTTGTAGAATATAGCCAGTGAGCTTATTTTCTCTGTTATATATTATATGAAGCTACAGAAAAGAAATAAGTCTCCATCTTAGAAAAAACACAAAGTTAATTATTTTACCATATTCCTATGCAATTAAACTTCAAACTCATACTTGCTGGGAGAGTATAAATGGAAAGAGGTATCTTCATGTTGCAGGCTAGTTTAACAAAAATAGTTGTTATGTAAGGAGCTATAGCTAAATCCAAAAATTCACTTCCCAAAGGATTACAGGCACATCCATGTAGGAAATTCGGATGAGGCAGATACAGTATCATGGGAGAAAGCAAATGGGGAACCTCATGACTATTTTAACTGTTTGTATACAAATATAACCATCATGTGACATATGAGGAACCAGAGGAACTAGGGATATAGTTACGATTAAATTAGAATAACTGAGGCATGATGGGATAGCAGATGGGACTGGAGTCTTGGACTATAAGGGTATGTTTTGTTCATAACAAAGAAAACTGTTGTCACATCACATAACATTACAGGCCCCACATAATACATATACCAGGTCTGGAAAAGAGGATATTAACAAGCAAAGGGGAAATGAAAAATAACGCAGGGGAAAAAATCCCACACAGACCTTCCAATTAAGAAAACGGGGTGAAATGTTAAGTTATCAAAGTTAAGATTTAGTGATAACGGTAGTCTTTAATTTTCTAGTATTGGCTGGATAACAGTTCAGCAAGCCAGACAGATAAACACACTTACATATAGAATGTGCTGGGGGACATTTCTCTAGTATATGCAAGCTTGATCTAGTTCTCTAAAAGCAGATGGAAACATTAGTAGTCACAGTATTCTTAGTAGTCAAAAACTCCAAGGGAAATTGTAGCATCTTCATTATTTTGGATATGCGTGCTATTGAGCAGCAAATAGACACGGGCTTGTATCACATGACCATTCTTTTTTATATTCTTTATTATAAATACAGAAAAATGATTGTTTGTTACACATAAATTTTTAGACTCAGGAAGGAGAAAAGAGACTAACTTGAAAGTTTGAATGTTCACATATTCTTTCTCTCGCTTTGCCAGGATATGCTTGATGAGACCCTCTCGCGTCCCAGACTGAGTATTTGGTACAAAGAGCTTCCGCATGGTGTTGGTCACTTTAGGCTGTTCCTTATTAGATGTTTCTTTTTCACGTGGAGGCCTAGCAAATAAATGATACATTCAAGCAAAAATTCTAAAATATATCTCCTACAGGGGAGATATGTTGCAACACTGGACTTACATTCTATTCACAGATGGGGGTGGGGGTGGGGGTTCACGGTGAACACCTGTAGACTGATTCTGTGGATTTATTTTCTTGTCCAAATTCATAGATGAAAAATTATCCTCAAATCCAAGAAGCCCTGAGACAGAGAACTCATGGTCAAAGGGAGAAAAGTTAATATCCAACATACCAGGGTGGTCAGGACTTTGATTTGACCATGATTTACTTGGCAGTGTTACTAAACAGAAAGGTACCAGAAAGGGTAATAATTACTTAGATTAGGGAGAGAAATGGATCCATCCCTGAAGCACTGATAACTCACTAGTTTACGATAATCTGGAATCTAACAGTCACTAACATTTATTAAAGAGTTAGCACTTAGCACAATTGACAGTAAGACATTACATCATTATTTCCCTTCATAATCACAAAAACCTAATATTCCCACATGACACAAAAAGAAGTGGAAGTTCAGAGTTGTGTAAGTTGACCAAGACTGTACAACTCACAAGGCCCAGATTTGAGCTTCAAACCCAGCCTGTCTAGTTCTGGAATCTGTACATTTTACCATTTTGCTAGGCTGGTTCCTGAAGAGTTGTTATGCCACAGAAAGGATAAAGGCTGAAAGGATAAATCAGTGGTCATGGGTTTGACAAAACCACTCCACAGCTTAAGTCTGGTTTTGGCTTTAATCCTCATCATCTCATCTGGCCTAATAAAATCTACTAACTCTAAAATGATCACAGCAACCAGTGACAAAAGAATCCTTTCAGTACCTGAAAAAACAGAAGGTTTGTCTGTAGTGTCTAATTTCTGATACCAGCTGGATGAGTCTTTTTGCTCTGGAACAAGAAGCTGTGACTGAGCTGGAAAAACAAGTCATGGTCAGAAACTGTGGAACCTGGCATGGAATGGAATTTATCATAACCAAAAGCCATTCATTGAACACTCCTTAAATGGAAAAGCCAGCAGTATTCTTGAAAACAGTGGAAGAGGTGAAGAAAATAAGGAGAGTGGTGGGTTAACTGGGGGTGAGAAGAGGATTAGAGTCTGAGGACAACTGTGCAGGGCATGCATTGAATATGCTGTAAGTTGGCTCAGTATCCTCAAAGCTGGATACACTTGCTCTCTAACCTTATCCTTAGGTATACTTCTGAAGAAAATATCAGCTGTCAGGACCAAAGGGGTAAGGTGCTTTGCCAATAATCACCAGCCTCTGAGTCTGCATGTCAGAATTTTATTCCCACTGAAAACACAGAAGAAAACTGTTGTGTGTTGAGTTACCTTCCTGAGCAGCAAGGACCTCTGAGAGGAACTTCAAACAGTGTTCCTCATCAGGTATTTCAAAGCGACGCTCTCTGGTCCAGTCCCCCTGAATCCGAATTTTGCAGCCACCTAAAAAGAATTGAAATCCATATGCATCTATGGGATGCCATGTTTTTACTGGAATTGTACTTTCTGTGTAGCAGGTTATCAGAAGGTCCAGACCACAAGGATTCTAGTGGTCTTACAGAGGACTCACATGGACAAGAACAAGGCATTTGGTATGGCAGTGGCAGAAGGAATAGAATAGAGGGAAGCCTAAGGGAAGATGGAAGTCTTAGGACTGATAATTTGTGCCACTAAAGCACCTGATCTAATGGGCATGCTACATATTATAATTGTTTTCCTATGTTCTGATCTATCTCTCACATGTCAATGCAGGGACCTTCAAATTCTAGCAAAAGTTAAAGTTCCTCAGTCACCTTCCTCCTATCCCTGGAAATTGGTACCATTTGAAATCCAGATAACTTAAGAGTAGCTGAAACATGAGGAGAAAAAAGCAAGTAGTATGACTGCTCATAAAGTCAGATCAAATTAAATTAATAAGCAAAAAAAGAAAGTAGGGGGATTGGTTTGAAATATTTTGATAAGAAACACCTAAACTGTTACTTCAAGTGAAAAATGTATATCTGAAATAAACTTGCAAAAGTAATGTAATGGTCCATGTCCAAGGAGGTTTGGTTGAAGTACAGGTAAGTGAAAAATAGCACAACTAAAAGCAAAGTTATCCTGGGTTTTAAGGTATAACACATACTCTCTCTCTTTTTGATGCCCTATATGTACTGTTTTAATCAACTGTTTATATATGGTGGTTTAGGAAACCAATAACCAATATATTTGTTTAATTCCTGTTGATTATGTATGTCACTTTTTCCTCGCCCCTGGAAACTACAAGCTCCTTACGGGTAACAAGTAACATACAGGTCATCCAATGCTTTCCATGATCTAGGTGATCAACTGTCCTGGAGTTCAAGTCATAAGGCTTCCTACAACTCGAAACTTTCAACGCAGACAGTGAGAAAATCCGAGGTAAACCAGGTCAGTGCTACCTGGTCACTCTTCTGATGACATCAATGTCAGACTTCACAGAGTCATTTAATAAATGACAGTTGCAGTGAACTTTTCCATGCTTCAGAAAATGAAATTTAAAAAAAATCTAGTTTCTTACAGTGGACACTTCTGAACCTCTGGCTTTCTCTTCATCCTTTGCATTTTTGTGTTGTTTTTATCTTTATAGAACAAATTCAAGAAAAAATAAAATTACTGATAAGAAGAAAAGAGATACAAATGGAGAAAAAAAAACATGGGAAAGCAGGAACCTAAGTGAATCCAAGATAAGAAAATTAATGAAGGTGCAGGGCTAAGGACAAAAACAAAGGACAGGGCCTGAATAGAGTCAATTATGCATGGGAAAGCAGCCTTAAAGATACAGGGGAAACTCCTTTAGGGCACAACAAGCCCTCCCTTTCTGAGATAATTTATATAATTTATATTTGAATTAGTTGAAAAGGAGCAGTTTCAATCTGATAGAAATTTAGAACAAGAACACTTTGTCTCTCTCCCACAATTCTTGAAAGATACATTTTAGCAAACATAAAACTGGCCCAATCAACAGCCAGAAAATTCTGGAAATTGGTTATAAAATAACATTGGATGGGCTGTTGCTTTGAAAAGTGGAAACATTTCCCCATGACCCAATCTTCTGTTCTCCCTTCCAAAACATCCTGGGCCTCTGGGATCAGCAACACTACTGCACCTTCCATTTCATCTAAACACTTTTTTGTCCCTCTCAGTAGTTCTCAAGCACCTACACACTGTAATCACCAGAAGCACTTTTAGAAAATACTGACATCTGAGCTCTATCCCAAAACAAGTAAAGCAGAATCTCCATCCCTATAGCCCAGGCACTGGTAGCTTTTTAAGTACTCCCCAGGAAATTCTAATACGCAGTCCAGAATGAAAATTAGAATCAACTGCAAAATCCTATCAGAGGCACTTCTGCTGCAGCCCCTTACATGAGGCTATTTTCTCACAGCTGACAGCACTTATTTTTTGCCCCACTCCACCCCACTTTTTGGCAGTACTGTACCGAGGATTGAACATAGAGTTACTACAGCACAGAGATATAGTCTCAGTTCTTTTTATTTTTCATTTTGAGACAGATTGTTGCTAAGCTGATGAAATCACCTGTACTTGCAATCCTCCTGTCTTGCCCTCCTGAGTACCTGGGACTACAGGAGTGTGCCACTGTGCCCAAAACCTCCCTGCTTTTGATAGAGGCCTCTCTATGTTGCTCAGGCTGGCATCAAACTCCTGGGCTAAAGCAATCCACCTGCCTTAGCCTCCTGAGTGCTGGCACTACAGGAACACCACCATGCCCAGCTTATACGTGACAGAATTTAAGGTTGGTGGCTGTACTTGTTCTAATACCACCTCCGGATATTTTGCTCCCATCCTCCCTCAGGAAAAAGGTTCTCTCCCTTGAGGCTCACCCATTGGGCCATACCATCTTGTTTCTTTTCTATGAAGTAATCTACCATCCCTCTAGAAGTCAAAAATCTCACAATCCAGCATTTAATACCTAATACATAGGAACTTCCTTTCCACTCAAACTCTGCCATTGTTTTGGGTCCTTTTAAAATTAATACAGAAAACCCAGTCAACCCCTTTACCTTCCTTATCCAATGTCTTTTGTACTTTACCTCAGGGACCACTTACTTGGTCACTACTAGGGCTCTCTGTCCTATCCTGGAGTTGTTTTCATCATGGAAACACCACCTCCAAAGCTCTAGTTCAACAACCTTGCACTGGCCTATTATCCTTCCAATTTATGTGATCATGATATCTGTTGTAATCGTTCCATTACCTCATGGGAACTTCCAGCTCACTGATGCCTCCACTTTTTCTCTATCAGCTTCCTCCTGCTTTCACTTTCCCCTTTCCCAAACACATGCCTTCACTACACTTGCACAAACCCACAACTGCCTGAATTCTGGCCTCCCATGTCACCTACCTGGCTAAATTCCAACAATCAGAAATCCAAGTAATAGCCTTCTCTATACAGATAATACCTTAGCAAGCAGAAAACATGTCTACACACACACACACACACACACACACACACACACACAAAGTGCGAGATTGATTGAGATTGAGCTCCTATTACTATAAAGTCTTGCTTGTCAACTTCAACTAGGCCCACTATGCTAAGCAATTAGTTTCCATGATCAATGAGTTTCCTGCTATCGGAAGAACTATTTCACATGTTCTCATTTACCTCAGACTTGAGAGCCCCGTCTTTTAATGCCCTCTTGTTCTAAGAGGATCGCTTTTCCTCATACTTCAGAGATAAATGAAGCTATTAGATGGAAACCTACTGTTATGGTTTGTGTCTAATGGTCCCCCCAAAGCCTCATGCAGTCATGGGGCAGGAACTTCTAGAGTTTGAGATTAACTCATGATTCACTGGGATTATGGGTCTTAGTGCTGCTGGAATTATGGGTGTGAGTACTTCCCCCAGCCTGGGGCAGAGAGCCTGAATGCAATTTAAGGCAGACAGACTTCCTCTCTGTTGCCATTGTTGCTGCTACTCCTCCATTTTGCTCTCTTGCTCTTTGCGGCTGCCATGAAAGGTTGTTCTCTGCCATGTGCTGCTCTGCCTTGGAGCCGGCTGAATATGGACTGAAACCTCCGGTAACTGTGAGCTAAATAAACCATTCCTTCCTTCATTTTGGGTGTTGGGTATTTATCTGAGCAACAAGAGTAACTGAAACAGAATTTGGTACCAAGAGTGGGGTCGTTGCTATGGCTAAACCTGACCATGTAGATTATGAATTTTTTGGGAATGGCTTATGGGAAGAGATGGGAAAGGTCTGGAGATGTTGCCTACTAGTGAAAAGCTGGAATGCCTTTGGCTCTTCTGTAGAGGAGATTCTAGTCAGAGCTCAGAAGACAAGAATGCTGATAGAAATCCTGCCTGTAAAGACCAGGCTGAGGAGGTTTCTGCTGGGAAGAAAGACTGCATTGGTTACTGGACTCCAGATGTCTGTTTTGGCTTAGCAAAAAGTCTGTCTGAATTCTCCTTATGTCCAGAGACTTTGCCTGAGACTGAGTTTAAGCATGGCGGACTGATTAATCTGGCAAAAGAAATCTCAAAGCAACCAAATATTGGGGCAGTGGCCTGGTTGTTGTTGGGCCTTTTAACCAGATTTATGTTGAGAATCAAGAACAAAGAGCCCAGCAGGATGATTTAAAATGTTGTGAGTTTAGCCAGAAAGGAAGCTCTAACAAGAGTTGTGGACTGCAAAGACAGAGCTGAGAGGCTCTCCATTGCTGCGAAGGAACCAGAGAATGGAAAGGATGGCCTCAAGGCATCACTGAAGGCAGAAGGTCTCCACCCTTTGCAGCCTCACAATTGCAAAGGTCAGGGACTTTGCCTTGAGGGGAAAGCCTCAGCCCCACATTCCAGAATGGCTGGCATGGAGAATTTATTCCCCAGAATCAGGATCAGAGTGCTCTGCAATCCAGGCACTGGACCCCTACAGCCAAGAGACAAGGAAGACTGGCTACTGTGCCAACTGGCAGCAGACCTTGACATCAACGACCTGGTGTTTGTTTTAGGCTCATTCAGAATGCAGGAGTTCTGAGGTTAAGGCTTCCACTTAGATTTCAGAAGAAGGCCTGGGAGGCCAGTGTATGGCTGGGAGGGCAGTATGTAAAGCTGTGAGAAGCCTAGTCAGTGGAAACCCCAGAAGTTTGGAAAATCCAGGAATGTAGATCTAAGGGAAACTGCGAGGGAGCAAAGCTGCCCTACGAAAGAAGCCTTGGGAGGTACCACCAAGATTGCCATAAGGGCGGAGCCACATGGAGCTCACAATTTGCCATATTGCTTTGGATGTTCCACATGGACCTGCTAGATTTAATGTTTGCCCGGCTGGATTTTGGACTTGTGTTGATCCCAAAGCTTGGTATCATGTGTATCTTTTAGGATGGAAATGTTTATCTTGTGCCTTTGAATGTTGGAAGCGTTAAACTTTTCTTTTGTACCAGGGCTCATAGCTAAGAGTTTGCCTTAGATCTTGGAGGCTTGGGAGTTGGACTTTTCAGCAATGCTAAAACTCTTGAGACTTTGGCAACTCTTAGAGATGGACTACAATGGCTTTTGCACAAAGGGATGTACATGAGACTTTGGGGGTCCAAGGGCGGAATGTTATGGTTTGTGTCTAGTTGTCCCCCCAAAGCCTCATGCAGCCATGGGGAAGAGACTTCTAGAGTTTGAGATTAACTCATGATTCACTGGGATTATGGGTCTTAGTGCTGCTGGAATTATGGGTGTGAGTACTTCCCCCAGCCTGGGGC
>NW_004524639.1:8190069-8243435 GCF_000260255.1 Octodon degus
CCTACTTGTGTTTGTTCTCATCTCCTTTTTTCCTTTCTGATACAAAGAAGACTCCATTTAGAATTCTCTGATCCTCACAGTAACCTTTATAATCACTCTTTACAAAGACACTCAGATCTCTAAAATCTCCCTTTCACACGTTCCTCCCCACCAGCATGAAATTATATTCCAAATCTTTCCTATCTGAGAAACACCTTCCCACACCCTATATTTCCCTCCAACTCTAGTCCATCTCTGTATTCTCTCCCAGTCAGGCTTTTATAGAAAACACAGTCGCTTCCTGCTCATCTCCTATCTCTCTTTTAACTCCAGTAAGACTTATACACCCACCATCCCCTAAGCAGAATTAGTCTTTCTGCTTCCATGACCTATAATTGCATTAAGATCATTAATAACCTCCATACTGATAAAAACAATGGATACTCTCTTCAGCTACTTTGTTAGAACTACCAGCAGAAACCACTAGTTATCACTGCTTGGAATAATCTCTCCCAAAGGCTTCTATGATACTCTCATCTAATTTGTCTGGTCACTGATTTTTAGGGCCTTTTGAAATAGCTCTTCCTTGAGTTTAATGTTTAAGAATTAGTTCTTTTGAACAACATCAATTCTACAGCAATTTTATTTGATACCAGGATTATTCAATAGGACTTTGTGTGACAATGGGCATGTTCTATAGTTGTGCTATCTAATATGGTCACCAATAATTCAATGTGGCTCATGAACATTTAAAATATGAGTACTGCAACTAAGGAACTGAATTTCTAATTTAATTTTAATTAATTTATTTTTATGAATTTAGGACAGGGTCTACAGGGTCTCACTACATAGACTGGACTTGTAGTGATTCTCTTGTTTTCAGCCTCCCAAGCTCTGGGATTATAGGTGCACACCACTACACCCAGTCTCAACTGCCATCTCAGTGCACACAGCACATCCCGGGATTGAGCCCCTGCCATGGTGCTCTGCCTAAGCAGGTGCTTTAGTCAACTGAACTATCTCGCTGGCCCCTCTAATTTTATTTTCATTAAACTAAAGCAATACTGTAGCTAGTGGCTGCTGTGTTAGACAGCACAACTATATATGCAATCACAACTATCTCTCACAATTTTACATATAATTTATATGCTAGTGGTCCAAACCTTTCTTCTAAGCTTCAGCTGTCAATTTATAATCTATATTAAAAGTGTCTCAGAGCACTCCCAATACACCTAAAATTGAGTGCAGGATACCCCCTCAAAGGAAACATATTCCTTTTGCAATGTATTTATGCAAATAGTACCATTATCCACATTCATGTCAGAAACCTGAGATTTCTGGTTTCTGCCAAGTATTCTTGATGCTTCCTTTCCTCAACCTTTACATGCCAACCAACTCCTACATTTTATATACCTACAAATATATCTGTTAAATCTGTTCATGTCTCTCCACTTCTACTGTTACCATACTGTACCTTTTACTATTGAAACAATTCCTAATTAGTCTTTCTGCTTCCATGCAAATGATAGCTCAGCATAAAACTCTTTCTTTTCTATTGTTTTAAAATTAAAAATGTATCGATGATGTAGAGTGTGCCTAAGAGAGTCATATGGAGAGAAAAAACATTTTCTCAGGCTTTCACAGAGAGCAAATTGGTCAAGCAATGGCCGTGACTCATCCGCATGGCTAACACTGACAAAGGATCTACAAACTGCTGTACAGGGTTTCAGGGTAAATCCTGAGGGGACCTGACTGACCTTGTCAGATACAAAAGCTACATTTCTTGTTATATAGGTCTTGCTTTATCTTGGTCTTAACCATGTATCAGAAAAGTATAAAAATGAAATATAAGAAGTAAAGCCATGCTGTTATGTTGAGTTGTAGGGGACTCAGGTCAACAATTTCTGACATTGCTAGTGAAGCGGAAGACCCAATACTATTGTGGGCTACTGGACTATTTTGGAATATCCTGAGTTCATACACCTATAACATTTGAATGATGGAACTAAAAAAAAAGGATAGAGATGAATGACCATTTTGTATCTGTGTATTCAAAATGGTTAGGATAGATATACAGCTACATTCTCTTAATTCAATGAAGAGAGGGATTTGTTCTAATAGTGTTTGTAAATAGGATATCATGTGTGCATCTTGTACAACAAATAACCACTAGGAAGACAGTATACAATGTGTTAATTATTGAAACTGCCCTACTAATTTGATTTGAAACTGTCTCATTGCTATTTCTCAGTAAAATTATGGAAAAAAAATAAAAAATATAATTAAAAATGTATGGGGCCAGGGAGATGGCTCAGTAGAATAAGTGCTTGCCTAGCAAGTGCGCAAGGGCCTGAGTTCAATCCCCAGGTCCACCAAAAAAAAATTAAAAAATAAAAAAATAAAATTAAAAGTGTATATTCAACATCATGGCTTGCAAGATTCTACTGTACCTAATCCTAGCCTGCTTTGCTTTGGTGCTCAAGCTCTGTTCCAGGTACCCCAGCTGCTTTTTATTGTACAGTCAAAATATTTCTCAACTTGGAGCCTGGTGGCTCCCTTCTCTGGGATATTCCTTCTCTCTCCTATCTTCATCTGTGCTTACGTAGACCCCCCCTTAATCTCAATTTAAATGCCAATTCTTCAAAGAAGTTCTCCCTCACCACCCTGTCTAAATTAGTCATCCCTCCTATGAACTCTTTTGTGCCAATTCTTTTTTTTTTTGGTGTTACTGGTAATTGAACTCAGGACCCTGTGCTTACCAGGCAGGCGCTTATTCTACTGAGCTATCTCCCCAGCCCTTTGTGTCAATTCTTGATAGTACTTATTAAAACTTCAATTATGTATTTGTATCTTATCAGTTTAAAGTCTGTTTACTACATTAAATTCCATGAAGTACTAAATGTGTACTGATCTCTGCTATATCCCTAGAACCTAGCATAGCATCTGGCAAGTGAATCAATAAATTGTAGGCATGTATGTAGCTCTCATTCCAAACAGCACAGAAGGAACAATCAAAGCAGGAGCAGTAACTATCTATGCTGTTCTCTAAGGATCCACAGTGTTTCAACCATACTTGGCAAATAGGAGACACTCAGCAATTATTTTTGAATAATAAATAAATTAGGGAGAGTCATATTAAGAAATTAGTATAATGTAGTCCATCAGTAAGTCATAAAAATATAAGAAAAATATAACCATCTTCATAAAAACACCAAAACACTGAACAAAATTCAGTGAACAGGCATGATTTTAAAGAACACACAAACTTGACTAAAAGCAGTTTCTTCACATGGGTTTTAAAAAAAAAATTCTGTCAAAACAACTGGCAAGCATGTCCTTAACTATGGACAAGCACTTGTAGCACTCTTCCTGACATCAGCAGCTAACCAAGGCTCATCATCATTATTTAGCACTGGCTCCCAAGTTTTCATAGGCATAAGGAGATGTGAAGCATAACTAACAGTTACAGACATTAGAAAGGAGATAAAATGGTTTGTAGATAATCAGGACTGCCTATAGAAATACAAAATGAAACAGTAAAAAACAATTAAAATAAATATCCACAATGTACTCACTGTTCTATTTACTAGTGTAATAAGCAATTAGAAGATAAAATTCAACTCACAATAGCAGAAAATATGATCTGCCTGTGTTCAATTCCCCAATCGTCTTCCTCCATAAAACACAACAAATAAAACCTTCCCCCCATAAGCCTCTAAACACCAAAATTCTATATGTAAGGATCCCAATTATGTAAGGATGTAAATAAAAGACTAGAAAGAAATATGTGAAATTGCTAGCCACAGTGGTAATCTCCACGAGAACAATTTTAATTGGAAATTTTTAAATTCTTCTGATTTTGAAAATTACACATAATGGGCCCATATTCAATCCCTGGTACCAAAAAATAAAGTAAAATAAATTACACATAATAAAGAAGTATTAACTCTATAACCTGACATTTTTGTGGTACTGGGGACTGCATGCAGGGCTCTGTGCATGCTCGGCAAGTGCACTGCCACTGAGATCCATCTCCAGTCCCTAACACTAAAATAAAATAAAAACATTTAAAGTGTTTAATACCAATATTCAGAGAGTGGGAAAATACATGTTTATCAGGCCTATGTGACAAACATCGGGTTCCCTTACAACAACTCATTATGTGTTCTACAGACTTATGGAACCCACTACTAAATGAGGAGGGAAAAGGAAGGATTTTATGAGTGGTCACTCAATTATTTCTCCTCATGATCCAGTAGGTCAAACTCTATACAACAACATAAGACTAACTTCTATGTAGGCAAGATCACAGCAAAACTAATGCCAGCAAAACTTTTTCAGTGTGTAAAAGAGAAAAGGCACTATTCAGTTTAACTTCTCGGCTTTGGATTAAATAACTTTCTACACCAAGAGCAGCATATTTTAGTATCTTAATTCAACAGTAACAGTCATCACTGAAGAATTACTTTCCTCTCATTTTTCATTTGTTAGTATTATTTTTGTGGTCTTCTAAGCTCAGTAAGACAAAGATACTGAGTTATTGTCTCTCTTAGATACCTGCAACAAAAGCCAGCAGCTAGATTAGTATTTCAGGAACAGTTCTTAAGAATTTCAAAACTGGGCTGGAGAGATGGCTCAGTGGTCTAAAGCACCTATTTAGAACAAGCTTAGCAAAAGCATCAGGGACCGAGGTTCAATCCCCCAGCACCACATGCCAGCCAGCCCTGCCCCCTGGTGGGCTGAGCTGGCCTCTCTCTCTCTCTCTCTCTCTCTCTCTCTCTCTCTCTCAAATAAATAAATAAATAAATAAATAAATAAAAAAAATTAAAAAAAACATTTAAAAAAGAATTTCAAAATTAATGATAAACAAAAGGATAAAAAAATCCAAACTACAAAAAGTCTACCTGAACCATTTGTAACAAATTACTACTGCCAAGGGGAAGGACTGTATCTAAAGAAAATTATGTACAACCTGCAGCCCCAAGGTAAGTACCAGTCCCACTCATCTATGGACTCAACCAAGAGATAAGGTGACCAATTTAGATTCATGGGGTCAGATACTCTTTTCCATGGCAACCACACTCCAGCCGCCGGAGCAGCCAAGTGCCCATTTTCTCCTTTTCACAGCACAGTACAATTAGATGATAAGGAACAGCTTGCACAGAAAGTCAATGATTTGCTTCAAACAGATAAAAATGAGAGAACAGAAACAGTGAAAAGGAAGAGCATGTTCCCTCTGATAGAGATGCTTCGAAGGACAGAGATAAATAAAAGACCAAAATTATCTTAAAAAGAGAAAGAATGCCTACACAAGCAATTTTTGGAACTGTGTAGCCTTTGAAAATAAGGTAATAAACAAGTGAAAACGTTATGATTTAATGTGGAAAAATAAAGTACAGAAGAAAAGTATAAAACATGACAGCAATTAAAAAACAACAAAAATCTATGTATAAAACTTAAGTGCTTCAAACATTTTACTAGCCCTTCATACAATTATCAGTTCTACAGTGGTGATTTAACTGACAGGAATATTAATGGTAACTCAGTTCAGCATTAGAAAAACAAATCATTTTAAAATTCTTACAAAGGTTCTTACCAACTACCTGCCTTAAGAAAATGGAAACTAAAGGAGAAAATGGTAAAATGTAAGATGTTCTCAAAATGATGTCTTGAATACATTAAATAGTCAGGTAAATAACTGTTAAATGAAAATCAATTCCACTCAAAAAGATACTCACTATTTGAAGCGATGTCAATCAAAAGAGTTTCTTCTGCTTCTAAAAGGAAAAATAAAAAAAACAGGATGAAGGAAACGAAAACCATTACAACCAAAAGAAATATGGATATAGTCTCACTCTGTAATTCAGGGTGGCCTTGAACTCACTAGATAGACCAGGCTTACCTTGAACTGGCCATCCTACCTCAGCCTCAGTGCTGGGATTACAGGTATATACCACCATGCACAACTCAGTAACTACTATTTTCAGTCACTACTCCCTAGTCTTAGAACATATTTAAAAAATCCTGTTTTAATTTGCATTTCTCAAATGACCAATGATGTTGAATACTTTCTCATATATTTATCTGCCATTTGTATTTCTTCATCTGAGAAGTTTAAATAAGATGCAAAAGGTACAATAGATACAGTGAAAAAGAATGAAATTGCTGAAAAGTAAAGAACAACTGGGATCATGGAAAAATGTATGTATACACAAAAGAGCTAAGATACTTATACTACTAATTTCTTTTCTTTTCTTTTCTTTTTTTTTTTTGTGGAACTGGGGACTGAACTCAGGCCCTTGTACTTGCCAGGGAAGTGCTTACTCCACTGAGCCATCTCCCCGGCCTCTATACTACTAATTTCTATAATTCATTGAAAGGAGCAGTTAGTGCTTATATGTTTGGTCAATTTTTGCATGCCCTGTAATCTGAGCAACTTCTGTGATGATAACAACATATAATAACTCTTGTTCATTTTTTATTATATTTCACAATTCTGTATACTTTTGTTTTTTTAAAATTTATTTTAAAAAATCCTTGTTTTTTGTTTAGCATTTTTTAGAAAAAGGATTTTAATAATGCTATTTCTAAAGACTATGAGCAATTCAACTTAGAAAACAATGAACTGAACCAATAAGCAAATGGAACTCCTCAATGCAAATCAAGGAATGACAAACAGTAGGGAACACAACCACATGTTAATTCAAGTGCAGGCAAGCTAAATTCCCTCAAGTATAACATGCTCATTTAATATAACCGAACTGTGGCCTTTAGATACTTTTTATAAAAAGCCAAAGAAGTGAACTTGAAAGCCCAGAGGTGAATTACTTTCTCATCTCAGACCAAGACTAAAAATTTTCCATCAATCTAATTACCCCTCCCCTGTAAGAGAGCAGAGTAGCAAAGTATATCTGCAATTATGTGCCTTCTGGCCTCAATGAACACCTGTGAGCCCAAGGTCTATCACAATCTATAAGAAGCATAACACATCCTTTGATGTTACAATGCAGCACCTAGTCACTCTGGCAACATACAGAATCAACTGAGGTGTCATACTGGGTGGGATGGATAGATGCATGGATGGATGGAGGGAGAAATAATGTATATTACACAACAACAGAATTTTATTCATCCACATATAGAATTAAATCTTGTCATTTGTGTCAACACAGATGGAGCGAGGGGTCATTATGAAATAAGTGAAATAAGGACAAATACCACATAGCCTCACATATATGGAAACTAAGAAACCTGACCTCTTAGAAGTACAAAAAAGAGTAGTTACTAGAGAGCAGGAAGGGTAGGGAGCAGAGAGGATAGAGAACAGTTGGACATAATAGGAACTAAAGTATAGTTACATAGGAAGAACAAGTTCTAGTGCTCTACAGCACAGCAGGGTAACTACAGTTTACAATAATTTATCATATAAATTAAACCAATTATAAGAGAGCAGTCTGAACGTTCTTGCCACAAAGAAATGCTAATTACTCTTACTTCACCATTATATACTGTATACATGAAAATTATATTGTACTTCACAAAATATGTACAGTTATTTTAACTCCAGACCCAATGTATCTCTTCCTCTCTTATTTCTCTGGGTTTGGCCAACAGCACTTGCCCTCTTTGCTAAATGAAACCTGGGTACTGAGTTCTTGGGATTAGCCTAGATCTATATTGGTGAGATAGAGTGATCTCACACTTTGCTAGCCTCCTCACAAGACTAGATTGGCTATCTGGCCCCATTATTCAGGTATAACAGAAACAAACGGTAAGAAACTAAGTTTCTCAATATTAGAATGTAGTCTCAGTGCTATCACCAGCATGATGAACTAAACAGGCTATCAGGATACAGATATTACAAGTTTACCACTATTGTTTAGTATCTTTTAAGTTCTATAAAACCTGATTATTTGCATACAGTTTTCCAAATGCATGCACAGGTCTGGAAATAGAAAAAAAGTAGAAACTGAATGCTAAATTTTCACTTTGTCATAGAGAACTACAGAGTATACATGCGCATATTTTCAGGGTCCGAAGGAGCAACTTTATAACCTAACAACTGGCTATTTCTCTCTAAACATAACACTAAGAGAAACAGCGAGGGAGGGAGGGAGGGAGGGAGGGAGGGAGAGAGACACTCTAGAAGTAAGAAAAAAGGTTAAAAAAACTGATAGGATGCTAATCTTAAACCACGTTCTTTGGCTTTTTTTCTCCTGTGTAGGGTTACAAGTTGAAAAGCAAGGCAACCGCAGCCACTTATTATGTTACGCAGGTGCTTTGTTTGAAGGTACTGCGAAGGCTTACCACATACTATTTTTTCTTTTTAACATGCTGTCTTAAAAGTATATTCACTGACTATATTCACTCACAGAAATAAATTCTGAGGGAATAAAAGAGATGTACAGAAAGATTTACATGTAGACATGTCATCACATTACTATTTATACTAGTGCAAAATAATCCAAATGTCAAACACAAGGGAACAGTTACATTACAGACCATTCATAAATGAAGGAATATATCACGGTTAATACAATGGAAAGGAATCAAAACATAATGGCTTGAGGAACACATAAAAATTTACATAGGAGGATACTGGGCATGGTGGCACATGCCTCTAACCCAGCACTTAGGAAGCTGAAGCAAGAAAAAAATTCCAGGTCAACCTGGGCTACATGAATTCCAGGCAGGCATTATTAAATAAGGAGTTTGGCTCAACTACACCTTTCCACCATGATGTTTCTTAAAGCCTGCTGACCATGGACTAAATCGTCTCAAACTGTAACCCAAAAAACCTCCCCTTTTAATTTGTGTATGTCAGAAATTTTGCATCAACAATGGAAAAGCTGACCAACACAGAAAATGTGTACCAAGAAGTGGAGTCGTTGCTGTGAATATACCTAACCATGTAGTTCAGAAGTCTATATGGATGTGACCTGTGGGTAGAATTTGGAATAATTTGGAGAATCAGAATGGAGAAAGCTAGCAATGCTGTAAGTAAAGGTTGTTCGATAAGTCCAATAAAAGCTCAACAGACCAGAATACTGATAGGAATGTGGATACTGTAAAGGCCATGCTCAGGAGATTTCAGATAGGAATGAGGACTCTATTAGGAATTACAGTGGAGGCCATAAATGTTATGCTACAGCAAACATTTTGTCTACATTTTATCCTTGTTCTAAGACTTCAGAAGACGCTGAATTTAAAGGTGGTTCATTAATTGATGTCAACAGATATTTTAAGGAAGTCCAATGTTCAAGTGCTGGTACGGCTGGCTGCTTTTAGTGAGATTTACTGTGAGAATTGGGAATAAAAAGAGAAAAAATTGAAAAAAAATTCTGGCCCCAAAATAACTAAGTTTAAAGTTGAGACCAGGGCTGGTGAGATGGCTCAGTGGTCTAAAGCACCTACTTGGAACAAGCTTGGCAACGCACAGGAACACCGGTCAAACCCCCAGCACCACATGCCAGCCAGCCCCACCCCCTGGTGGGCTGAGCTGGCCACACACACACACACACACACACACACACAAATAAATGAATAAAATAAATAAATTTAAAAAAAAATAAATAAAGTTGAGACCAAAGGAGGTATGGTTGCAGAATGGAATGGCACCATCAAAAAGAAATCAAGTACTTTGAAAGACAAAAACTTGTCTTGAGGGTATCTTAGTAATTAGCAAAAACTTACCCACACAAATTCAAGGGTACAAAGTATATATTTTCCCTGCAGAAGAGAACCTAAGTGCCTTGCTTAAGAAGAGCCACCAACGCAACTGGTTCCCTGGGATTCATTTCACTGTGCTCAGTCACCTAGGCAATTCAGAATCTCTTCCATGGTGGCCTGGCTACTGCTTGAACTGGTGGCAGACCTTAGTTTTCTCTATGTGTTCTTATCTTGGCAAGCACACAAAATGCAAGAGTCATGGGTTTGTGAAAGCTTCTACCATATTTCAAAGGAAGGTCTGAGAGGCCAGGCAGTGTGCCTTTGAGAGGGAAAGTATCAAGCTGAAGGTGCAGTGGAGAATCCAGAAAGCTGGAGATGCCAGGAATGAGGAACTTCTTCCAAGAAAAGTCTGAGAAGCTGTGTGGAATGCAACAGGCAAGACAATAGGGGTGGGACCATCCAAGGCCTCTGTAACTCATATCTTGTCATGGAGGTACGGTATTTAATGTTTGCCATGCTTGATTTTGGTCTTGCTTTTGTCCTATTCTTATCTGTCCCCTAGTCCTCCCTTTTGAAATAGGAATGCTGAACCCATATATTGGGAATATGGAATCTGTTATTTGATTTTACAGGGCTTCACAGGTCTATTACATAGTTTCCTGTTGTTAGAACAAAATACCCAACACTTACAACTTAAAGGAGGGAAAGTTTCCTTTGGTTCACAGTTTTAGAGAGTTCAGTCATTGGGTAGTCAGGTGCCTCCAAGGCAGAAACTGTATAGTGGTATGATTTGGTGGTAGAAAGCTTTTCAAGTCATGGAAGGGAGGAAGTAGAGAGAAAAGGGAGGAGCTGGGCACAGGAACATGCTCCCCTGGTCATGCACCCAGTGAATCACCTCTCCTGAACAAGGCCCACCTCCTAACACCATATTCAACTATGAACTCATCAGTGGATTATTCCACTGATAAGGCCAAAGGCCTCCCAATCCAATGACCTTCCAGAAGTTCTACCTGTGAACATATGAAACCTTCAGGAGGCATTTTATTATTTTATTTTTTATGTATTTAGTACAAGGGGTCTATAGGGTCTCACTACACAGATTAGATTTGTAGTGATCCTCCTATTTTTCAGCCTCCCAAGTGCTGGGATTACAGGCGCACGTAATCACACTCAGTCTCAATCACAGTCTCAGCATGCTGGGGGGTTGAGGGTGAGGACAGCATGACACACTGGATTGAACCCTAGTCCCTTTGCCTGCTTAAGCAAGAGCTTTAGTCCACTGAGCTATGTGACTGGCTTTAGGAGGCATTTTAGATCTAAGGTATAACAACAGCTAGTACTCTGCCTTGACTCTCAGAGGAGATGTTAGACTTGGACTTTGAAGCCATGTTGGAACTGATGAAACTTTTGGGAAGAAATTACATTTTTTGTTATACACAGGATAATTATGTTATATAGAATGATTAAGTATGTTTATTTGGAAATTAACTATGGCTTAAGGCATGCGATTGATTAGGTGCCAAGTTGACAAAAGGCAGACTAATGTCAATTAATTTAACTGTTAACTTGATTGGATTAAGAGACTCCTAGATAGGTGGCTGGATCACTGGGGACTCACGACTCATCAAAATGATCAATGGGTTAATCCACTGATGTCCATAGCTGCTGTGCTCTTAAGAGGTAGAGTCCAACTGGAGGAGACAGTTCACTGGGCGTGTGCCATTGCAGTGTGTATCTTGCTGGTGCTCTTCCGTCCGCTATGCCATTTCCTCGTGCCATGAAGTGAGCAGATTTGCTCTGTCATGGCCTTCTCCAGTGATGCTTCTGGTTATACTGACCATGCATTGAAACCTCTGAGGTTGTGAAGCAAATCTATCCACTTTTAATTTGCGTGTTTCAGGTATTTTGTCCCAGTAATGGGAATGCTTAACAATATAAAGTGGAATTTAGGTGACTCAACTTTTTCCTCCTCTTTTCAACCTTTCTTTTCCTGGTACTAGGAATTAAACTAAGGACCTCATGCTTGCCAGGCAGGCGCTGTGTCACTCAGCTAAATCCCTGGTTCCAAACATTTTACAGTATGCATGTTACTGTTTGATCAAAACAGTTTAAGTCGTTTAATAAAGAATCTATGTATGGTAGGATGCAATTTTTCCAAGAAGCTACAATTAATACAAAATGCTTTTGCCTGATAAACCTACTGGACCTGCTGGGAACATAATACATTTGTTTTATAGTAATCAATTTCCTTTCTAGAGCAGTGTAAGATAACAGAAGCAACACCTCCACAAATCTTCCTATTTCTTAAGTTCATTGTAGAAGAAAACAGATTTTCTGTGCTTAAGACCCCAAATTTGAGCACAGAAAGCCAAGTATTTTCTCCCCAGGGTCAATTTGCTTATGATTCACCCATGTCAAGTATGAGAATGAACACCACTGACTTTAAGGTAGTTTAATCTGAAGAGGCGCATGGCCAAATGTCTTAATTTCAAGTTATTTTGAAACAAAGTGCTAACATGTGAATCCAAGTGATCTTGATATTTTACAATGAACGGAGTGTCAGTTAACCCTAATAGTGTCATTTAAATTCACATATAGGTCAGTCAGCATAAAAAGACTACCTACAAAAGTAAAATACTACATATACCTCTAACCCCAGCCAGGGTAACAGTTCAACTCTGTAGCAATCTTAAGACAAATACTATCTTCTCAAAGGTAGACTATATTAAATTGGGAAACATAAGGAAATAAAAATCCTGTACCAACCAAGAATAGCAACAAGATTGGATCATTCATACAATTTCTACCAAAACAAGAAAGGCCCAGCACTTGACGGTTTCATTGCAGATGTGTACCGAAGAGATGAACTGATACCATGCCTGCTCAATCAAAGGTAGACTATAAATGTTAAATTTTTAGGCAGTGTAATATAATTTATTGTACATGGAGTGACAACTTTATGTATCTACAACATTACACAATAACCAAAGAAAACACAAAACTAAGCAATTAAAGCTGGTACCTTGTACACATCTGAAGTGGCTATTTATAGGAATAATATCTTGAACGTGCTCCTTCTCTTGCAACTGGATTATTAACCTAGGAAACAGAAGAATATATCAATAAATAGCTATCTTCAAAATCCAAAATCTCCCTAAGACGTTAGCAACAAAGTACTTTACTGTCTTCTTTTTTTCTCTGTCTTTTTGAGATAGGGTATTACTATACAGTTCAGGCTGGTGTGAGCTCACTTTGTAGCCCAGGTTAGTATAGAACTTGCAGCAATCCTCTGACCTCAGTTTCCCAAGGGCTGGGATTCAGGCATGGATCATCACATCCAGCTACTTTGCTGTCTTGCTGCATGATTCCAGTCTGTATTAGACTTCTTACATCTAGTTCTGTGGATCTGAGTATCATGAAAGCTCTAGGGCTGTAATGTATTCTATATGTCATAAAATAAATGTGATAATCTGTGTCCTAAAAGCAGCATACAGACTTAAAAACATGAACTACATAGTTTATACCTTTAGAGTATGTATACCAGGGTAAAGAACAGCTAGACATTAACTCCATGACAACAAGGACTATGGCTGTTTTCATCATAGCATTTTTAGTATCTAGCACAGATCCTAGCACATTACAGACATGTGTGTTTGAATCAATGATCTCAAAATTTATACACTAGCTTTCCAATGACATTCCCATAGCTTTACTAGAGTGAGTCTTTCTCTTCAAAAAAGTATGCAGGTTCGTGGAGCTCTAATGAGAGAGGATACTCTAATCAGAGGGGATCCCTTGTGTTTGCCCTTTTGTTTTTCAACTTCATGCTGCTATTTCATTAAGAACACAACTGAACTTAGCTTCCCTGTATGAAATGCAAGATTTCTAAATTCACTTGTATTAGTGGCCCAGAATCAAAGTCTAGCTGGATAAACAGTCATTATGAGTATCAACTAGCTTCGCTAAAGTTACATACTCTTCTGGCTGTACTTTTTACCTATAATACTTCTCTCTTCTTGAGACAAGCTGAAATATTACTTCCTCTGTGAAGCATTTTTCATTACCCCCAAAGAGAACCACTGGCCTTGTGCCCTTTGCTTGCCCCATAATAGAACACTTACACACTACTGTTTGTTTATATTTATTTTTCCACACTAATTTGAACTCTTTGAAAGTCAGGACCCTATCCTACTCCGTTTTGTTTGCAGCATAACAGATGCTCAATATACAGGTTGGTCTGACTTAATTTATAGGCAGAGGTGAAAATCTAAATGTAACCATTCAGCTTCTGACATTAAAGTATCACTGCTCTGAAGGGTTTGATTTCTATTTTGTTTTCTTTATAAGGGGCTTGTTTTTAATTTGGGAGAATTTTTTTCCAAATATGTTAACTTTAAAAGGGATCTCTCCAGGGTAGGTTGTTGCTTAGACACAACTAGGAAAATAAAAGTACTAATGTGCAGAAAACACTACAATGTCAAAATATGTAGAACAAGAATGGTATTATTAGCAGTAAAGCTTCAATTGAACTATACTGTTAAAAACCATTACAAGACAAACTGAGAATTTAAGTAAATTACACACTTATCTAGCATCTACTGTTAGACATTTAAAAACTTGAAGCAAAAGACTAATAAGCAAAAAAAAATCTAAACAAGATAATTCATTTCAGAATTAAATGACTTAAAATAACAGGTATATGGCAACAGAATGGAAATTCAACAGCTTCTAATCTGTTATAATAGGTCATAATTTATTATCCTTGAAAAAATAAATGTTTTATCCTGTTTCTAATAAAACTCAGTTTTAACTTTTTCCTCAAGTACATTTCGCCTAAAGTTGATATTGGGAACCACTGATATAAATATTAAGATAGAGTTCTAGGATAAAAAGTCCAAAAGTCAAAAAAGTTCTGGACACGCATGCCAGAGAAGGCATTCGAGAGAAGAGAATCTAAGGATTACAGATAGCACTATGATTGTAGATGTCTTTACCAAATGTTTGCAGAAGAAATCTCTCAGTGTAATTCAGAAATACAGTGCATAAATTTAGATCTCAACGATTTATATACCCAGAGTTAACAAGTGGCTTAACCTCTCTGTGTCTCAATCTCTTTGGTAAAATGGGGATGATTTTAACATTGTAAGGATTAAATAAAAACTGCTCAGAACAGCACATGGTACATATCAAATGTTACCATGTTATTACCCTCTCACAGCATATAGAATTGGAATATGAGAATCTGACCTTTCTGTAGGGAATATACAAAGTCAGGATAGGGCTGGGGAGATAGGTCAACGGTCTAAGCGCCTGCCTGGAAATCACAAGGACCTGGGTTTGATCCCCAGTACTGCAAGCTGTGATAGCCCCATAGGCATGCTGTGCTGGCCACCATGGTGCATGCCCGTAATCCTAGAGCAGGGAGGCTGAGACAGGAAGATCACTGAGTCCAAACTGTGTAGCAAGACTTTGTATCAAACATGTAAATATATTTTTAAAAAATTTAAAAAAACCAAGTAGTCATAACAGCTACTTCTGACAAGTTTTAAAATTATTCTAATACAAAGGCCCACATAGGATGAGGCTCTTATCATAGGGCTGGCTCCCTCATTAGCTGAACAGAGCTCCAAGTCTACTAAAATGAGGGGCTAGCTCTTGAGCCGAGATCATCTCAACAATGTATTTATTCTATTCATTTGTCATAATTTTGTGTTTTACTGAAGAGGAAATCAAGACACACTGGCAAAAACTACTGGTTTGCCTAAGGGTCACATCTCTTCGAGACCCATTCTAACCTTTGGAAGTAGTAGTGGTGTTTCACTTCTCAATTCACTTTTCTGTTGAATTGAATTTTATTAAACTATTCTTCCAAGGTTGGATGAAATCTGGGAAAAACAGCATGAATTTCTGACATGAACAGAACTGATCAAATAAGACCTTGGAAAGGACTACTTCATAGCACCGGTTGGTGTCGGTACACTGGCACCAACAGTCTCAATTAAGTGCAAGCTAGGCTAGTGGGAATTTCTTCTGTGTAAATCAAGCATTATAAACAGAAGATTGAAGAATGGAGCCTGAGAAAAGCTGTTTTTATGTAGGGGAAGGCAAGGTTTAAATGATCAACACTTCATAAACTAGGAAAATGTTTTTCAGAAGCCAGTCAATAGCCAAGGGAAGTGGCCTAGGAAGACAGGAACGGGAACCTCTGATATGCAATGGTTGCTACACATACTTTTAAAATGAGGCATTAGAAACAAAGGAGTGAGGTTAGCAGCTATGGTGATCGCTTATCAAAATAATCTTTTGCTCAATCAGTCAACAACATATACTGAACTCCTGTGTGCAAGGCAGAGTGGGAGGGGACATGTGCTGATAAGATGCCAAACACCATTTATGTTTCTAACCATCTCATTTTCTCTCCAATAGTCTGGGGAGACTGAACTAATGACTAGGGGAGACTTCAAGCAAGTGGACTACGAGGTTTGTGGAACTGGAGGAACTGAAGCTGAATGGGACTAAGAAACGGAGTCTGCAGCATTGATAACGAAGCACTACCACAACACTCTTACTTTCCGCAAACCACTTTTGCGTTTATTATTATCCAGTTACATCTCCAAAGGCTATAAGGCAGTTAATGTTTTATTCAACTGACGAGGAAACCAAGACCCAGAAAGTCTTACTGACTTCACCCGCCGTTACACAACACATGTCAGTTGAGAGGCAGGAACTAAGAACCCAGGCTTCCTACTTCCCGGCCCATTGCCCATTGAGTCCTTCCACTGAGCAACACAGCCAAGAGCAATGAGGCACAAAGCCCTGTAGTTAGAGACTACAAACATTTCACACCTGGGCAAGAACCTGTTGCCCGCGTGGCCTCGGTGGCAGGGTAGGTGGTTGGCCGCGGTAAGGGCTGGAAGTTAATGGTAGGGTCCCCTCTTCCGTGGGAATCAGATGGTTACTTACTCATATTGTCCATTCCGCTGGGCTAGGGTCAGGGCGCAGCGCTCCCGGAGGGGGCCCTTCATCTCCAAACCCTCGACAGTATGCGGGCGCTGGTCAAGGGTCTCCTCTTTAGAAGCGTGGTCAGAGAGGGGTGAGGCGGAGGGGCGCGAAAGGACTCTCTAGACCCCCTCCCCGGCCGCCTCCCCGCGCCCCCAAGCATCGCTTCCCGAGTTGGCCCTTCCCCCGCTCTGCTCCACCTCTGGGCCTCGAGGCGCCCCCAGCCCCGCGTTATTTTGCAGTCTCCTGGACCCCAACCCCCGGCCCTGTGCGGCCTCCCCTCCCCCTTCTCACGAGCGGATACTGCAAGGGGCTGTGCTCCGACCGGGAGCGGCGGCTCCATTCGGGCGGCCTCCAGGCTCAGCGGAGCTGCGGACTGCAGGCAAATCCGACGACTCTGCCTCCCGCCTCAGCCACCCAACCGACTCAGCAGCGCGCTGTTTGAGAAACAGCTCCGCGCTAGGCGCTAGGAGCCAAGAGCCGGGAGACTAGAGCCTGACCCAAGAGAGAGAGAGCGGCTCCAGTTTTCCAGGCCTCCAGTTTTCCAGGCCGCCGCAGATTCCGCCCTCTGCGGCCAACCTGGGGAACTGCATCGAGAAATTGAGGATGTCTCTACCCTGTCCAGCAAGGAATACATGTGAAATGCTGCTTTGTGACTTAGTGGAATTACAACTCTGGGGACATTGAAGGTTGCCCCGAAACAAAGCACAGTCATACCTGTGAGGGAACTCAAACGTATTGAGCCAATAGAACTCACATCATCCAGTTAAAAGATCCTTATCAAGGTTAAGATGCACCTTGTTGATTATTTTCTCACTGACCTCCACTTCCTCTTCCTTCCATTGCCTCTGCTGGAAAATTTCCAAAAGCGCAGGCCTTTGCACCTCCTTTACACCCCCTCCAGGTCACCTTTAAATATGCCAAATCCAAATGTATATCCTTGACACAGGGATTACATATTGTGTCAAAACTCATCATTCTGCACAGCCACCCAGCTTTGAAATCTCAAAATCTTTATTTCCCTCTCCCAATCACTGTGTCCAATCAGAGTCAACAAGTCTTCATCGTATTCTCTTTGTAATAGCGTTTCAATTTTTGTTGCCCTTTACACTTTCATCACTTTATTGCAAGCTCTTGTGATATTCGACCTGGGTTATCCCCCATCTTGTTGCCTTTAATTTTTCCTCTGACCTTTTTACTCTGTTGAAAAACACAAAAAAAATTCTTCTCAAAGTAATGTTTCAGTTGTCATTCATTTGCTTTGGAATTGACACTGCACTGGAAATCAAGACTGACTTTAATTCTATAATAAATAAGAGTGTAGTGTGGAGCTAAGAAAAACCAATAGAACAGAATACAAAGCTTCAAAATGGACTCATTCAGCAGTACACATTTGGTAAACTGGTATCCAGCATATGTGACATCTCAAATCATTAAGAGGATGGATTATTCAGTAAATTATACTGGAACTATTGATTTTCCATACACAAAATTATTAAATTAGATTCTAACCTCACACCATAGAGGGAAAATCAATTCTATGTGGATTAAAGATCTAAGTGTGAGAAACAATACAATTCAATTTTCAGAAGCAAATAAGAGAATAGAAAGCTGTCATGTACCCCATTGGTATAACACATGGTTGGCATAAATGAGCACCAAAAAGGAAAAAAAAAATGTATTATTTTGAAATAGGGAATAAAAATGATACCAATAGTGCACCAAACTTCAAAATGTATGTCTTCACAACATAAACAACTTAAAAGACAAGCCAGAGAGTAGATCTTTTTTCAGTGCATATACTCAATAAAGGATAATCTATGAGGCCCTATACTTCCAGCTGTCATCCCCTCTCTGATTCCTTTTCTATTCTTCCCAACTTGCTCTGCTTAATTTCATTGGCTTCTTGTTTTTCCTTGGATTTTTCACGTATGGTTTTGCCTCAGGCCCTTTGCGCTTGCTGTTCGGGTTTTCTTGCATTCTCATCTCCTTCAGGTCTTTGCACAAATCATACTTTCTCAGTGAGACTAGGTTACTTTATTTAAAATTACAAGCCAGTAATACCCTTCCACTCCCACATGATCCTTTCCTTCTTCTCTGTTTAATTTTCTTCATAAGATTTATCACTATAGTCTGTTCTCTCTCTCTCTCTCTCTCTCTCTCTCTCTCTCTCTGTCTCTTTCTTTAACAAAATATATGACTAAGCAATGGATACTCAATGAAACTCAAAGAGCCAATAAACACTTGCAAGTATGCCTAACTTTATTACTATTCAAGGAAATTAAAAAAATAAAACCATGAGATATCATTTCACAACCACTGGTTTGGAAAACTTTTCAAAGTCAGATAATACCAAGTGTGTTGAGGACTTAGAACAGATAGAACTCTGATGTACTTCGATAAGGAAGACAAGATGGTAAGACTGCTGTGAAGGGGTCAAGAGGACAATGTCTAACGAAGTTGAGAGTATGGTACTCTTCAACTCATAAACACAGTACCTAGGTAAAAACCCTTTGTATTAAAGAGACAAATGAATAATACCATTGCTACATTATTCGTAATCTCAAAAGCTGCAAGAAAATTACATGCCAGTTGGTAAGTGTATGCAGAATAATAATATTCATTAAATTATATATGGCACAATTTTGAACTTCAAATGAGGGCTCAATGTGAGAATGTTTGCATAGTGCGCATGAGGTTGTGGATTTAATTCCCAGCACCATCAAAAAAGGGGAAAATAAATAAAACAATGAATTACAGCTATAGTGTACTTAATAACAGTTAAATTTCATAAATATGATGAACATAAAAGAATAAAATATATATTGTATTTATATAAAGTCTGCAAATATTATCTATAACTCATGATTATATACAGTAAACATGTAGTATTACTATACATAACATTAAAGAGCACTAACAGCAAATTTAAGAGAGGGAGAGGATTGAGAGTAGAGAAGGGTATGCTACAGTAGATACTAATGTGTTTAGAATACTTATTTCTTAAAACAATTTGGAATTTAATTTCCAAGATTTGATAGAACAAAGGGGCACTTGTATATTGGTCATTTTATTCAATGTGCTTTTCTGCATTAGAAATTGTTTGCAACAAGTGAAAATGAAACAAAGAAATAATCTGTAAGGTAGGGCTAGCAGTGTCAAATGCTGAAAATAGGTCAAAGAAATAGAGGCTCAAACAAGACTTTCTTTCAATTTGTGAAGGACGGGAAACTGCCAAACTGTTTCAGTAAGGGGTGAGGATAGGAACAAGATTACAGGAAATAAAGGAGGTGCTGTGTCATGAGGAGATGGAGGTGAGAAATCACATATTAAAGAGGTGATCTTTAATCAAGTAAAAAGTAGTGTAATACAATTTTAATCAAGTTAGAAGGGTCAAACAAAGGTTTCCCACAAAGCCTAAGGCCACTTAAAAGTAAAGTGAAGAGTCCAGGAGAGGGAGTGGTTCAAGTTGCTAGAAGATAGGTAACAAGGTGCAAGCATAATCCTTTAGTGATTGGGAAGAACAAGAATTGAGGTAAAGGTGGAGAAAATTGCAGTTAGAGGAAAGGCAGGATACCTCTTCCTCCAAGTGTGAAATAACTCCGGTACCTATATACAGTGGCTGGCATTTAATGGATACTGAATAACTATTTGTTCAGGGAGTAGTAAGAGATTGTACAGAAATACACAAAATGAGGTAATGACACTAAAAACTGAGATCTCTCCAAGGGGAAATGATGATTGTACAAAAAGACATCCAATGTAAAAAATTAAATGATTAGCCAACAAAATGGAAATAAATGGAATTTTAGCTTCAAGAAAATACAAGTCTTAACCACCTCCACCATGTCACCTTGTGATTAAGCAGGTGTTCAGTGCCTGTCTTTTATTCGCTAGACAACGGTCACTAAAATCTAGAACTCAGAGGGTTTTCAGAGATGAAATTAAAAATTGAGAGCTTGGACTAGTGATATTCTTATTATACAAAAAGGCTTTGGACTGGATGCCCAGTGCTGCAGAACAAAACACAACAACACAATACAATGAGCACACAGAAAGGAATGAAGATGTGTTATGTACACGTACCAACTGCCACGAGGAATGTAATCATTATGTACTGCATACATATACTAATGATTTTTTCAAAAGCAGGTTGGTGGAGACCTTTAAAGTCTTAAGGTTATAAAATACTAAAAGAAAATGCTAAGTTGAGAACAACAGTTTAATTAAATGGCTACAAAATAGGATGTTTTATCAAGCTTATTCATTGTTAATTTGTTTTATAGCCTTTATGTTTGTTTCTTTTTGCAGTGCTGAGGATCAATGGCAGGGCCTGGGGCATACTAAGCCAATGCTCTGTAACTGACCTAACCTCTAGCCCTCAAACCTATTATACTTGAAAATAATTTTTATATTGAAAATTTTCAATTTCTAAGTCTCCATAATTATTATGGAGAAATCACAGCCATTCTCAACTTTATTAGTTATGCATAAATAATTTCTAAAACCAAATTACAAAAGCTTTTTAAAAAATTTATAGTAAAAATATAAATGTTTAATGCCGGATGTTTAATATTGTGCTGGAGAAAACCTGCACAAGTGAGAATGCTTAGGCCTGAGAAGGCAAAAGCAGGCCTGCTTGATGCAGATGAGGCTGGGAGAGATTTCCAGCAGGTGAGTCAGCAGCCAGAAGCTGAAAGACAGGCCCAGCAGAGACATAAATGATGCATTGATTTTGTATTACCACTAGTTGAAAAGCCTTACTTTCCATATACACAAATCCAACATTCGTGTTGCTTTTCATACAGAGCAGCACAAAGAAGAGCTCCATTTTATTTACATATTGCTACTTTACATACCTATGATGCATTTCTGTTTGTGTGTTTTTGTTTTCATTCCTTATAGAGTTTTAGGTGAGGAAGCCTTGTTTTTTGGGGCCCCAGAATATAACCTACACTCTTCATGAGATAGTGATATGTCAAACAGACAGTAGAATGTGGCTTCTTTTAACATTCTATGACATCTGGACCTTTCTTCTTACCTTCCCATTGTCACTTTACTCCCACCCTAACCAGGGTCTTAATTTCTTTCACCATTCAGCACAGAGCATTTTCATCAGCTCGACTCTCCTTTCTTCTTGGTGAATTCCCTAGCCAGGTCTGGAATTGTCAGCGCCTACCTGCCTCTCTCTCTGAAACTGGAAATGCTGAAGTGAGAAAATATAGTCAGCTTGGTATTTAAGGCTCCAATGATCTATCCAGAATTCATCTTTCCAGAATTCTCTCTTCAAAGCACTCTTTACCAACTTTATGCTCTGGGCACCTTTCCCTTCAGAACTGAACAGGTGCACCAGCTAGTGGTGGTCTGATGGGTGTGCTCACAACTCAGGTCCTCAGTCGTCATCTAGCTGAACACAACTAGCTTGCCACCTTGGTTTTGGTGTTTAATAGAATGTCAAATTTTAAAATGATCATAAGCTGTTTTATATCCTCAAGGAATTGAAAGGGGCTAATGTTGAAATACAGAGCAAAAAAGGATAAAAATTATGCACATTCTCCAGATGACACTCATCAGACCCATATGATGCATTAATTCAATCAAAATTCTTATAGAGCACACAGAAATTTCTCAAGTACTTTGGAAACCCTGAAAGAGAAAATAGAACTATGGCTAAATTCAATTTGGTTTCTCACTTGTTGGGAATAAAATTATCCACATCTGAAAAGTAAAATGTTGAGAACTTTTTTCTCATCACTAAGAAACAAAACACAAAATCAAACTGGATCAAAAATTTAAATGTATAAAATAGCTAAACCTCTTGAAGACAGAGGCATAGACAAGGACTTGCTGAACAGAACCCAGTCGCAAAAGAATGAAAAAATGGAATCATATTTAATTAAGCTTCTAGATAGCAAAGACAATAACTGAATGAAAAGACAGTACATGGAATGGGAAAGGATTTTTGCTATGCTATTCCTTGGATAGAGGACCAATATCTAGAATTTATAAAGAAATTTAAAGAAATTAGAACACCCCAAATAAATGAGTTTATCAAAAATAGGCAGCTGAAATGGATAGATACTTCTCAGAGGGAGTACAAATGACCAATACACGCATAAACATATGTTCAACATCTCTGGCGTTAGAGAAATGACATTGAAAACAACACTGAGATTCCTTCTTAGTCAAGAAAGAATGAATTTCACCAAAAACTCAAATAATAAATGCTGGTGAGTTTGCAAGGGAAGAGGATTCCTTCTACATTATTGGTACAACCATTGTGGAAATTGGTATGGAGACTTCTCAGAAAAGTAAAAATAGAGGTTCCATTTGATCCAGGTAGTCCCCTCGTAGGCATCTTCCTCAAAGAGATGAAGACATCATATTATAGTGATACACATATATCCATGTTTATAGCAGCACAACTCATAATAGTTGAATGTTGGAAGCAGGCTGTTTGTCTTTCAACAGATGAATGGATGAAGAAAATGTGATATTTACCTGCAATGGAATAATATTCTGCTATACAGAAGGATACATGAATCATTTGTAGGAAAATGGGTATACACAGAGACCATACTTTTAAGTGAAATAAATCAGATACACAAGCTTAAATATAGTATGGTTTCTGTTATGTGAGAGATTCAAAATGTAAAGAACAAAATAAAAAATAGATAATAGGATATGGGTAGACAGATCTTTCGAAAATGGAACGGGGACCAAGAGTTGAAAGAGAAGGAGATTAAAAAAATAATTAAGAAGTGTTATGTACATGTATCAACTGCCCATGAAGAATATAATGATTATGTACTGCCATCATGTAGTGACCAAAAATAAAAAAGAAACAACGCACAAAAACTGTTAGAGCAAATTGGTGGTTTTAAAGCTCAAAATGCAAGAATTCCAACCATTAGATCTGGGAAGCAGTTTTTTCCTATGTGTGCATGCTTTTTGTGGGCTGTCTAGTGACATTTAATCTACACTACAATGGTTAAAATAAAATAATCTATGAAAATTACAGGAGTGCTCCTCCACGTCTTCATCCTGTGACCTTTCTGGATGTAGGCAGTGAGGCATGAGGCTGGTCTCCCCTGCAATGCATGTGTCATAAAGGAAAGCAAGAGCATGGCTTTGGTTTTTAGGTTACTGTTTTAGGTCCCAGCCCAGGGTGTAAGACATAAAGATTTAGGCAGAGTCCCTTCTGATGAAAACATGTTGTAGTCTTCACCCCGTCTGTCCAACTCCAATGGGAAAGAATCGCAGAAATAATCAGGAGGCAAAAAGACAAGAAAGAGAATGTGAAAGTCTGTATCTTGTGGTCAAAATGAGATGAAGCTGTGTTGGGGAGAAGTAAGGGCCATAACAAAAGAGGCCTGATGGGGAGTAGGTCACCTTAATGGGGCACTGTGGATGGATTCAGGACTGTAAGTCTCAGCCAAGGCCAGTGCAGGCTCTATCAAAAGCTAAAAAGTTGTTTTGATCTTTCATACACTCTAGGGTCCAAAGTAAATTTGAAGGCCATTAAAGATGGATGGGATGAATCCTAATTCTCATTGCATTTAGATGTGGAATGCCTAAAAAAGCCCCAAAATTGAGTTGACTCAGTGTGGTTTGCGTGAGTCCAGGTTGTTGCTCTCAGCAAGAATGGTGCCTTTAGGGCCAGCGAGATATCTCAGTGGTCTAAGTGCCTGCATGGCAAGTGCAGGGACCCTGGTTTGATCCCCCACAGCATGTGCCACACTGGCCCATCCCGGGTGCATTGAGCAGGATACCTAGATTGGTCGCGGTGGTCATGCCTGTAATCCCAGCACTGGGGAGGCTAAAAACAGGAAGATCACTATGAGTCCCAGCTGCATGAGCTTCGTAGTGAGACCCTGTGCAAAATACATTTAAAAAATGGTGGCTTTAGAAAGAAATTGACAAATTCAGGCAGTATGAAGTGTAGAGCCTTGTCTATTTTCTTTAATGATTGTATCCCTAGCACTTAGCTTCTAGCACAGGAGCATTTCCTTAGGTACCTGTGAATATATAACTCTCCCTTGCAGAAAATAATGATTGGCTTAGTATTTTGCAACAAGCAAAATTGGAAGTATTACGCTAATCAATTTGACTAATTTTTCACCACATGCTATTTACTCCTATTCCTATCTTGGGGTTAATGCTACAGATTTTCCCAATCTCCTCTTCAACAGTACCTGCTGGAATCCTCTTTTCTTAAATACTTAACCTCAATTCCTTCTTCCCCTTAGAAGATTTTATCCTGTCACCTCTCAGCTGGAAAGGAATTCTCCTTCTTCTGAACAGCAGTAACTCTCTGTACCTCTTATTAGAACATCTTGTAACATCTCAAGGTCTGTTTTGTATCATGTTGTTACAGAATGAATAAGAACATGATGAGCTTTGATAATTCTTATCTCTACCTAGCCAAACATGACAGTGCTTTAGAGTTTCAATTTTTAAAGTAGTTTTTTTTTGCAGTATCAAGGATTGAACTCAGGACCTTGTGCTTGCCAGGCAGGTGCATTTTCCACTGAACTATCTCCCCTAAAGTAGATGTTTATAAAATATTTGCATATTTTTTATAGTATATATATATATAGTCCTTTTTCTAATGTGCATAAATATATATGTATAGTTTAATAAATAGTTACCAGGTGAATACTCATGTAACTCCTATCCGAGTCAAGAAATTAAACACGTTTTGCACTTTGGAAGCTACTCCAAAAGGTGGTATCTTTATCTGATAGTTTCTTCTTCCCTTGTCTAGAATTAAACAGAGGCTACTATGAGCTAACATTGTCTGGTGAGGTATATAAGTTTCTGTGTGGATTGGTCAAGGTTTGTGTCCCATTGGTCATTCAAAATTTTGAAGTATAGAGTTAGGGGTACAGATCAATGACAGACTGCTTGGGGCTGGGGAGATGGCTCAGTAGAATAAGCACTTCCCTGGCAAGTGCAAGGGTCTGAGTTCAATCCCTGCTCCCGCAAAAAAAAAAAAAAAAAAGCAAGCTCCAGGACTGGGGAAACAGCTCTTGGATCTAAGCACCTGCATGGCAAGCACAAGGACCTGAGTTCAATCCCTGGTTAAAAAAAAAAAAAAAAAAAAAGATAGACTGCTTGCCTAGCATGTTCTGAGGCCCCGAGGTCTATTCTCAACTGCTCAAAAACTAAAAAAAAAAAACCACTAGTGATAGCCATTATCTTGACTGTTTAATATCCTCTCGGATATGACCACTGTCTTTATTTTTGTAATAACCATTTCCTTATTTTTCTTTTTTGCTTTATCATTTATGAATGTAGACTAAATATATTAGTCTGTTCAGCATCATATAGTATATGGTCTTTTTATTTTTTAAAGAGAGTAAAAATTAGAGTTAAAACAGAAAAAATTACAAGTGATACAGAACTTCACTTAACCAAGTAATATGAATTGCACAATATTTGTTGTAATGGAAAGAAGCAGCTAATGGTTTAATTTGTTGTGTCTCCTTTTTTCAATTGTTTGTATTTTTTCTCTTCTTGGTTTCTTACACGTTTCTTTCTTCTTCCAATTTTACATGCATATACCTGGTACTATAATAAACTGGTTGGAAGATAACACTAGTATATGGTCTTTTATATCTTGTTTATTTCATACAAATGTTATGCCATGCATGTAACTGTATATACATTTCATTCATGTATAATATAACCTATAGTGTAAATATACCACAATTCATTCATTCTCCTGTCAATAGACATTAGGTGGTTTCCATTATAAGCAAAGGTTACTAAGTACATTGCTGCATATGGCTTCTGGTGGACACATGAATGACTTTCTCCAGGGTATACTGTCTTAGTGGGATTAGTGCATCAACAGTGTCGGAAGTTGGGCTGTGTCACAGAAGTAAAATCTGAGTAAAATGTGGGCTGTGAGATGTTTATTTGGGATCAATACCTGTGGGGAAAAAGGCGGAGGAGGTAGGATTGGACAGGAAAGATGAACTATGATACAAATATGAGGAAACTTGAGCCAAACGCTGGACAAGTAAAGCCCTGTATGTGCTCTGTGTCAGGCTGAAATGGTCGTCTGCATCTCTGCCTCACTCCTTCATCTTCTACTGAAGACTGTCTGCCGACTGTAACTTTCATACATAGCTGGATGGAGTGTACTTTCTTGAAGGAGAGTCAGAGCAGCATATATCTGTGTTTCTACCACAGTATGGTCCATATGTGTGCAATTCTAGTACATATTACTGCCAAACTGGCTATTATAGTAGTGGAACAATTTATCAGAGTCCCCATTACTCTTTACGCTCATCAACTCTTGTTATCAGTCTTTTATGATTTTAACCAGTCTAGTGGATGTGTAGTAGTATCTCATTATGATTTTAATTTGCATTTCCTGATTAAATACCTTCACATATGTTCATTACTTTGCTGTCTTTGTTTTCCCACTTGTGTTTGTTATGTTTTCCTTCAGTGAGGCTTTTGGATACAGTGGTCTGCAAACACAGCTTCAAGTCTATTGACTTAAGAATGTTTTCTACATTTTTAAATTGTTGAAAAGAATATTTCATTTTACTTTTGTTTTTGCAATGCAGGAGATCAGAACCAGGGCCTTGCATGCATGCTAGGTAAATTTCTGTGCCAGTGAGGTAGTCACACCACCCAATATTTTATTACAAGAATTTCAAATTTCAACGAAGTTGTAATTCCAGAGCTCTTTACATGTTCCCAAGACTTGAAAGTAAATTCGTTTGTGTGGTTAGTACCATTTAGATAGCAGCTGTGAACTTTACCTGGGAGGAGTGGCAGAGCCTGGATGGCAGTCGGAGGACAGTGTATAATGGACACAGGGCTGGAGACCTACAATAACCTGAACTCACTGGGAACTGCACTGCATTCCCAAACCTGAAATGATCTTCATATTGGAGTAAGGAGCAGGCCTATGGGCAGTTAACTGCATGATTTATAGGAGTTGAGCCAGAAAACCAAGACAGACATTTGTAGCAATTTAGGATTATAAATAGCATCTCTAACAGAGAGGAGGGTTCAATTAGGTAAAAAAAAAATTAACTTGAGCTCAAACTATATTTCAAACTGATTATAAATAATGGAAACTATTTAGAGACTAGGACTGAAGAGTTTACAGAAATGCATTCTTATGCATGTGTAATCTAGCAAAAATGGACACATTTGGCAAGATAGAAGGAGAAAAATGGGAGAAGCTACAAGGCACATTGAAGAAACTGGAGGATCTGATGTAGTGAGACAGCCAGTTCCTGAACCCCTTCTCTTCTGCCTCATTTTAACAAATATGAATCAGATATGATCCCTGCCTTCAGGGAGGCCACAATGTAAGCAAAGAAATGTCCTCTACCTCTCTGTTGTTTATGGCCTTTCTTCAGAACTTATCTTTAGGGAAGTGTAATTGCACTGAATTGCTGACCCTAGCAATGACAATAAGCAGAGTGAATTACCTTGGAAATCCACCGTTCTACCTATTCCCACTTTTGTTTAGGATTGATTTCTAGGATTTACTTTTTTTATATCCTAGCATTTTCATTGGCTCAGGCTAAAGATTATAAAATCACCTTGTTCTTCTTACTTTTTGCTAACTACCATCCATTTTGTACATATTACACGCCAAGATCATAGTAAATATATATATAGACATTATTTACATGTGTGTACTGCCATAAATACATATATACATATTAACATTAAATACATAAGACATTTTGAGTTAGGTACTGTAATATTAATTTTGCAGATACAGGTGAAAGCCTAGAGAAGTTAAATAAGTTGATAGAATTTCAATTTTAAGTCTTTGGGACTCTAGCGTTGGAGCTGATAATAACTGCTATTCCACCACTACTGTCACCATGGATAACTCTATGCCACTTGAAAACTCAATTTAGATTATTTAGCATGTGTTTCTTGTTTTAGGGCTTATGGATGAGTAGAATTTTGGGGTTGGGAGCACTTAAGGAATCATTTTTGTGAGATAAATTTTAAAGTAGAAAATCCTCATATATACAACTTAAAATGATAATAGAAGTGGTTCATCAACCAGGTGACATTACTGTAGACAGTCACTTTATTTATTTATTTATTTATTTATTTATTTATTTATTTATTTAGCAGAACCGGGGATTGAACTAAGGACCCTGCACTTGCCAGGCAAGCGCTTATTCTACTGAGCTGTCTCCCTGGCCCCCTGACGGTCAAATAATTTATATTGCTTCCATTACTTTCTCTGCAGTATAATGTTATTTCCCATTTTTGACACACTCTACTAGGTGATACTTTTGTTAGGTATTACTTCAATTTGTCTAGTTTTTAAAAGTGCTTTCCCATTAATCTCTTATTTTTTTATTTTATTTTTTTTGCGGAACTGGGGACTGAACTCAGGCCCTTGCGCTTGCCAGGGAAGCGTTTATTCCACTGAGCCATCTCCCCACCCCCCCATTAATCTTTTAAAATGTTATTAATTATATAAGGAAACACATTCTTTGAGGAAAACATTGTAATAGAAAAACAAAAGTAAAAATGTCACCTATAAGCCTATCATCTTACTGTAATTACTGGTAACATTTTGAATACATATTTTCAGGTTTCTTCCTTTGTGGAAATATATTTAAGTAAATAGTTTCTTTCATCTCTTGCAAAAATGGAGTCTTTATACTTTTATGCTTTTTCACTCAGCAATATAAATTTGGAGCATATTCGTGTGTGAACAGGTATCTATTTACACAATCATTTTTAATGCTTGTGTAGTAGTCCACTCACGAATGTGTGCAATCTCTTCTTGGATATTTAAGTTGTTTCTATTAAGATTTCCTCACTACTGTACTAACTGCCTTAAGAAACATTACTCCTCTGAGAATTTATTGAAAAGGGAACATCATGGAGACAGATGGCAGAAATCTTTTTTCAGGACTTTTCCCATGACTTCTACTGTCAATGAAGGAGGAAGCTCTGTCAAGAGCAGGAGACTTGATAAAGACGAAGTGAAAAGATGAGGTTGTGAGCCAGACAGCCTGGGATTTGAATCTGGCTTCTGTCGCTAACCAACTGTGAAATCTTACATGAGTTATTTAGCTAGGTTTCCATTTTATCATATATAAAATAGGGATAATACTTGTTTCATGGAGTATTGGGATTATTGGAATCATTAACAACATCAAATGTTCAGAATCTATCAAAGTACCCAGTATAACAAAGGAAGCTCAAGAAATGGTAAAGTATATTAGCTATTAATCATTACCTGTTCATTAATATGGAGGGTACCAAGGGAATATCATTTTCAAAAAGTCACCATCATAAATGTTTTTAAGAAAAATGGTGAGAAAGCTTATTGATATGATCAGAGTGGTGTTATTGCTGAAAGCAAAATACTGTGACCGGAATACTTTGTACCAGGTGTAAACATCAATGGGATAACGATGTGGTTTTAAGTCACATTAGTTTCAGTGATAAGTTTTACATAGAGGGGAAAAGATAGAAAGCCAAGGCCTTGACCTTATCCTTATGCCCTTTATAAAACTAATATCACTATGAACATGTTTTCTGCTAGATACTAAACAAGGTTGGATATGTGGAAAAGTTAAATGAAAAAACTGCTACAATGTTACAGTCTGCCAAAATGGCAAATGCTACTGAAGACAGATTAGCTTTGAGGTTCTCAAATATAGTCTCAAAATTCTGCATAAAAATCTGTCTTGTGGACAGCCAGATAGCTCAGTGGAATAAAGCACCTGCTTAGGCAGGCTCAGAGACTGGGTTCGATCCCTGGTGTGCCGTGCCGTGTCACCCCACCTCTGGGGCGCACTGAGAAGGTGATTGAGACTGGGCATGGTGGCACACGCCTGTAATCCCAGGCGGATCACTATGAGTAAAATCTGTGTAGTGAGACTCTGTAGACCCTGTACTAAATATATAAAAAAGGAAAAAAAAAGTCTGTTTTGTTCCCCAACTCCAATAGGGTAGAGCAACTGAAGACCATTTCATATGAAAAGACATAAGGTAAGGTAAAGTAGTAGCAGAGAGAGCACAAGGTGTTGAGTGGGCTTAGAAACGAGGTGACTTGAACACACCCTACGGATCATGAGTTTTAGGCAGTTTTGTAAGTAAGGATAGTACATGCTCTGTAAATAGCAGCTGCTGCCATAAGCTGAAGGGCCATATTTATATGAATTCTTTGACAAAGTCTGTTGACTAAACACCAACTTATCCTGTCGTATTCACATATCTGGTAGCACTTTTGGCCATGTCATTGTGACAAGCAGGGATCATGTTATATGTACATGGAAAACTGCCAACATACTTCTGTCCCCAAATCAGTTTTTAATATTTTTTGGAACGTCAACACATGTTCCTGCAGAAATGGTGTAATAAAGGGATGTGGGTTTCCCAGATTTTCTTACAACAGCACATTTATTTCACGATGCAACTGAAATACTGCACCCTGGCAAAGAGATGTACAGTGGAACAAACTGTTCTTGCAAGCAGGAACACATCAATGCACACAAATAATTCTTAAGCTTTCCTTCTTTGAAGCCCCCAGGCAATAAAAGGAGAATTCTGTCCTCCTTTAGTGCAGTTTGATGGAAAAGAAATTCTCTACCGCCACTTCCTGAAGGGTCTTTCTCCTCAGGTGGATCCATGTATTGCAGCATATTACTATTTCAATGTTTCTTGAACTTTTCCCACCAAAGAACCCTTGATGATCAAGGAGACTGTGCAGGTGGGGAATGGGTAGCTTGCCTAAGTTCTAAGTTTCTTTTTGAAGACTCTTCACATTGTGCATCCTATTCCTTAATATACCTGCATCTTACTAAAAAACTCATATTCAAATGATTAGCTAAGTGAATTCCATCCCATTTATTTTACTGAAGTTGATGCTCTAGGAATAAAAACCACTTTTATATGGACACACCCTATTCTCATTAGGGAGTAAATGGCAAGAGGAATCTAAAGAAGAACACAATGAAGAAAAATCAGAACAAAGCTAGTGCTCCCAGCCTGTCCTTCCTTCTTTCACCAACACACCCCTTCACTCTCCAGTGTCATCTCTGCCTGAATTTTCTCTGTTCAGATCCAGTCTCTGGAAGAGATCGGACATTCCTTCACACTAAGGTGTAAACAACCAATGTTGGCTAATGTAGCCACAAGGGATTTTGAATATTAAGGATTCACAGTTTTAAAACAAAAAGAGAATTTAGGGTATTATACCCAGGGAAAAAAATAGATTTCAGGTCTACTATGTGCCATCTTGTTTGCCTAACAAGCCATATCTTATTCCAGAATGTAATTTAGGAAAGCACACTGAAGGAAATTAATCATGACTTCTTTTTAGTTTTTGCTTCATTTTGGAAGCTATGTGTTTTGAGGTTGTTTGCTATATAGTTTTCTCTGTTTTGCTATGTCTTGCCTATGTTGAGTGAATTTTAGAGGTTAGGTTGTAGATCTTATTATTGATCACATTAAATGATGAGAACAGTATATAATAATTACAGTTGCATGCTGTTGCACCCATTACAAAATGCTTTCCCATCCATGTTCATGCATTATTATTGGTGGCAAATTACAACCAACGTTGAAGAGGATGCAAAAAAAGATTTTTAAAAAACCTCATAGGTGTTCATTTCAGTCATTAACATTAGGTCCCTATCATGAATTGCTGAGGAGTTTGTGGAGACCTTCATCTTGATCGCCTGGGCTGACCATCTGAGAGGCTCCAGAGTTGATAACAGAACAGATGCATACCAAACCCAAATTCATTTCTACCTTGTAAGCGAATATTTGCAATCAAGAGTTTCAAGGAGTGCTTTTATCACAGAATTTAAGAAGGCGGGAATACCATCACCAATCTGATTTCCTTAGGGCCCTGCTTAAAGCCAGTTCTCAGAAAGGTTCTGGGCTTTGCAAATCTTAAAGAACAATCTTCCAAGGTATAATTATGAACCAAGGAAAAGTATTTTGTGCAAGAAGGGGTGAATGCCCCAAGGTACAAAGAGCAGATTTAAGGGAAAGGAGTCCTTTTCTACACATCTGCAAGGGGAAGCTCAGGCTCACTTTTGGGGCGTGCGGGAAAGGTTCCCAGGGGGACTCGAGCTGCAGGTTCCCGCCTCCACTCCTGTCCACGCCCCACACTCAGGCAACAGTTGGTCGTGCGGGGCCAGGCCAGGCTCTGGGTGGGGAAGGGGAGTCTCGCGATCATTGGGGGTGGGGTGGGGAAAAGGGGGAGGGTGAGGGAGGGAGGCCATGACGTAGGGTGGGTGGACGGAAGTGGGGCAGGGTTGAGGGTTATTTAAAGGGGGGGGGCAAGCAAAGGGCTTGGAAGCGGAGTGATTCCCCATCCCTGCTCCGTCCAGCTCTCTCCAGTGCAGCCGCTGCCACCGCGAGAGAGCCCTCCCCAGTCCCTCTCTTGGTCCCCCTCGTCGTTCCTGCTCCAACGCCATGGAGCGGGACACCGCTGCAGTGGCAGCCACCGTGGCAGCCTCCGATGCGACCGCCACAATCGTGCTCATAGAGGACGAGCAGCCAGGGCCGTCCACCTCTAGGGAGGAGGGAGCGGCCGACGCGGCCACCGAAGCCACAGTGACCACGGAGAAGGGCGAGAAGAAGGAGGTAAATAGAAAGGGGGTGTGTGCCGTGTGTGGTGGAAAAATCCCGTGCCTGGCCCCTCTGAGGGGCCCAAACCCCAACCTTTCAGTGCCGACAGGTACCCGCGGAGCTGTGCTGGGCTGGGGGCGACGGGCGCGTGGGGGGCGGCGCAGCGGTCTGGCTTTCGCTCCCCTCCCCCTTTCCTTCTCCCGCTTTGAGGGCGGGGGCGGGGTTGGGGCGCGGGCGGGCGCGGCTCGGGGTGGAGGGGTACACGTTATCCCCGGGCTGTGGAGCCCCTTGACAGCCCCGGGCCCCCTCTACCTTCCCGGAACTGGGGTAATGGGGTGGGGGATGGGGCCAAGCAGGAAAAAGCCTCCGCCTCTCCCTCTCCTGTAGCTTGCTGCTCCTTCTCCTTGCTTCCCGTCGGCCTCTGCTTGGGAAATCTGGGCCCTTCAGTCCCGCACTCTAGCTAAAGGGGTTTGGCTAGGGCTTCTAGTTGTAATGTGAACGTCAAGGTGCTGAGGGATGCAGGATGGTACTCAAGACATTTATTTCTTTTATTGGTAATGCCGGTCTTTTGGGTTGCAGAAAAAGAAATCTCCCTTGTTCGTTTGATCCCCGCCTACTGAGGCGGAGGTGTCACCTCGAAAACGGAGCTCTTCGCGTCGTACCACACGGTCCCAATCCCACACCAAGTAACCCTGCACACTGGCTTAGGAAAATTTCCAACGCCTGCACCCTCACCTCCTGTCTCGTCGGTCCCCGACGGTATAATATTTCACTCCAGGGCCGCGCAAAGGGTCCCCCAATCTGGCCTCAAGCCTTCCAGGCTTCCAAGTCTCTCTCCCTCTCTCCTAGTGGGCGCTGCTGGCTCCAGGACACACACATATATATATATATATAAATAAAAGTTAAGATCAGTTACCAAGTTACCTTAGTCGACTTCACACCTATTAAAGCCAAATCTAGAAAATATGGATGATCTCCGTAAGATGTGTGGACCAAGGCACACAAAAAAATCACTATGAAACATTTTGAAAAATTAAAAATAAATAATAAGTGAGGCATAAAGAGTTTTAATATATAGTAAAATTGCAAACATGGATTAGTTTGAGGTGGCTCCAACCCCATCTATAAGTTGACATGTCTTAATTTGAAAAATGGTAGATAATGAAGATTATGCTTCAGTGATCTCAAGTGGATTAGTTTGAATCATTCTATGATCCTGTAAGACAAAATGCAAAGCTTTGGAGGGAAATTAACACCTTTTGCCTTGAATTAGAGTCATTTAAAATTGACGAATTGCTTAAGTGACATATTTTACCACTACAAGGTTGACTAAAGGGAAAGACATTGCAGTGCTAAGGGAAAACCAAGGAAAATGAAACTGGAAAAACAAGAAAGCCGGGGAAAACAACATTTCAAGATCTATTTGATACCTGGGTAGTTAAGGCTATCCATGACTGAAACTGGACAAAATATCAAACATCTATATAAACCAAACGTTGGGAAATTTAGAAATTTGCCTAGGTGTTTTTTACTCCCTAGACTAGGCAACTGTTAAGTACTAAACTCTCATATGGAAGTAAATGTCAAATTTCGAGATCATATAAATGTTTTGAACTGTGAGAAGACTGGGGCTCGATAAAAATCTGTACAGTATGGCCGGCCAGATAGCTCAGCAGATTAAAGCACCTGCTTAGGCAGGCACAGGGACTAGGGTTTGATTCCTTGCCTGCCGTGCTGTCCAGCCCCAGGGGCGCGCTGAGAAGGCTTTTGAGACTGCGTGTGGTGGTGCTGGCCTGTAATCCCAGCATTTGGGAGGCTGAAAACAGGGGAATCACTATGAGTCTGTTCTGTGTAGTGAGACCCTGTAGAGGCTGTACTGAATACATACAAACAAACAAAAATCTGTACAAGAATCACTGAGTTGATAACTAGTTCTAAAGTCGTACCCTCACCAGAAATTGTCTTGATGGTACTTCATTTGTCCATTCAGGATAAGGGAATGATGTAGTATGTGGAAGAAACTTCTTGGATATCAGAAGTTTACTGTTTTAGTTACTATATCTTTTTCCTTTTAATTTGTACTTAACGTTTTAAATATATCCTGTTGCACCTTGAGTCTTAAGGGGGAATACCAGAAGTGCAGGTTAACCTTTCCCTCATGACTATAAATTCTTATATACTGACAGTGACACAAAGGCAGTTGAAATCCAGCAGATTATTTCTGTCCACTAACCACTTTTCAGACTCTTTGTGTCCTGTGTTGATGTTTAATAATTTTTTAAATTTGTTTGCTCAACCACCAAGCTCTTAGTTATCACCTTTAAAATACCTCATCTACTTTTATGAGAATTTGTTAGTTTATAGTATAAAGCATAGATATATCAAAACTACAAAATCATCTGAAACAATTCTAAAATACAAAAGTCCCATTGATGTTGAACCCCCAGGGTAAGAGATGCTAGTGCAGTAGAACACATTTTAGCCCTGGACTTCTACCATCTTTTCTTGCTGCCCATAGTGTGCCTTGTTCTAGTGCTCTTTGCCTTGCATTTGCTGGGTTTTCTTTGGGGTGTGGGAAGCTAGATTATCAAAGTAGCTAGGGTTGTACATTAATAAGAAAGCAGATAGGCTTCTGAATGAGAGTACTTTTGTGTTGAAGACAGTTGATGAATATTAGTGAATTGATCTGTTAGAGTGAGCTATTACTAGATATTTTTCCTTACTCCTTGTTACTTGAACTTAATTTTGATGACAGGTAATCTAATGCTGTAGAAAATGGGAGACAGTATTTTGGTAGTGAAAGCGTTAAGGAAAAGGTCATGGTCTTTAAGACAAGGCCTTTTGGTGACCTTGTGCAGCATTCTCCTTGCATCTACTCTGCCAGATAATATCCACAAGAATGCCAGTAGAATACCTTACTCCTTTTTATCTTATCCTGGATCAGAAACTTAATTTTGACAATTTATGCATACAGACATATGCAAAGGAGAAAGTTTAGAAGGTAGGTGTTTTAAAATTTATTGTGGAAAATTGTGCCAATTAAGTACTTTTCCATACTACTTAGTAGCACTGCTCAAGATTAGGGATTTTAATTAGCATCTAATTAAAATTTTATGGAATTCTACTGTAAGGTGAGCAAAAGAAATAATGAATAAAATAACATGTTTTTCTAAGAATAAACCTTGAATTTTCTGTAAGTGAAGCTTACTTATCACTCTGTAGGATATATACCTGTGTATATGACACAATGTAATTGTTGCTGTTTTGTAACTTGAAAAGCAGACTTCATATAGCCTTTCAAAGAATGATAAAAGTACAGATTTTAGTATCAAGTTTTTATTGTTTCTTTGGAGATAAAAATATGATGTGTAATTCATGTGACAGTTTTAAAGTGTGGGTTTGGGGGGCTCTTTGGCAGTTTTCTAGTCCCATTCAGGATTACATTCAAAACATCTTACATAGATAATCTATACATACGACATTCTATAACTCAAGATGGTTGTTAGCTGAACATTGCTGTGAATAAATAGGACTCTGACCAGGGCCAAATTCTATAACCTTAGTTTGGGTTTCCTTAAAATAAAAATCTCAGAAAAATTCATTATCTCTTGGAGCTATTTTTTCTCATATTTAGGGTTATACTCTGCTGTTGATTTTTTTTTTTTTTTGGTGGAACTGGGGATTGAACTCAGGCCCTTGCACTTGCCAGGCAAAGCTTATTCTACTGAGCCATCTTCCCAGTCAATGCTGTTGATTTTTGATGTAGGTTTTCAGAAGCAGATTGGCAAAAGCCATGATAAAATTGACACAGCTTCTTCAATTTTTGTTAAAAATTGTGTTTTGATTTCTGGAAAGCCTGTGTTAAAACTGAAATGCTCTTGGCATTGCTCTTACTGGAGAGATTTTTTTTATTATTCTACTTACTGATTTTTAATTTTTATTTATTTATTTTTTGTGGCCAGCTCAGCCCACCCTGGGGGTGGGGCTAATGTGGCCTGTGGTGCCAGGGAATGAACTGTGGTCACTGTGCTTTTGCCTAAGCTTGCCTAAACAGGTACTTTAGACCACTGAGCTATCAAGCCAGATTTATTTATTTATTTATTTATTTTTGGCAGAACTGGGGTTTGAACTCAGGTCCTTGCGCTTGACAGGGAAGCGCTTATTCTACTGAGCCATCTCCCCGGCCCTTATTGATTTTTTAGAGATGAAGCTTATTCTATATATGTATGTGTATTTACAAATATGAGCTTGTGTTTACAAAGGATAGGATGCATAAGATAATATTCCACCACCCAGATTATTTTACTTCTGTTAATTACTGATTGATGGTATTGTTCACTAAATGATATCTTTTAAAATATCAATGATGAATAGTTAAGAGCTCTGATAAAATTACTTTTATGAAAGATTTCTGTAATATAAATAGTTTAAAATAGCTTTCATTTAGTTAGATAAAATTATCATAAACCAATAATTTGAAGCTGTGCTAAACTATTTTAAATATATATGACCACATTGCATTGCATCAAAACTTAAATGTTCTAATTACAGCATAAAAATAATCCAAAAAGGTGTCTTTTCAGGATGATAAATCAATCTTTTCTTCTGAAAGTCTGGCTTCTTTCCATTGCATACAGTGTTTCTGAGAATAAATACTGAGTTTTCTGTACTTCTTTGGTTTGTAGTTGATAATCTTAGCCTATTTTAGATTTTTAAATCTTGTATTTTAATGTTACATAATTTCCTATTCCTTCAATTAAAAATACGGGCAAAAGGCTCTATAATTTACCCTTGGTTTTTTTTTTTCCCTTGGTTTTTGTTCTCTGGCTTTTCAGATTTTTTGTTTGGACCTCAGGTGCACAGAACTGTATTGATCATAAGCCTTGCTACATAATATGCTCTCATCATTGGTCCAGGCATGGCTCACACTGATTTATTTAAGTTATTTAATTACTTTCCACTTTCTTCAAGTGAGAATGTTAACCAATTAAAAGACATTGCTTTTCAATTTGATGATACATATTTCCTTTGAAATTCTAGAAAAACATTTCTCCGTTTCAACTCAAACTTGGTACTAAAGCTTCTAAGTCTGAAAAGGAAATGGACCCAGAATATGAAGAGAAAATGGTAAATATATACTCTTGGGTAGGACAGCAATTGCTGGAGTTAATTTTTATAAAAAGAGCTGTGAAAGATAACAGTATATGTATATTTGTAATGTATAATCATAGGTTTTAGATCAAAAAGTAATATATTAATCTATCACAATAAATTCTGTTGAATAGGTTAATTTCATTTGTAGAGGAGGAAGTAAAGGATGAAAAAACATACCTGGAAGAGTTATGACTAGAACCACACCTTGCTTTTGTTCAGTGTCCTTCACTCTATTATAAGGTGTTTTATGATAGAAGTATTTTATCCACTGAGTGTTAAAAATATCAGTTGGCAACACCAGGGTGGCTTTGTGACCTGAGAGTCAAATAACAATGACAGATTGATATTTCTTTCTTTGTCTTCCTTTGGCTGTATGAACACTACACGTTAATGAAACATACAATATTGATAATATACTTTTTTTTGAGGGAAGAGCATTTGTCCAATGCCTGAAACTATCACATCTTTAAGCAGTATAATCATAGTTATGCCTATATATTACATTGCTAGTGTCTCCTTACTCTTCTCTTGTTGCTAGGACAAAATATGCAACACCCAAAATGAAGGAAGGAAGGGATTATTTAGCTCACAGTTAGTGGAGGTTTCAGTCCATATTCAGCTGGCTCCAAGGCAGAGTGGCACGTGGCAGAGGGCAGCACTTCATGGCGGCAGAAAACAGCAAAACGGCAAGAGCAAAGGGAGAAGTAGTGGTAACCATGGCTACAGAGAGCAAGTCTGTCTCTCTTATGTTGCATTTAGGCTATACACCGCTGGCTGGATGTAGTACTCACCCGTAATCGCAGCAGCACTCACACCCATGGTCCCAGCACTGGATCATGAGTTAATCACAAAGTCTAGAAGCCCACCCAATAACTGCGTGAGGCTTTGCGGGGGACAGCTAGACACAAATCATAACAGCTAGTCATTGAATTGTTTAATTTTTGTCACTAAGAAGTTACCAGAGAGTTATTTTTCCCTTAAGGAGTTGTTTTTTCAATAATGTTATAAAAATAAATAGAGATGAAGCATGTTTTTGGATTATTGATAGATTTTTATAAGACTTTGTGCCTTAATGTTTAAGTCCACATTTAATGAGACAATTAGTGTTTTAATAACTCTAAAAACACATTCCTGTGAGGATAACATAAAGTGGAAAGTTTTTGGCCTTCTTCCAGCCAGTGGTCTGAATATGTTTGCCTAACTCTTATATTAGTGTTAATGAACTTTTCGGTAAGTTTCTGCTGTTATTAATTATGTATCTTTCATTAACTCAAGTATTTTTACCCTGTGGTCAGAAAGTAACTTTAAATAAAAAATTATCTTCATTCTTTCCTTTTTGGTAATGATGTATATATGTTTGATTTTTTAAAATGTTTTTTTTTGTGAATCAATGTTTATTGTATTTATGTGGTGCAAATTATATCACCTTTTGTAATATATTGAGAATTAGAATGTACATAAACTTTTAATATTTAATGTATAACTGCTTCATATATATATGTGCATATGCATGTACGTGTGTGTGTGTGTATGTGTGTGTGTGTGTGTGTGTGTGTATGTGTGTGTGTGTGTGTGTGTGTGTGTGTGTGTAGGGAATATATTTCTCACAAAGTCCTGTTCCCTTTGGGGAGAAACTTTGTAAATTGGTAGCAGAAAATCTAATTTTTGAGATCTTTCTAATAAAAAAGAACAATTTTTTATGCTGTTGTACCTTGGCAATGATAAAATTTCAAGAGACTATACTGTATTGTTAGATTTCAGTTATTTGTAGATGTACTCTTAAGTTTATTTTATGGTGTATGTGTAGCATAGTTAATAATTTGTATTTCTGTGTTTGAGATGTATACTTGATGCTTAATTTGCTTACTGCTTAGGGAAAAGAAAATCATGTTTTGGAAAGTTGATTGGTTTCCCAATTTTGACTCTTTGAAGGCTACTTCTTTTTGGGGGATAGGATGCTGGAGACTGAACTCAGGGCCTCAGCATGTGTGCTACTGCTAAACTACACACTCAGTTCCAAGGAGTGTACTTTTTGGAGCATACTTAGTTTCTCAGATCATTTGCCTTCAAATAAGCAAACTGTTTTGAGTTCAAACCCTGCTTCTTAGCTGTGGAACCTTTGGCAAGTTCCTTACGATCTTTGTGCCTCATTTTTATTATCTGTAAAACAGGGTTGTCACTAGTAACTTTCTCATAGGTTTCATTGAGTTAATTAGGTTAGCATATATAATGTGTTCAGAACACTGTACAATGTAAGTACACTATATGTTTTTGTTCAATAATTTAAATGAATAAACTATTGTTACTTTGTTTTGTTTTCTAAATTAGAAAGCAGATCGAGCAAAGAGATTTGAATTTTTACTGAAGCAGACAGAACTTTTTGCACATTTCATTCAACCTTCAGCACAGAAATCTCCAACATTTCCTCTGAATATGAAATTTGGACGCCCTAGAGTAAAGAAAGATGAAAAGCAGAGCTTAATTTCTGCTGGAGAGTATGTTGGCATTCTTCTTTCTACTTTCCTCTCTTTCTTTTCAGCTGCCTTCCTTCTATTCCTCCTTTCTCTTCTTTCTGTTATTTAGTTTAACTGTATATAAACATAAAGTTATTGTCAACATGAATGTGTTTTAAAGGTAACAATATTTTCCTTTGCAGTAAAAATTTACACTGGTACTACCAAATCACAAGAGCAATGCTAGATAAAGCGTCCTTTCTCCATTACATACACCAGCAATGTATAGTGAGTTTATTGACAGCTTAGTATTTGAGATTAATATGAAGTTGTTTCTTTTTTCAATTCAGCTATCGCCACCGGCGCACAGAACAAGAAGAAGATGAAGAGCTACTCTCAGAGAGTCGGAAAACTTCAAGTGTGTGTGTTAGATTTGAGGTGTCACCTTCCTGTAAGTGATTGGTCACATTGGTGATTTACTTTTTTTTAATTTTCCCATAATTTTATTGATAAACAAATACTTTTCCTGTGTTTATTGAAGAATTTTTCTTGAGTGCATTAATGACAGAATGAGACATTCTTGAATTTTTTTCTTCAGATGTGAAAGGAGGAGCCCTCAGAGATTATCAGATTCGAGGACTGAACTGGTTGATCTCCTTGTATGAAAACGGAGTCAATGGTATTTTGGCTGATGAAATGGTAAGGAGCTGGTAGCTCAAATACACTGCAGTAGTTGGTACCCTTTAATACATGTTTGGAAAACCTGTACTCACCTATTCCCAACTTTAATGCCTGAAAACTTTATTTAGTTATGAGAATGAAAAAGAACTTTGTAAAGTGTATGATTTAGTAGACTCTAGAACATATATTTGCACAGGCATAAAATTTTTACTGAGTATTTTTTAGATGGTGCAAAACAACTCCTTGTGCATTTGGATTTGGTACCATTTCGGCTTCCAGGAAGCATGAGTGCCCAACTGGGTGCCTTAATTTCCTATTTTCTTGGGTGCCTCTTTATTTGTATTTTACTATTAATTTACATTCAGTGTTCTCATTGTAGGCTATGTGAAGCTTGTTTCTATTTTTAGGCTACCTGACCTTGTTTTAGGAATGAGGTGGGGTACATAAAACAAATGATGAATGAATATATGAATGAATATAAACATGAATGAAAGAATGTAAATATCTCAATTTGTGATTAATCAAAACATAATTACAGTAGATGGAATCAGGAACAAGTAAAGAGTAATTTGAGTCTTGATAAAGTTCCACATGGTGTTCTTACGAATAAGCTAATGAATCAGGAATACGCAAGTAAAATAACCAAAGAGGAAAAAGTAAGACCACGTAAGATGCTAATTGAGCAGATGAGAAGACATCAATTTGTATTTTAAGCTCAAATTAATGCAATGAGATTTATGGTGGATAGAGAAAGTTATAGATGTGCTTAACCTAACAAATACCTATTTATGAGACCCTGGAGCAATATCTGTAAACACTTTTGTCCAGAAGAGCCACATGGCAGTATACATCTTAAGGTATCTAGTAGTCAGTCACATAGGTACTCCTCCTTTACTGAGCAGCTGGTAGGTGTGTGTCAGAAGGTCCTTTAAATCAAGGGTCATGAGCACCCTGTATTTACATAGTCTGGTTTAGAGACTATAGTCAGCTCAGGGGGAGAGGAGTTTGGTTAATTTTTCAACAAAGGGACCAGGATTATTTGACCCAAGTCTTGCTTGTTCACAATTTGTCTTAAAATGTGAAGCATCTAAAGATCTTTAAAGATCTAGCTGAACAGTTGTGTTTTATTTAGTGAAAAAAAGAAAGACACTTTAAGGGGTCTAGAAAATAAGGAAAAGTTAAAGAAATTTAAGTGAAATTATAATCCTGCAACCTGGAAATTAGAACATTTGAAATTTTAGGGGCTGGAGAGGTGGCTCAGTAGAATAAGTGGTTGCCTGGCAAGCACAGGTTCAATCCCCCGTGCTAAAAAAAAAAAGAAAAGAAATATTATCTTATTAATTTTTAGTCTTCTGGAGGTGTTTATTTTGCATAGTTGAGATAATATTGTATATATTACTTATTTTTCATTTCTTCTCATTCATATACCTTTTCCATGTAATTAAAATATTTTATAAAAAGAATTTTTATTGCATAATCCTAGAGAGAGATACTATAATTCTATTATACTCTTCTTTTACTGCTGCTCATTTGGATTGCTTGATTTATTGTATAAATACTACTACTATGAGAATCTTGTAATTAAGTTTTCTTGTATATCTTACATTATTTCTGTAGAATTCTTGGAAGTGGAATTACTTTGTCACAGAGTATAAACATTTTAAAGTTTTGATTCATAGCAGCCATAAAAATCCATCTCTTTAAGTGACAGATAGACAAATCTTATAAAAATAGCTTAGTTTTACAAAGTTAAATACATACTTTGCTCAGAGAAGACACCAGAAGCTATTTTGCTATTTATTTTCTAATTTATTTTTGTGGTGCTGGGGATTACTATTGCACTATACTTTGAACCTCAAAAGTTATTTTGAAAGGCCAAACCAGAGGCTCAGTTCCTTTCCCGTTGTTTAGGTGACAATTCCACAAGTGTTCAGTATATCATTTTTCAAATGTCCACTGGACTAGGTGGTCTTTCTGGCTGCAAAGCTCTGTTCTTTTATGGCTTCTTAGGTCCCTAAGAATATAAGGTGTCAGCACAGAATCCTAAGCCCTTTGAATACCTAATCTGAAGAATGCTTGGGCTAGAGTAATGTTGGGGATACTAGGAAAGACCTGAATCTAAAAGGCTGGCAAAGAAAGTCCTTCTTTGTGAAACATGCATGCGTGTGTGTGCACACACACAGCCTCAACTTGTAACTACTAGAAAATTATATTAGTATATCACTTTGCTTGCTTCTCTAAAAGAAAAAAATGTGCTAAATAGAAATTTGCTTTGTTACTCAACCTGCTGAGAGTACTTACTTGATTTTTCTTTTTTCTTCACTGTAACTACTGAGTTGAAAATTATTTTTGCTTTAAAAATGTTTTACTTTTCATTGGTGCAAAACACAATTTCTAATATGAGATTGTTGGTAAATATCTTTAAATGTTGTTAATATATTGTTTCCTTGAAGAAAGTACGTTTATGCATTTTTCTTTCTTCGGCATGATAATGCAGGGTCTTGGCAAGACTTTGCAGACAATTGCTTTGCTTGGTTACCTGAAGCATTACCGAAGCATTCCTGGACCTCACATGGTTTTGGTTCCAAAGTCTACTTTACACAACTGGATGAATGAATTTAAACGATGGGTTCCATCTCTTCGTGTTATTTGCTTTGTTGGAGACAAAGATATGAGAGTAAGTAAAAAAGTTTAAAAGGGCAGTACAGCATAACATCATTTCTGGAGTTATTTTTACTGCTCTTATAGACACGTAAGTTGACTCCTGCTACTAATAAATAATATTTAAGTTGTCTTTGCTCTCAGCTAGGCTCTGTTGTAAATGCTTTGTGTATATTAATTACTTTAATTAATCCTATGATATAGATACATTACCTATTAATAGCACACTATTATACTTCATTTCCATTGATTTTTTTTTTGTTGCACGGGGGATTGAACTCAGGACCCTGTGCTTGCCAGGCAAGCACTTATTCTACTGAGCTATCTCCCTGGCCCCTTCCATTGACTTTTTAATTATTTAAGCATTAGTTGTGAGGCATCAATAGATTTTATTAGACAGAGTTAAAGTGCACATTCAGAGAAAATAGTGTGCTTCCTCAAGAGGCAAATATGCTCTCACCTGGGTTTGGGGATATAAATGTTTTTTGGAGGTATCCTTTAAGATGGGTGGCCTAAGGTTGCGTAAAAACTTTCTTTGAAGTGTTTGAATCTGTTCTTCCATCTTTTTTTTTTTTTTGGTGCTACTGGATATTGAACCCAAGGCCTTCACACTGAGCTACATCACCAGTCCCATTTTATTTTTACTTTTTTTGACAAAGGGTCTCACTGCATTGTCACATTACCTAAGATGGATTTGAATTTTATGATCATTCTGCTTCAGCCTCCCAGAATGATGGGATTACATGCATTAACCACTGTGTCTGGTGTGTTGCTTTACCATAAGGCTAGCTTACTGCCCTTTACCTTACGAGCTAGTTAATTTAGGGACTTTTAATATCTTCAAGGGATGTGTGTGTAATGAACCTGGAGCAAGAAACAAGCCTAGGGAATATAGTTGTGGAAAACCTTGGGTAACTTTGGGTCTTGAAGTGATGCTTTTCTTTCAAATGATGATATTCATTGTAGGGAGTTGGTACACATACATAACACATCTTAAATTTTTTTGGTCTGCTTCTGCTTCCCCTTTCCCTTCTTGTTTGCAGTTTTCTTTAATTATTTTCATTTTTTATGCATTTGGTACAGTGTCTCACTGTGCAGCTCAGACTTATAGTGATCCTCCTGATTCCTCCCCAGTGCTGGGAGTATAGGCATGTGCCACCATGCTCAGACTCAGTCACCTGCTCAGCACGCCCCAGGGGTGGGGCTGGCATGGCATGCAGTGCCAGAGATTGAACTCCAGTCCCTGCACTTGCCAAAGCAGGCACTTAGTCTCACCAGCCCTACATTTTTCTTTTTTATGTGTTTAGTACAGGGTCTACAGGGTCTCACTACACAGATCAGACTTGTAGTGATCCTCCTGTTTTCAGCCTCCTCAGCACTGGGATCATAGGCCTGTGCCACCACACCCAGTATCAATCATCCTTTCAGTGCTCCCTGGGGACAGGGCTGGCATGGCACACATCGACCCTGCAATTTTCAGTTGTACTTTTAGGTGACTTTTTGTTTTAGAATATTTTATTGACCTATCAGTGACTCTAAATGTATGTGCTACTTTGAAGCCAGAAGTGTGTACATTTGAATGACTTAACATTTTCTGTTTAAATTTTTGACTTTTGGCTTGGTATTCATACATATGCAAATGGAACCCCTTCTGTATGTACAGAGAGCCTAATATGCTGTGTTTATATATTCTCAGATAATATTAAAAGCTTGGATTTTGGGGGGAGGTGCTTAGTCATTGTCAATATAATGGGTTAAAATTATAATAGGATGATTGAATTAGTGTAAAAATCATAAGTTATTAAAAATACAAAACTGAGTAATCAACTTAGAGAACATATTATTAAACTGTCTTTATTTTGCCTACAAAGAATATGGTCTTCAGATAAAAATTATTCTATTTTATACATTTAGATGGGTTATGAAAAGATTCTCAAAAGCATGGTAATATTATAAATTATGTGGTTCTATTCTCTTCATTTTGCTTGGAGAAAAGTTGTATAAATATATTTAAATTTAACTTTTAAAAAGCTTAAATATTCAAATACTGAGTTTATAAATTTGGAATTACAAGCTTAATTTTTCCTTATACCTAATATTTTTTCATGTTATTTAATATAATATCATTACTGATCAAACAGCATTCCTCAAATACTCATTTTTTAAATGAATTTGGTACAGGGTCTCACTATGCAGCTCAGACTTGTAGTGATTCTTCTGCTTTCAGCCTCCCCAGTGCTGGAATTGCAGGCCTACCCCACCACACCCAGTTTTGGTGGCTGGCTCAGTGTGCCGTGGGGTAGGGGACTGAACCTCTGTCCCTGTGCTTGTCTAAGCAGACACTTAGTCTGCTGAGCTATCTTGCCAGCCCTAAAATACTGATATTTTATGAAATTTTTTGCTTTATGTTTTTTAGCCAGGGTCTCACGTAGCCCAGGTTGGCTTTGAACTCCTGGCAATCCTCTTGGCTTAGCCTTTTGTGTACTGGGATTATAGATATGTACCTGGCTTGAAGATTATTTTTTGAAGATTGTAATCCAAAAAGAATTATCTATGCTTCGGTTTTCAGAACACTTGAGTTAACATTGCACCTTTCAAGTATATTGTATGTGTTCCAAGGGTTCATGAAGTATGTCTAGGACTTTTAAAGAAAGAATATTTGATTTGTGATATTGTAATATTAATTTGTCTCTGCCTGATAGGAGGTTAAGATTCTGTTTAACCAGAATGCCTCTGTCTCATAGAAAGTAAAGATTCTAAAACTTTCTTTTTTTTTTTCTGGTACCAGGGATTGAACTCAGGCCCTTGTGCTTGCCAGGGAAGCACTTATTCCACTGAGTCATCTCCCCGGCCCCACTAAAACTTTCTTAACCTTGAAATCGTGTCTACGAAGTCAGTGTTTTTTAAATCATGTGCTGCTTCTCACTAATGTGTTATGAATTCAGCTTATTGAGTGATAACATTTTTAAACACTGAGAGAGAATGAGATAACAGATGGACAGTTTCATACTACAGTAAGCATAAGTATTATTTTGATAAACATTAAGTTATCTATTTTTACTTAAAAACCAGTAATTGTCAATTGCATAAACAACGTACCATATTTAGTATTTAAAGACTGATGTTTATAAAAAGTCCAGGACTTTTTTTGTATACAGATTTGAACTTTGTTAGCACATGGGGTGGATATATAGGACTTTTCTATTTTTCTGGCTTTCTGTAAACATTGATGAAACCAAACTATTTTATTAATTAAATTTTGATAAGGCTATAAAACATATCTGAGTTGGAAAGTTGCTAGAAATACTGTAGTCTTGATCCTGTCTCATACTGAAATAGACCTGGAATATATCAAAGGATGATCCTAAAATGTGGTTTTATTACCCCTTCCCTTAATAACTACTGCAGAGGTGTCCAAAGATAACAGACATGGAAACAGGTCTGTTGTAGTTTTGATGTCACTACTGATTATATGATACTGAGTAAATCTCAAAAGGCTTGAATCTTTTTTTTTTTTTTTTGGTATTTTTTTAGGGAAGGGTCTACAAGGTGTTCAGGGTCTTACTACTAGATTGGACTCGTAGTGATCCACCTGTTTACAGCCTCCCAAGAGCTGGGAAGGATTACAGGCGCGCGCCACTATGCCCAGTCTCAATTGCCATCTCAGTGCACTCCGAGGGTGGGGCCTGCATGACAGGCCCAGAGTTTGAATCCCCTGGACCTGTGCCTGCTTGTAGGTGCTTTAAGCCTATAAAATGAAAGCTTTTGGATTATGTGACTTTAATATTTTATAAAGATATTTAAATCTATCCAGTAGTTATAAAAATTTCAAAGCAGAGATAACTTAAACTAAAATCTACATTTGTTCTATGAAACTTACACGAGGAAACTTCAGACTGATTATTTAACAAGATCAAATAAGGATAAATATTACAAGGACTGAATGGAATCTTCTACCCTGGTTCTTTTTGTCTCCCAATTTTCTACTACTTTAGATTTTTTAGTTGTGATAATTTTCCAGGGTGAAACTGAGATTGCTACAAAGACTTTTTTCTTATCATTTATTTCAGTTCAGGAAATTTTATGTATACTAGAAACTTGATAAATATTTGTTGAAAGAATCCACAGTATATTTGGTATGTAGCTGTGAATTAGGAGTTGGCAGTGAACGGTTAATTTTATTTGTGCATTTTAACTTCAGATTTATAGTACTAATCAGCCCTTTTTCAAGTATAGCTGCTTTTCCCTATGAACTTTTGTGGTTTTACTTTGGCCCATATGATCTGGAATTCAGTTCTTATATGCTCTCAGTTAACTTGACTACCATGTTGGCCACTGTCTGTGTGATTTAAAAATAGCTTTAAATAGTTTCACAGTTTTAAATAGCCTCTTGTACTAGGTACAGCAAATCCTCTTTATAAAATCACATTTGTAGCTGCATAATAACATGAGAAACTTCAAAAACATAAATAAACTTCTATAGTCTCTAAACAAAATAGATAACTCATCTTTTCTAGGAAGTGAATGAATATATGGGTATTCGTGGAAGGAATTAATATAATTCAGGCATGTAAAACTTTCAGTTTGCAGACTGCTTGCCCTCTTTTTTTGTTGCTGTCTTTTTTGTTCTTGATATAATAGGGTCTTGCTATATAGTTGTGAATATTCTTAAATTTATTATGTAACCTAAGCTGATCTCAAACTCACAACAGTCCTCTTGTGTCAGCCTTTCAAATGCTAAGATCACAGATGTGTGCTACTACACTTGGCCTGCTTGGTCTCTTTATGAAATGTGTCATAATAACATTAAACATGGAGTTTTGTTACTTATATATATTTACTGTATATATGTTATGTGTAACTCAACACAATTCCTCTTCACTTAATATGGCCCAGGTAAGCCAAAAGGTCAGACATGCCTGACTGGAATTACTAACGTATGTTGAATTCTATTCCTTGAAACTATATTATGTTAATAATGCTTAGAGCTTCGTAAAAATATAGTATTCAGAAAGACTTTGTGTTGTTTTGATGTAAAGTCAGAGCCTAGAAATTCAGTAATCTTCTTGTGATACAGACTTTTCTAGTTCATTGATTGTACTGTATTCACCTAAGAACAGCCTTTTTTCCCTCTTTTGTTGGTGAATATATTAGTGTCACATCCAGATAATTGATGACAAAAATATCTTAATTTTCACATGTTTAAAATGGATGAGACTAAGTGCCTCATAGGGGTCTTAATTCCTAGTAGTGTCTTAATATGTTAATGCTCTGACCACTGTGTCAGCGTCTTCTCATAGAAGGAACTTTATTTTTCACTAGGCTGCATTTATTCGTGATGAAATGATGCCAGGAGAGTGGGATGTTTGTGTTACTTCTTATGAGATGGTAATTAAAGAAAAATCTGTGTTCAAAAAGTTTCATTGGCGATATCTAGTCATTGATGAAGCTCACAGAATAAAAAATGAAAAGTCTAAGGTAAGTTCTCAGCATTATCCAAGTTTTCATTTAATTATCATGTCTGTTTATTCACTTTTCTTTATTTAAATAAAAAAATGGAAGATTGTGGTTTTATTCATGAAATGTGGATAAAAATCGCTTTTTAAAGTGGTTTTGATGGTCAGCCAAATAGCTCAGTGATTAAAGCGCCTGCAGGCAGGTACAGAGGCTGGGGGTTCAATCCCCGGGCCTGCTGTGCTGGCTCTTCCCCTGGGGTGTGCTGAGAGGGCAATTGAGACTGGGCGTGGTGGCGCGTGCCTGTAATCTCAGCTCTTGGGAGGCTGAAAACAGGAGGATTGTTATGAGTCTGATCTAGTGGTGAGACCCTGAGCGCCCTGTAGACCCTTCCCTAAAACACAGGAAAAATAAATAAATGAAGAAGGTGGTTTTGAAGTCTCTGTCACTGAATACATGACAAAGTTGAGCATCCATACTAATGTAAGAAAATTAAATGTCCATTTGCTAACCTTCTTACTACAACTTAATTCTGTTATGCTACATTATTTTAATATTATTGAGACTATCTGGTGTATGAGTATCATTTGCTTTGGCTTATGTTTTTATTGAGGATACCTTATATGTATTCATATGGACAGAAAAAAGAATTTCCTGGAACTATCTGACTTGTGTGAATTAGAGTGTGGTGTTAACATTGAAAAAAGTCAATATTTCTTGCCATTCAACTTCATCAACAGTAGGAAAAGCTTCAGTTATTATGAGGAACCTCTCTTTGGATCACTGGGCTACTTTGGGAAAAAACAGGGACAGAAGTGGAACAAAACTACCAGGTGGATCATACTAATTTCAGATTGGAACTAATACCAAATAAGAAGACACATGTTAGAGTTTATTTAACAGTATTATAAAAATGTGCATTTTTGTTAAGATTACTAGTCTTTCATGTCTTTTAATTTTTTTGGTCATAAATTTAGGAAGTTAACTTAAGGAAATTAGAGAAAATAGTCTCAATTTGGGCACTGAAAATTTGTGACCAGACCAAGTTAGGACACGGCTAGGCAAGTCTAGATGAATGTGGTGGTTGAAGACAGGGAGATTTTATTATATAGCCTGGTTTCCATGGGAAAGTTCTGCCTGTTCTCTGAGAGCCAAAATTGGAAGGGATTTTGTAAGGGAAAAGCTTTCAGGTGTAAATGTCATCTGCATTCTTTCAAGCATAGAAATGCCTAGAATAATTTGCTCACTTGTGCTTTACTGTAGCTATGTCATCCTGAATTAGGATGCTTTCTCATAGAAATTAATTGTTAAGTTTTATTGTATTTAAAAAATGTATTGTTAGGATAAAAGTAGAACCAAATATTGAATATTCCAATAAATAAAACAATGTTTATCTATTTTTCTAGCTTTCAGAAATTGTTCGTGAGTTCAAGTCAACTAACCGCTTACTTTTAACTGGAACACCTTTGCAAAATAACCTGCATGAACTCTGGGCACTACTCAACTTTTTGTTGCCTGATGTGTTTAATTCTGCAGATGTAAGTTGAAGCCATACCTTTTTGAGGGCGGTGGTAATACTGGGGACCAAACACAGGGTCATTCTATTTTATACATCTCCAGCACTAAGACATATATATTTTAAATGTTCTTATGTTTGCAGAAATCTGTTTTCAAAGCATAGACTATAGGTTAAAATATATAGTTTTTAAAATTTGTAATTCTTTGTGCATTGGATTTTTTTTTTTTTTGGTCAGGAAAGAATTTGTGACCAAAATTTTGAAAAGAAAATTAGAATTCACTATTTAAAAAAATAGTGTTTCTCTTCTTTGAGATGAGCCAGCCAACCAAACTTTGCTCATAACACATCACTACCACAGTTTATGAGACATGGCGAATTGAGAATGATGCATCCAACATTTTCTTTTTAATAAACTGGGGCAGGGTCTTGTAACATATTTTTGTGTACGAGCGTGGCGGGTAGTGACATTAAAATGTTTGATTATTGTAGGCATTAACATTTGTTGAGTGCTAAAGAACTCAGGAATATAATTTAAAAATTAATATAGTTTGTAAATGTGTGACTTTTGAAATCATTTTTATCATTAGCACAAAGTTATGTTAGAACAGCAAGCTGAATTGAACAATTTAAGAACACATGGGCTTGATTTTATATTCTTAACTTCTATCTTAACTACCATAGTTATGAGGAAGCCTGATGTTTGCTTAAAGAGAATTTGTTGGTAGAATTCCTCTATAATGCGTTTCAGATTTTGGTAACTATTCAGTATTTTGCCTATTTCAAAAGTAAGTAATACTGGTCATTGCAGTGTCATAGTGAAAGTATAGTTTTTAAAATGGTTTATTTCTCTATTGATTGTATAAGAATGCCAAGTTCATTAAAAAAATTATAGGATTGGCCAGATAGTTCAGAGGACTAAAGCACCTGCTTAGGCAGAGTGCAGGGACCCAGGTTCCACCCCCGAAGTGTTGCACTGGCCCTGCCCCCGGGGCATGCTGAGACAATGATTGAGATTGAACATGGTGGCATGCACCTGTAATCCCAGCGCTTCGGAGGCTGAAAACAGGAGGATCACTATAAGTCTGATCTGTGTAGTGAGACCCTATAGACCCTGTAGAAAATACATTAAAAAAACTGTGCTCTTACTGTAGAATTTTCACTTCTCCACAGGACTTTGATTCCTGGTTTGACACAAAAAATTGCTTTGGTGATCAGAAACTTGTGGAAAGACTTCATGCGGTAAGCAATAGCAGAAAGAAATTCAGTAACTTTATATTATATGTAAAATGTATGTAAAGTATACATACTTCTGAGTCAGAAAACAAACTTCCACGGAATCCATCTAAACTTGTGGATCTGGCTGTTGGTCCATCTTCTGCTTTTCCCTCCCAGATTTTCTGAGCACCTCTGTGGTCAGCAGACTCCGCAATCTCGTCAGCCTGACTGGAGGCTAGCTCTTGTGGCTTGGTCTCCGCCATGATAATGTGTTCTTGTCCAGCAGAGGCTGTTCGTTCTCCTGTGACTCACAGGTCCTGGAGTGGTATTATTATTAAGTTCCCCCAGGCCACTTCTAAGCCACTACTTCCACACAGTAATGCACAAAATTCATCCCATTAGGCCTCGTTGTCTTCTAATCCCACATCTCCTCCCATTCTCTTTTTATCATCTGTATATCACCTGGTGACCTTCACATATTCACTGAGCGCCAGTTTCATTCTTTGATAATGACTTCATGTGTCCATATAGGCTTTTGCCTCATGATAATTCTTGTGCAAGTTCTATTACTTTAAAGAGACCACCGTTACTTCTCGCCATATATCAGCTTCATTCTATTAGGGTTTTTTTCTGTATCCAGCAATATGCCTCTTTAGCAATAAGCCCATTTTTCTTCACTTGTACAACTCTTTATGACAGTTCTCCCCAATTTCTGTGCTCCCTGGCCCATCTGCAGTAGTACCTTGGAAACCCTAACCTGCAATAATACAGCATTCAGTCTTCTGAGTCTAAATTCTGTGCTACTACTTATTAGCCAAGGGACCTTTGTGCTAGGCTTGGTGAATACTTTTAAAGATGATTTTACAACTCTATGGGTGGGAACTACTATGATTTTGTGTTCCCTAGCATAAGGTTTGATTTTATGATACAACTGTACTGTCTGTGTGGCTTTTTTTTCAAAGTCTTATTGATAAACAGAT
>NW_004524639.1:8248325-8262616 GCF_000260255.1 Octodon degus
GTTGTCTAATCACTGTTTCATTGCTGGTACAGAGTGCAGCACATCAACAAGTGAAAGGAGGAGTGATACATTTTGGCTCACATTTTAGAGGTTTGAGTGCATGTTCAGTGTGCTAAAGCACAGAAAGTACATGTGTAAGGGTCTGAGTGGAGGCAAGCCACTCACCTCATGGCAGCTGGGAAGCAGAGAGGCAAGGGAGGAGCTGGGAAAGGAGATGCACTATTGCGGGTCATGTCCACAGTGACCCATCTCTTCTGACCAGCCCCTACCTCTAAACAGCAAGTCAGCTCTGATGCCTTGATAACCCAGTCACCCTCCAAACACAGGAGGCTTTGATGTCCATTTTATTTTTAAAATTTATTTTTTATTAATGCATGCTTGCAGTAATAATGATTATGTTTCTCAAGGAGAGTTGGTACATGCTCATAACGCATCTTAATTATTTAGGCATCCTCCTTTCCTCTCCTTCCATCTCTTGGTTCCCTTCCTTTCTGAAAAAGAGCTATCTCCCTATTTCCTACTAGCTAGTTTTCATTTTACTCTCCATTTATATTTTGAGTTTCTTATATAAGGGAATTATGTGGCATTTAAGCTTGTGTGTTTTTATTTCATTTAACATTATGATCTTGAGGTGCATCCATTTTCCTATAAATGACTCAAGTTTATGTTTTATGACAGAATAGTGCTCCATTGTGTATAAATAACTAGATTTTCATTATCTATTAATCTGTCAATGAACATATGGGCACTTCCAAGATTTAGCTATTACAAATTATGCTGCTATAAACATGAATATGTATATAACCTCTCTCTCTCTCTCTCTCTCTTTCTGGTGGAACCGGGGATTGAACTCAGGCCCTTGTGCTTGCCAGGGAAGTGCTTCATCTCCCCGGCCCCATATCTATCTCTTTAGGCAGTATTTATGTATTTTTTGAGGTTCTGGGGATCATACCCAGGCCTTGGGCATGCAAGGCAAAAGCTCTACCACTGAGGAACCATCCCTAGGAAATATGTATGGATTAGAGAAGCAGTATGGTTTAAGTCATGGGGGGCAGGGGAGGGATTTCTAAGTGAAATCTTCAATGCTCTGTGCCTGCATAAGCAGTCTTCCTGGGCTGTCATGCGACACACGTTCAGAAAATGGCAGCATTGACGTGATCTGAGAGTGGAGTCATTGGCCGGCTGATACCAAATCCAAACCACCTTGCAATGAACCAAAATATTATCCTTCTTTATTATTTTTTTTAAAAGGAAACTTGTTCTTTTAAAGTTAGGAGCATCAGAACAACACCTTTTACCTGAAGCTGCTTCTTGGATGTCTCTCAAAATTCTCTACCCTTTTGAACTACAGCATTCTCAGGAGTTGCTCCACTCTTGAGGTCCAAGATACAAAACCAAAAAAGTAAACCTAGATTTTCTTCTGTATTCCTACTACCTTTCCAGTATACTAAGTCACTCTACATAGTAAGTTAACAGCAATCCATGGCACAGAAATCTTCATGTTGTGTAAAGGAAAGCTTCCAAAAAGAATTATAGTGCTGTTAAAACAGTAGCAAAAAATTTTTTGCAGGGAAGTATTTGAAATTTAAAAATGGTATGCTTATAGGCAAAGATGAAAAAGACTTGAAGGGCTACAAAAATTTCTTTGTAAAGGAAACAAATTCATTTCAGGAGTTACTGATGATCAGTGGGATTTGTCTTTAGTGAGTGAACTACCTGCTGTCTGAGGATTTCTTCTTGCTAATGTATTAAAAGGTTTTGAATTTCTTGACTTTCTTGCTTTTCTGGTAGTTGAATCCACCTCTACCTCCTTTTTGTGCTTGGATTCACCACTTCACCTGGAGATCAGGAAAAGTAGGCACCTTAAGACCAAATGACAGAGCCACCTGGGGTAAATTTAGATTATTCACAGCAAAGTTCTGCCTCAGAGAGTGGGAATCATTTGCTCATGTGCATGACTTTATGCTCCCTGTGTTGATTTATGAAGAAAGTAGCTCTTTTCAATCAATTTCTCTTTTTAAAAAAATATATTTGGTATAGGGTCTTACTATGCAGCTTGGACTCATAGTGTTCCTCCTGTTTTCAGTCTCCCCAGCACTGGGATTGCAAGCATGGCACCCAGGGGCAGGGTTGGTGTGGTATATGGTGCCAGGGATTGAACCCTGTCCCTTCACTTGCCTGAGCAGGTGCTTAGTCTGCTGAGCTATCTTACCAGCTCTTTCAATCAATTTTTCAAGCAGAGATTGAATGTCAGAAATTTTAGTTCAGAAAAAGTCATATTCACTTAATGGAACCTTGGATTGCTTCAAGTAATGAAGGCAACCCAAATCTTCTGGGTGTGAAATGAGCAAGGCATGCCCTCTTCAGTTTAGGCCTCTGGCGGTTCTATCCACACTGTGAATTCATCTGTAGGGTCATCTGGAGGTTCATACTGAATGCAGTTGACTTCAGGAATAGCCAACCCTCTTGATGCCATGGCTGTATACAACAACATCTCGGAATCTGTAGTGCAGAACTGGAAGATTGTCATTTTCTGCTTCTTTTGCTTGTGCTTTCCAGGAATGGCCAAGGCTGGCAAATTAGCAACTTATACCAGTACTTCACAGACTCCCAGGCTGAAAACAACTCCATAAGTTTCTTCTTTCTAAATTTTATTATTTTATTATTATTATTATTTTTTTGGGTACCAGGGATCAAACTCAGGACCTTGAGCTTGCCAGGCAGGAGCTTAAACCACTGAGCCATCTCTCTGGTTCCATCAGTTTCTTCTTTTGGTTTCTCTTAAGGAATGTAAAGAGCAGAAGGAATCTTTTCAGAGGGACATGTCACTTTTGAAAGACCATCCACTGTAGCAGTGGTTTTGTCATCCACACCAATGTACAATGGCTCTTTTGTTTTTTAAAGAAATTCTTGATTGGTCCTCTACTTTTTGAGTTTGCATGGTAGAAAAGAGCACAGTCTGTCTGCATACTGGCAGAAGATTAATAATTTGCTTTAATTCTTCAAGCCCAGTATCCAAGATAGGGTCTGCCCCATCAATAACTAGACAATGTAGGGGTTTGTACATAAACCTGTGGTATTTTGCATACTGCATGTATGGTCTAGGAGGCAACTGGTGTGGCCTCAGTGATATTGATCCTATTAGTGAGATTCTGTGCTTCAGCAGATCTGTCATGTCCACCCATGATCAGCCTGTTTGTGTGAGTGAGTCATCGGCTCCTTAAGAACACCAAACCTATGCATATGCAGTTCCCTAGTAGGTGACAGAATAAGGGCCCTTGTTAAAGTTCCTGGACATGAACTTTAACTTAACAATGAGTTCAACCACAGGGATGAGAAATGCCTGTTTTTGCAGCTGTTAACAAATCCTTGCCTTCTGGAAGTGGTCTGATGCTTTTGTGTTGAATTTCAGTCACATTTGGGAAACCCGTTTCCTTTATTGACTTCAGAGTGTTTTCATTGACGAGATCAGTTAGAGAAGCAAAAGAGGTATCCTCAAAAGCTTCTGTCAGTCCCAGGGACAGGTCAGGCACTTTGCTGTCACCTTCCTCATCATGTGGCTTCCCTATACCTTTTTTGTTTGTCCAGGAGTTAGTGTTTTCCTCACTTCTTGCTTTTTTCATAGCAGGCTCAGCAGCATTCACAACTTTTCTTTTTCATTTTTGGTTCTGAGTCAGGAGACTTGCTGATTCTCCATTGAGTCCCCTGGTAGATTTCTGGGGAGACTTTTGGATGTTGACATTTTCTACTCTTTCTTTTCTTTTATTTAGAAACAAATATCAATGAGACAGTTTCAAAGCTGATTAATAGGACATTTTCAATAATTAATACCTTGTACATTGTTATCTTCCCAGCAATTATCCATAGTACAAGAAGCAGATATGATATCCTGTCCAAATACTATTAGTATAAATCTTTCTTCTCATTGATTTAAGTGAAAGTAGCTGTGTATTTATCCTAACTACTCTGTATATACAAATGCAAAATGGTTCTTCCTTTGTATCCACCCCTCTTTTTTTTGTTTAGTCCTGTCAGAGATGGGTATTCTATTGGCATCTAAATACTATATAGGTGCTTGAATTCAGCTTTGGGCTCCTGTACAGTTTAAGCTTTTTTTTTTTTTTGCGGAACCGGGGATTGAACTCAGACCCTTGCGCTTGCCAGGGAAGCACTTATTCTACTGAGCCATCTCCCCAGCCCCCCAGTTTGAGCTTCTGACAAGCTTGCATTCACAGAATGCTTTAGAGATTTCTTAACATTCCCAGCTTTCCCTGTTTTTTCAGTCACATCTCCATTTTAAGTTTAGGATGACCCCACATTTATAGGCTGTTTCAGGGATTTTTAAACGTTTCTTCCATCTCTTCTGTTTTTTGGGGCACATTGCCACTTTGAGCATCTAACAGGCTCACATTTGAGGCTCCCTGTAGCTTTAGGTTCCGCTGTTGCAATTTGTGGTTCCATTTATCGATCTTCTTGTGCAGGAATTTCAGGCAAGTGTATTATGCCTTCACTAATGCACCAGGTTCTCGCTATGTTTTTACTGTATTTTGTGCCATCAGATCATAAATGTCTAATTTAGGTCCTCTATTTTTTTTTTTTTAGCTGCTGGGATTGAACTGGGTCTTCCGAATGCTAAGTATGTGGTTTTCCCCTGAGCTACAACCCCAGGCCATTGTTCTGATTTTCTAATGGCCGTTTACTTAGTGCTTCTTTACCAAGAAAGTTGGCAACTGGTTTTAGTTACCTGATTGTGCAATGGGAAGTGTGTCACAGTGTGGTTAATGAAATATGTAGTCTGTAATATTAACTGTGTTACATGTTTTTACAAGAGCTATTACATTTTAGGTTTTAAAACCATTTTTGTTACGTCGTATAAAAACTGATGTGGAGAAAAGTCTGCCTCCTAAAAAGGAAATAAAGATTTACTTGGGACTGAGTAAGATGCAAAGAGAATGGTGAGCTATTTTGTTTCTATTTCCATTTATTTGTGTTTGTATGTAAGAATTTACTAAAAGTTGACTTTGTATTTGTTTAGTTGTACCTTTAATTCAAAAATTATACCTTATATATCAATGGTAAGTTATACAGTTCAAATACAATAGAAAGTATCTTAATAGACCACTGAGAAATCGTAAAGGTTTTGTAGTCTATAGTTCTGTATTTGAACCCCATGCCTTCTCATAGCTATTTAGTCTGGGCAAGTACATAACCTGTTTCCTTTCTGTAAAATGGGGATGGTAATAGTAATTGATTTATGAGAATGATGTTAGGATTAAAGGGGGTAACGCAACTGGTACACTTGTTAGTTCTGGTTGCTTTTTCCATCAGTGAAAAGAGTTATAGCTATAATGTTACTGATGATATAAAAGTATTAGTGATTGTGGATAACAAAAATAGAAGGTTGAATGGTTCGATAAATATAAGCAAAGTAGAAGTTGAGAAGGGTAGTCACAGAGTCATAAATAGAACATGTTATCAATATAACTGTCCTGCTAAAAGAGGCAAACTATTGCTTGCGTAAATAGAATTAGATTGTAGTGATAAAACATAATGCTTATTTCATTATAAAATGAGTCTGGACATTGAGTATATTGTTTGGAATCATATATGAAGTTAAACTTTGCTTAGTCCCTTTCTATGACCCTGAGTAAATTTAACTTCTTTTACCTGCCTGAATTTCCATCTATAAAATGAGGATGGTACTAGTATAGACTTTAGGAGTTGTGAAGTGTCAGGGGGGTGATTCATACAAATCCCTTGATCTAGTATCTGGTGCTTACACTCAATATGTGTTGGTTCTTCCTATAATTACATTATGTTATCAATCAGTTATATTTGTAGATCTCTTTTTGCGTGAATGAAGTATTAGAAAGAAAATATGACCTGTAAAATAAGAATAACAAATTGAGATTATTTTTAGCTCAAATCTGTTTTTATGTTGGGTACCAACTTTCCTTAAATTTTGTAGCTATTGAAAAATTGTCAGACATAATTCTCTTAGTCATTATCCGCCAGTGGTAGTTGCTAATAATGGATAAATCAGGGGCAAACAGGTGTATAAATAACATACAAGTTAAAATGTTACAATCTTTGTTAGTATCTTGGTTTTCAGATTTAGTCTCAAATCAAAAAATTTTTGATCCCTGGGATTGAAGCCAGGGCCTCACACATGCTATACATGGGTTTTATCACTGAACTGTACCTATAGTCTTCAAGTTAGATTCCATTTTGTATCTTTCAACAGGAATCTAATCTGATTGCTGAGGTAAAATTTCCTTGTGGTGTGAGCCATTATAATAGCTAATCATTAACTACAGCTTAAAATTTTAGGTATACAAAAATCCTGATGAAAGATATTGATATTTTAAACTCTGCTGGGAAGATGGACAAGATGAGACTCTTAAACATTCTGATGCAGCTTCGAAAGTGTTGTAATCATCCTTATTTGTTTGATGGTGCTGAACCTGGCCCCCCTTATACCACAGATGAGCACATTGTCAGCAACAGTGGTAAAATGGTAGTTTTAGATAAGCTATTGTCAAGACTCAAAGAACAGGGTGAGTAATGAATTTTTAATTAGCATGGAATAAATTCATGTTATTTATTTTTGTGTAACTAAAAACTTCCACATTCATTCATTCACCTATTAGAAGACATTGTTGAGTACTTGCCATTTGCTAGGAATTGTACTATAGACTGGGTGTTCAGAGATGAATAAGACAACAGTCCCTGCCTTGGAGAAGCCTACAGTGTAGTAAGGAGGAAGTTGCTGTTCATTGTGATGAGTGCTATGAGAAATTGGGAGTTGGGAAAGTCTTCACAGAGATGTTTGAGGTGAGCAATGGGGCATGTGCACATGAATGAGCCAGTAGAAAAAGAAGAGACAGGGTTTTTTAGGGCAGTGCAACAGGTGTGCAAGAAAGGAATGCAGGGGGTTGATTAGAGTATGTGGGTTAGAGAGACAGTTGGTGAATGTGGGATGATGGAAGGCCTAATTGTGCAGGGTCTTTTAAACTATTCTTTCAGGAGTTTTAGACTTTTATTTTCAAGACAGAAGAAAAGACTTGTTAGTGGACAGTGACTTATCCAGAGCTGTTAGGTTAGGAGGCCAACCTTCAACCTGGTGGCACCATGGGGCTCTACTGGAGAGGAGAGACTGGAACCAGGAGACTAGTAGGGTAACTATTGCAGTAGTCCAGTGAGAGATGATGTGGACCCATCACTTATCCTTAGAACAAAGGATAAGTAAAGGCACTCGTTAAGGCATTTCCAAGTGTGTGGAACATTTTTGAAGACCTTAAAATCGCATAACTAGATGCATAATTTTGTGTAGCATCCTTTCATGATATATGTGTGTTTGTGTTTAGTGGAGTGTTGATGGGCTACATATTGATGTACAGTAATTTTGTGTTTTAAATTTCAAGTCAGTTTTACACCAGGTGCATAATTTGCTTTTCTTGGTGAAATGTTGTAGGTTCAAGGGTTCTCATTTTCAGCCAGATGACTCGCTTGCTAGACATCTTGGAAGATTATTGTATGTGGCGTGGTTATGAGTACTGTCGACTGGACGGACAAACTCCCCATGAGGAAAGAGAGGTGAGGAATACAAAATAAAACAAAATTCAGAAATTAGAGTTCAGTTAAGCATTGGTTTTCATTAGGTAGTTTTGAACTGTTCATTAGCTAATGCGCGTTGAATTTCTCGCTGCCGCCTCTGCAGTCTTCATTTTGGCTTCTATCCCACTAACTCTTTACAAAGCATTCTTTCCAAGATCTTTGAAGACCTCCTCACTTAAAGGGTACTGTATCATTCCATTCTTAGCTCTTCTAACCACTGCTATCTCTGTCCCTAAATATTTCCCAGCTCTCAGACTGACCTGATTCTATGTTTTTGTTTTTGGATTTGACTCTTCCTATAGAGCCTTGCCATTTGGGCTGTTGAATAGCTGAGATTTTACTGACTTGTGAGCAATCCTTAAGCCTCATGGAATGTAGTAGTGATTTGTAAAAGGAATAACCTTGGTTTTAAAAGGCTTTTATAACAAGTTAAATATGACAACATAGGTATGGTGCTTGTGATGAATTATGGATGTCAGGATACTAAAGGTTGGTATATAAGAGTGAATCATTCAGCCACTTAGTATTCAGTTTTATCCTTACATCTGGAAATTCTTACAGGGTTTGAGATTATTCTTAATAAATTTCATGGGTCTGCATTTTATGCCCTTTAAAACACTGTTTTGTGAAAGCTCTTCTAATTTACCTTGTTTTCTGTGATCTTTCAGGGCTCTGTCTTTGACTTCCATTTTAAGTCTGTACTTATGCTCTTGGAAAAAAAGTCATGACTTTAGGGCATATTGGAAAATGGACTGAATTTGCTTTCAGAAGACCTGAATTTTAGCACTGAAACTAATTTACATTGCATGCAAGCCATTTAATTCTCTTGAGTTTCTGTTTCTTTCAGTGTATTATAAGGATGAACACTTAGCTTTCTTATTTCTGACAGTTATAAGCACCAGCAAATACAATAGGTCCAAACACAGTTTTAGACTACGTAGTACAGTGTGTGACACAGCCATGAAACTGCATAGGTTTGTCTTGGCTTCAGGATCCCTTTTTGTGTTGCAGGATTCTCTACCTGCATCCCTCTCTTTCCATAGCTGTGACAGCCAGTCTGTGTCTTGTGTGCTTTGTTTTTGAAATCTGGTTGTAGCAAGACTTGGGTCCTTTTCATATTAAGGTATTTCTGTTATCTATAGTAGGGAAATGGTTATGATGGCATTTACACAGAAAGGAACATTTCAAAACATGCATTACTTTCTGCTGTATGTTTTTTTAAACTCATGTCTTTGAGATGTTGATTTGAAGATTTACCAGGCTTTTGCTAATTTGTTCCTAAGGATTAGTTTCTCCGAATCTACTTTATACATGAACTCTCTAGTACCATTCAAGATGAGCCTTTTTTCTAGAACAAAGAGGATACTAAGGCAGAATGGTTGTGACTGTATTTTTGACTACTGTCTGCTCATTGACCATTTGGATCTAAATTCTGAAACCTGAAATGAATTTCTCACCTCAGACTTTGAACTACATGTATTGAATTTAAATTTAGCAAAATCAAAGCTGTCTGTTTTTTTCTTGGAAATGCCCTGCTTTTCCATGATGTTGTCCATACCATCATTTTATCTATTTTTCCAACAAGAAGGGGAAAACCACATTTGATAATTCACTCTGATTTTGTGCAAGTGGTAATGGAATAATTTTTATCGATTCTTAGATTTGTTCTTTACCTATTGGTACAGCAAAATTCAGGTAGCTCAGTCTCTGGTCATCCTCTGACATAACTGGCCCCTTCAATTTTATTGGGAAAGGAACTAATATTTCTCAAGCAACTACTGTAAGCTAGGTAACATAAAGTTTCAGTTGAATTCTCCCAGTAGTTGGGTGAAGTACTGTTATAACTTTCTACACAAGAAAGTATGTTTCAGAAAGGATACCTGTTTTCCCAGTACTATAGATGTAAGGAATGGTAGCGTGATGATTCACACCCTGAATTTTGCTATTTCCTCTGCACAAGATGCCTCTCACTACACTATGCTGCTTTCTATACTGCCCCTTTGATGCGCTCTATTGACTGTGGCAGTGGGGTCACATTCTGTGCCTACAGCTTTCACTGTGCCAGTCTACTCTGAGATAACTTCCTACATTCTGTGTTTATATGAGTATTATTGAAGTACTGAAGAAAATTTGGAAAATGAAATAGTTCTGACTAATCATTTATGAATGCATAAAATACATAGACATAATTGATATAATATTTATTATAAAATGCAGTATCTTGATGCTTTTTATTCAAAATGATATTGTACTTTTCTTTGTCAGTAAAAAATCATTGTAAAATTAATTAGAGAATAATATTTCATACTATAGGTGTACTATACATAAGTTATCCCCTTAGCATTGATTAGTTAGGTTATTTCCAATTTTTCACTATGATAAATACTGTACAGTGAAAATCCTTACACATAAATTTTTGTGCTCATCTCTGATTATTTCCTTAGGATAAATTCCTAGAAGTGGAATTACTGGGTCAAAGGGTATGAACATTTTTAAGGCTCTTGATGCATATTGCCAAATTGCTTTCCAGAAAATTTGTACCAATTTAAACTCCCAGCAGCAATGTATGAGAGTGCCGGTCACACCACCCCCTCGTCAACATTGAGTATTATCATTTTTTTTAATTTTCAAAAATTGGTATTATGTTGTTATAGTTTGCATTTAATTGTGAGATTGAACATTACTCTTGTGTGTTTTGTCTGTATTTGTTCTGTGAATTGTTCTATTTTGGGGGAATCATTTTGCTATTGGAGTCTTATTTACCTAATTAATTTGTGTGAGATCATTATATAATGGTTATTAACATATCATTAACATATCATCTTTATGATTTTTACTAAATACCCCTGGCATTGGCTGTTTGATTTGCCTCATATTGACTTGTATGTCTGTGTCATCATAGTAATAAAAGCCTTATCTTCTTACGGTGCCCTTTATTACTGATTCCCATCTTAAACTTTGTTCTCTCTTGGTTGATCATCTGAGCCATACCTGCTTTTTCAATCTTTCATAAACTAATGGGAATGAAGTTGGGATTTCTGCTGTTTTGCTCTTCAGATACATTTCCACTCTATTAATTAGGACATTTTCACTATAATTATTTTAAAAGAATATACGTTAATTACTTGCTTAGCTAAATTTATCTGCTTTACTCTGTCTCTATATAAGCTTTTCAAGATCTTAATATAGTGTATTATCTATAACCATTCATAGAGTATAATATATGGAAATATGCATAAATATTTTTGAAGATTAATGAATATTCTAAAGAATTATTAGAAATAATATAAGATAGGTAAAGATTTTCTGTATGCATGTTAAAACATTTTTAAGACTCTGGTAACTTTTTTTCTCATTTTTGTTCCTTTATGAATTAAAAAGGAAGCAATAGAGGCCTTTAATGTTCCCAATAGTAGCAAATTCATCTTTATGCTGAGTACCAGGGCTGGAGGTCTTGGAATTAACTTGGCAAGTGCTGATGTGGTCATCCTATATGATTCAGACTGGAATCCACAGGTTGATCTACAAGCTATGGTTAGTAATCTTTAATGATGTCAGCAATTTATCATAGCTCAGACTGCTGTTGTTATTTTATAGCAAAAAGGTAACTTGTGATTAAAATAGAACAATTTTGGGGAGGTTTGTAGAGGTTAGGGTAGGTTAGCCTATAAAATCAAGTCACTGAGCTAACTGAAAAGAAAAAGAACCAATAAGAACAAACATACCTCAAATGTTGGGTATTACACGAAATAGAAATGGTAGGTTTTTTCCTGTTCCTGAAGCTTGGAGAGCATACTAACCTTTTGCAGTAAAGAAATGCAATTTTGGAGGCAAAATGATGCAAAATTGCTGTGCATCTGAAATTCCAAGAGAAAATTGGGACGACTGACTATCTTTTTTGGAAACGTTGAAAGGTCATATACCAGTGCGGTATAATTTAGGAGTTATTCCTTTTATAATAGAAAATTTAAAAATATTCACCTTTAGAATATTTTCAAATAATAATTATCACTACTTTAGCATGATTTCAGACTGTTATATATAACTAAGAGTAAGCTCCAGTAAGTTACAGTTGTACTGAGGTAAAAAACCTAGCGGTGATAGTTCCTCATTTCCTTAAAAAATAATAAGTCTTTCAGAACTTATTACTAGTTGGAGTTCAGACTTTTAATCTGTGAATAGATTATTACATTCCCTTTTAATGTACTTTATTGAAACTTCATTAGGTTCTAGCACTCTATATTTAGTACAAGGTTTGTTTTGAACCCTGTTTCTTTTGTGTTTTTCCTCTCTATTGCCCTCCTCCCTTCATCTCTTTGCTCTGTGAGTTCCCATGTTTTAAAATCACTATTCTTAGTTTGCCAGAAGTTGCTGCCTGTCACCTTTGCCGGTTATAAACCATAGGATTATTCTAGACCATTACATAGTAAGGATATATTTATATTCCATTAATTTTTACAACCTTGTGCTACATAACCCTGAATTACCTTGGTGAGCAAAAAGAAATGCTTGATAATGAGATAAGGCAGACTTTGTGCCACCATAGCAACCTTTGCCATCTACTTTATTCCTTGCTTATAAAGCTCCTTGCTAGACTGGAAGATGTTTGTATTTAGTGGCATAAAGTTACTTAGTAACTCAATACAGAATTTTTTTGCTGCTTCTTGTCCTCATCCTAAATGAGCTTTGCCTTTTGTTCTGGAAGTTTGTTAGTAGTGGTACTATATAATATTTTCAGATTTCTTTGTTCCCAGGAGTCTGTGGACATGCTTAACATTTATCACTCTCCTTTCAAAAGTTGTAGGTTTAGTGAGATGAATAAATTTTACATTTTAAAATTTTACAGCATATATATCTGCAGTCTAAATTTTAGAACTCTTTCTATTAGGATCGAGCACATCGTATTGGCCAGAAGAAGCCAGTACGTGTATTCCGTCTCATCACTGACAATACCATTGAAGAAAGGATTGTAGAAAGAGCTGAGATAAAACTGAGACTTGATTCAATTGTCATACAACAAGGTATTTACATGTATAGCCTTAATTAGGTGGATTTTGTAAAAACAAATTTCTTTAAAGGAGAACACTTGTAATAAGGGCTGGCCAAAATTTATAAATTTATACAAAAAGTTGGTTATATAATGTGACTTGGCATCTTCCTAATTGAAAGGCGTGCACTCAGTATATGGAATACTTGGGCATAACTAGCTTGTAGTGGAATGCTTCTGGCCTCCTTTTGAAGTACCTGATATTATTTAGCAGTAAGGTGTGTGGCTGTGCAATATTTTATTTTTTTTATATTAGTGGAGGGTCTACAGGGTCTTACTACACAGATCAGACTCTTAGTGATCCTCCTGTTTTCAGCCTCTTAAGTGCTGGGATTGCAAGCATGCACCACCACGCCCAATCTGAATTGCTGTCTCAGCACGCCCTGAGGGCTGGGCTGGCATGGCATGCCAGGGATCAAACCCCAGCCACGGTGCTCTACTTAAGCAGGTGCTTTAGTCTGCTGAGCTATCTGGCCGTCCCTCTTTCTTGGATTTTAACTGAGGGAAATTCATGGTGGAAAAGCAATTATGACAGAAAAAACACTTGTAGGGCTGTCATTAAACAATATTAGCTCACTGATGTTTTCTTAATGAAACTGCTTTACGTATGGTTCAGTGTGATAGTGTCTGATTAGAACTATTACGATATGCTTTCTTAAAAGAGTCCAGTAGTCCATAATAGTATTGGGTCTTCCGCTTGACTGGCAATGTCAGAAATTGTTGACCTGAGTCCCCCACAGCTCAACATAACAGCATGGCTTTACCTCTTATATTTCTTTTTTATACTTTTCTGCTGGATGGAAGACCCAATATTATTATGGGCTACTGGACTCTTTTAGAATATTTTGCTGAGTTTACACACCTATAATATTCAAATAATGGAACTTAACAAAAAAAGGTGATACAGATGAATGTCCATTTTGTATCTGTGTATTCAAAGTGGTTAGGATAGATATATAGTTACATTTTCTTAATGAATACAGTGATTTGTTCTAATGGTGTTTGTAAATAGAATATCATGTCCGCAACTTGTACAGCAATTAACCACTAGGAAGAGAGTATGCAATGTGTCAATTATTGAAATTGTCCTACCAATTAGATTTGAAACTCTCTCATTGCTATTTGTTTCTCAATAAAAATTATGAAAAAAAGAATAAAAAAGATATGCTCTCTTTGAAATAAAACTGATTGAATATATGCAATTTTATTTTTATTATTAGGAAGACTCATTGACCAACAGTCTAACAAGCTGGCAAAAGAGGAAATGTTACAAATGATACGTCATGGAGCCACCCATGTTTTTGCTTCTAAAGAAAGTGAACTGACAGATGAAGATATTACAACGATTCTGGAAAGAGGGGAAAAGAAGGTTAGTTAGAATAGCATTTTGTTTTCTTGGTGGATTGCATCAAAAAATCATATATTTCAGCATACTTCCTGTGTTTGTATTGTTTTCAACTACATTTCAAATAAGTCATGCTGTAAGAACCTTTAGATGGATTTCATGTGATACATTGTGTTTTAACTTTTATTTTGATGAGAAAGACTAAACAACGGAATTTAAAATGAACTGCTTGCAAACCTCATACATATTGAAAATAGTGCTTTTTGAAAATATATTTATTTT
>NW_004524639.1:8262817-8270551 GCF_000260255.1 Octodon degus
AACCGCGGTCCCTGATGCTTTTGCTAAGCTTGTTCTAAGTAGGTGCTTTAGACCACTGAGCCATCTCTCCAGCCCTGAAAATATATTTAAATCACAGGTTAAAGAGTTCTATTTCAATTGTTACAATATGGTCTAACTTTGAGATTTTTACCAATGTATTTCCTATTAAAATGCATTTTCTATTAGAATGTATTTCCTATTAGAAAATGTATAGCAAAGAAATCCACAAAAACCCGTTCTCTAAATTTTATTTTAAGAAATTATCTGTTGAAAAATCTTACAGATTCAAAAGTTTAGCATTGTGATTAAGGGGCTGGGAAGATAGCGTAGAGGTCTAAGTGCCTGCCTGGCAATCACAAGGACCTAGGTTTGATCTCCAGTACTGTGCACTGTGCTAGCCTCTGTGGTGGTGCATGCCCGTAATCCCAGTGCTGGGAGGCTGAGACAGGAGGATCACTATGAGTCCAAGCTGTGTAATGAAACTGTGTACCGAATAAATACATAGAATTGAAATTAAAAATATGAAGCAAAAATATAAAATAAATTTCCATGTCATCAACTTGAAAATAATTTTATATACGAAATGATAAGTAAAATTGATCAGAGTTTTGCATTATCTATTTTGAACAAGTTTTGACATATTTTTAGCAAAGTATGAGGTAAAGGCTTTTGACAGGCTGTAGGTGGTATTTCTTTGAAATCAAGAAAGATACAATATGACCCTCAAGTTGAATTTGGACTGCAAAAGTAGAGGTGTTCTTAATTAACTTCAAACTATTCTTCTGGACATGGAGATATAACATTGATTGAGTTTATTCTGCCACTAATGTGTGACATTTTCTAACCAAGACTTCTAAAGACTAGATTAAATAAAATAGAACAACATTGGCAATATTAACATGTATTCGTGATAGCTTTCAAACTATTTAAGGTAGGCAAAGGAGGCTTAATGTTTTAACTCTGGCAGCACTGAAGCTATTAAAAATATTACATAGACTTTGTCCTTTTTAGCTATGAACAAACTAGCAGAATTGTGAAATTATCTAACATGATGCAAATTTTTGTTTTTTTGCACAAATCAAAAGTTTAATGATAATTTCTTTTACAAAACTATTTACTGTAGTGTATTGATGATTTGCATGTAGGCAGTTTCTATTACTAAAAGCCGTAGTGATCTAACTTCATTATTCAACCAAGAGAATAAATATTTCATTTTTATGGTATTTCATTTGCTGGGCTCTGACTTTTTATTATTGGCAGTTTAAAATATAAATAATTAATTCAAAATGTACTTGATTTTATCTTTGTGTGCATGAGAGTTCACATGAATTTTATAACCTTAGTACATGATCTGCCAAGAAGTTCTTCAGAATAAAGGCTAATGAAAAGAAAACAGAGAATTGTATTTTTTAAATAATCTTCTTTATGCTAGATTATAAGTAATCTGACGTACTATCTTATTGGAAAATTTTTGTAAACATTGCATAAAATATCAAAGCATTACTTGTGAAAACACTGAAAGTTATTTCAGAACATCACAATCAGTGTGCCCTTTTTACACATTTTAAGTAATTTCAAGCATAAGCAAAAATATACAGAGAAATTGAGAGTCTCTGTGTATTCATCACCCCTTCCCAATAGTTACCAACCATTCCTACACCATTTATAACCCCAATTCATTTTCCTCTTTCTTGGAAGAAATCTCCAAGTAAGTCTCAGGTATGTCATTTCAACTGTATTTCACTACATAGAAATATTGTGAAATGTAACGTCTTTTAAAAAGCATAATCATTATAGCATTGTCTCACATGAAAAACTCCAGTAATTCTTTAATAACATCAATTATCTAGTATTATCCAGATTTCCTAAGGATTTTCATTTTTATTACTTTTGTATAGAGTGTCCTTATGAAGTTTGGCTGCCCTTGCACTCACTATGTAGCCCAGGCTGTTCTTGAACTTATGATAATCTTCTGCTCAAGATTGTGAGTGCTGGTTTTATAGGTTTCTGCCACCATTGGTGTAATTATACTTTGAAAAAGTCATTCTTTTTTAAAAAAAATCAATACCTGTAAGATCTGCAATTGGCCATTGAGCAGTATATTGTCCATATCTTTAAAAATCTATAGGTTCCTCCTTCACTTATGTATTTCTGTCCTTTTAAAATATTTGATGCAGAAAGAGGATTATTTCCCTTTTGAGTTAGTTAAAGTACATATTTTGCTGATTACACATCCAATGTGCTTTTTAACATGTTCACTATTGTGAACTATTTTGGTCCATTTTATGTTATTATAACAAGATACCCAAGGGTATTTTATTTTTTTTTAAAGTTGTTTTTTGCCTTGAAGTTTTAGAAGTGAAGAGTATGGTGCTGGCTTTGGCCTCTGTGATGGCTGGTAGTGTAGAAAGCATGTGGTCAGAGAGGAAACCAGCGTGGTTCTTTAACAACCCCACTCTTGTGGTAATTAATTCAGTAGCTAAAGATGAGAGTATACTGTCATGAGACTCAGCTTACACATGAGAAGAGCAGGAATCCATGTTAAACTCACTCTGAATCACTGCCTCTGAAAGGTCCTAGCACGTCAGTACCATTGTAACAGGGACTGTGCCTTTCAGGATACTGGTGTTTCGAGGTCATATCATACCCAAATATTCTCTGCTATGCTGTATATACATTTGTTGAATTTGTTTTGCAGAAGATTTTTATTTTGAGAGTCTTATCCTACATTTTGAACACTTAGTGTTCTGTTAACATGTTTCATAATAGTATGCAAAACATTGTTTTACTTCAACTTTGCTTTTATTTTAACATTAGCTATTTGTCAAAATTATCTGATGGAAATGATAATATTTACATTTACAGTGATGAAAGATAAGTACAAATATGTAGGAAGCACCATTCAAGTATTTAAAATACTTGAAATGAGATAAAGTTTTAAAGTTTTATTGTTGATTTTTGTAGTGCTGGTCTCAAACCCAGGTCCTGGTATAATCTAGGCAAGTGCTGTGACACTGTTATCCTGTCAGCCCAGGACAAGTTAGATTTATATTCAAATATGATGTTAGCATTACATTTTTACATTCAGAATTAACAGCCTAGATATTTAATGTCAAAAGCTGACTTTTAAAAAGGTAAGGCTTGGCATGGTGGCACATGCCTGTAATCCTGGCACTTGGGGAGGCTGAGGCAAGAGGATCGCTGCAAGTTTGAGGTCCCTCTGGGCTATATAGTGAGTCCAAGGCAGCATGAACTACATAGTGAGGCCCTGTCTCAGAAAAAAAAATTAAAAGGTAGAGAATTTGTGTTTTTAGAATTAAAGTAACGATAATTTTCTGATTTCACTATATTTACCTTCAGACTGCGGAGATGAATGAACGCTTGCATAAAATGGGAGAATCTTCATTAAGAAATTTTAGAATGGACACTGAACAAAGCTTGTACAAGTTTGAAGGAGAGGATTATAGAGAAAAACAGAAGGTAAATTTGTACTCATACACCCTCAAGATAGCATTTCTCCCCATAACAATTATAAAAGACCATTGGGTATGAAAAAAACAAAAACCAAACCACTGGCACTTACCTAGTACAATACTTTCTATAGAGTGAAACTTGAGGTAGTTCAAAAGTTCCTGCAGAAGCTGTCTTTAGTGTAGTTTGGTTGAGTATCATCATCATTTGCTGCTGATACTATAGATATTACTTGTCTGAAAAGTTTGGGATTGGAAAAATTTTCAGATTTTATGTGTTTGTATGGACTTTACTGGTTGAACATGCCTAATTTGAAAATGTGAAATCTGAAATGCTTCAGAAAGTTTTCAAAATGCTTTGAAGTTTGGATTTTCAGATTTTAGATATGCAACCTGTATTACTACTTTTGCTACTATGGAGCAATACAAGATTTTTGTTAAGTTGTAAACTCAAGCTAAAATCTCAGCTCTATCAGTAATTAAATGACTGGGTTCTCAGTTTGTTGCTTACCAAATGGAGGTTGTGATAGTTATAGAGTGACTCTGATGGTAAAATCAGTTAATATTTATAAATTAATTAGCATAATGATAGGCATTCAGTATTAAGTAAATGAGGGCTAACATTATTAACATTTAGTTAAGTATATGTCAAAAGGACTTTGTTATGGGGGTGGTTTCTTTTGAAAATAATGCCTCGTAATATATATCAAGGGTCTGTGACAATGGAGAGGGTTCTGTTTATTTTGTTTCTTTATACTGAAATTAGAGTTGTAATTTTACTTTTTGTGTGTGGTGCTGGGCATTGAATCCAGGTCCTCCACACTGAGCTAGGTTCCCAGATGGTTTTTTTTTTTTTTATCATGAGACATGGTCTTGCTAAGCTACTAAGTTGCAACATGGGCTAGAACTTGTGATTCTCTTGCTTCACTCTCCCAAAGTGCTGGGGTCACAGACATGGCCCATCTTGTCCAGATAAGGCTGTAAGTTTAAAGCTTTTGATGTTTGAGATGACTAGACTTACAGAATGATTGAAAAACTAGTAGAGTTTACATATATTATTCTCTCAACTTCCCCTAATGTGTCGGTTTAATTACTGAACCTAGGACATCATTTTCTCTTTCCATAATGACATTTTCCTTTTCCCCTGGGTCCAATCTGGGATCACACATCAGTTTTTTTTCTGTACCAGAGACTGAACCTAAGGCCTTTGCACTGATGTGTAGCCTCAGACCTCTATTTTTTATTTGAGATACGATCTCACTAAGTTGCATAGGCTGTGCTTGAATTAGATTGCTCCTTCTTTCGCCTCGTAGTGTGCTGGGGTTGCATGTGTGTGGCACCACACCTGGGTGCCTTGCATTTTTTAAAACAATAGACTATTTTAAAGAGCACTTTTTAAAAATAAATTTATTTTTTGGTACAGGGTCTCACTACACAGTTCAGACTTATAGTGATCCTTCTGTTTTCAGCCTCCCCAGCAGCTGGGATTACAGGCATGTGCCACCACACCTGGAACTCCATTGCCACCGGCTTACTGTGCCCTGGGAGTGGGGAAGGCATGGCATGTGGTACTGGCTATAGAGCCCCAGTCCCTGCTCTTGCCTAAGCAGGCACTTAATCTACTGAGCTCACTGGCCCTTAAAGAACATTTTTAGATTCACAGCAAAATTAAGTGCAATGCACTGTATTCTCATCTATCCTGTCTTCTCCACTCATATGGCCAGGCCCACTGTCAACATCCCACACAAGCATTGTACATGTCTTATACCCATGAACCTAGGTTAAAATAGCGGTATCCCCAAAAGACCATCATTGCATGAGGGTCCTCTCTTGTGGCACATTTTATGGATTTGTCAAAATCCACTGCCCTAGTCATCCTATGTGCTGTGCCTGCTCTGACCTTCCTGGCAACCAGTGATCTATTTGCTGTCTCCACAATATGCCTTTCCCAGAATGTCATATAGTTGTATGTGGCCTTTTCTGATGAGCTTCTTTGCTTAGTAATATACATTTAGGTTTCCTTCATGTTTTATCATGGCTTTATAGTTCATTTCTTTTTGGCACTGAGAAATATTCCATTGTCTGGTTTTACCACTACTATTTACCTCATTTACCTACTGACGGGCATCAGGTTGACTCAGTGTTTTGGCAATTATGAATAAAGTTGCTATCAATATCTGTGCACAGATTTTTTTTATGTATTTAGTACAGGGTCTCACTACACAGATCGGACTCGTAGTGATCCTCCTGTTTTCAGCCTCCCAAGCGCTGGGACTATCGGCGCGCACCACCACACCACACCCAGTCTCAGTTGCTGTCTCAGAGAGCTCCAGGAGTGGGGCCGGCATGGCAGGCCAGGGATCAAACCCTGGTGTGGGTACTTTAGTCTGCTGAGTTATCTGGCCAGCCCTGTGCACAGATTTTTTATGGGCATAAGTTTTCATTTCCTTTGGACCAATACCAGAGAGCATGGTTGCTGCATTCTACCATAAAAGTGTGATTACCTTTGTAAGAAACTGCCGACCTGTCTTCCAAAATGTATATACTGTTTGTTATTTCTACCAGTGGTGACTGAGAGTTCCTGTCAGTTCACATCCTTTTCAGCTTTGGGTGTTGTCAGTGTTACTGGATTTTCACCATTCTAATAGGTGTATATTGATATATCATTGTTGTTTTAATTTCTAATGCCTTCTTTTTTTCCCAGTGCCTTCTTAATGACATGTTGGATACATTTTCATCTGTAGTACATAATTATTACCACCTGAATATATTCCTTGGCTGAGGTCTCTTGCTTATTTTTTTTATTGGGTGGCTTAGTTTTCTTATTGTTGAGATTTAAGATTTCTTTATATACTTTGAACAGTAGTCCTTTAATCTACAAATATTTCTCTCATTGTGTGGGGGCTTGATTTTTCTGTTTTCTCAGTCCCCATTGCATTTTTTCTTGCTTTGTGTCCTTAGTCTTTTCTAGGCTGTGACAGTTCCTTAGATTTTGTTAACCTTTCAAGATATTGCCAGTTTTGGAAATTATTTACCTGTTATGTCATAGTTGATCCCTCATCTTGAGTTTATGTTACTTTTTCATTATTTGACTGAGATTATACATTTTTGACAAGAACACCAAAGAAGGGATAGTATGTCCTCAGAAGAATTATCAGGGTATATATGATGCTGCTGTGTCTCCTTATTGATGATATCAAACTTGAACACTTAGTTGAGGCAGTGTCTGGTGGGTTTCCCCCCTGCAAAGTTATCGTTTCCCTTTCTGCAGTTGATATCTTGGGGGAAAGGATCTCAAATTTCTCCTCACTGACCATAGCACCTATTGGTGGAGTTTGCCTGACACAATTATTGTGGTGTTTGCCTCCTGGTGGTTTTGTATTTACTTCATTCTATCTATTTTTACAAATTGGGATTTTTTTTAAAAAGGGAGGGTTGGTTTTTCTCCTCACTACTTTATGTTTACAGATATTTATATCTGTATGAACTCATGGATATTTATTTTTTGTTAAAATCCAGTTTTGTCATTATTTATTTTGTTGCCCAGGTTACTCCATAAGGCTGTCGTATTTTTAAACTGATAGAAATGCTTTGTGTTAAGATGAAAACATATTGTATACCTTATGTAAACAATAGGAAGTGGCCCATTTTTGTTGCAACTAGTATGCTGCTAATGCTTTGTTGCTGTCACTTCCTGCTGATAGTTTTTTGTTTCTTGACTTATACTTTGGGTAGTTGTAATCCTGAGTAATACTGCTTATGTTTTATCCTGCTGATATAGGGTGATGACCTCTCTGTATAGGGTAGAAATTACTTTCTGAATATGCTATTTAGATCCAATTATGTGATATAAATTTTATGAATTTTACAATTATTCCTATGGGCTTACTAGTACTAGGGGTATTTTTAAAGGTGAAGAAATATTCATAGAGTCTAAATGCCATTGAGGCCTTTTACCCACTCTCTTTTGTGTTTCTAGGGATAGAATGAGGGCCTCCATGTGCTGTGCAGGTGTTGCCTTACTGACTTTTATCTCTAATGTTATTCACATTTTTAAAGAGGGAAACAAGTAATAGTAAACTAATTGTCTATTTCTAATGTAGCAGTTTTCCTGTGCTTCTAATTCTACCAAAACAGTGATGAAAACTAAAGGAAAATTTTATTTTATTTTATTTTATTTTTTTCAAAGTTTTATTGATAAACAGCAATGAGACAGTTTCAAATCAAATCAGAAGTACAGTTTCAACAAATAATACACTGCATA
>NW_004524639.1:8277671-8330375 GCF_000260255.1 Octodon degus
AGTTATCCAGCTGCGTCTGGCTTAGGTCTGGCTGCTGTGCTCAGCTCCTTCCCGCTGCGGACCTGGGCTAGGATTGGGTCTGGGGGTTCCCGGAACTCAGCAGAAATTCCTACTCAGCGGGAGGGGTGGGGCAGGTAAGGTGGAGTGGTGGGGGGTGGCCCGAGGGGGAGGGAGAGGGTCCGGCCCATGTTGCGCCTGGGCTGGTGCTGGTCCCGCAGGCACAGGGTAGCAGGAAGCTCTCCACACACTCACCGACTCACCGGACCTGGGCTAGGACTGGGTCTGGAAAATTTTAATAATCATGATAATTTGTGTTTTTTAAATTAAGTGCCTGACAGCAGCAATATGTCTAAAATCAGATTTTTTAATATAATGTAATGAGATTATATTTTATTCCTGTTTATTTATGTTTTCTGGATAGGTTTTTTTTATTTGTGAGACAGGGTCTTGCTATGTAGTCCAAGCTGGTATTGAACTCACTATATCCTATGATGGGCCTGAACTTGCAGAGATCTTTCTGCTTGAGTCTCCCAAGTGCTGGGATTCTAAGAGTGTGCCACCACTCTTGGCCCTGGATAGGATCTTAAATTAGTTTCATGTTATCCTTTGAAAGAAACTGAAAGTCTGAGGGAATATTGTTTATAAATCATTGAAATTTTATGTTCAGGTAGATTTTCATTTATTATTTGCTAAACCTATAGCATTATTTCATTAATATGCCTATTGAATGGAATCATGATGATTGAGACTAATTCTCAATAAATTAACTTGAATAAATTATTGTTATTATACTTTGAAATAAGCCAACTGATTCAGAATGATTTGTTTCTTAAACTTCAGGAATCGATCTTTAACATTTATTTCAAATTTGAATATCAAGACCTTCAAAGAAGCATAGATTAAATGACCAAATACATTACTTTAAGAAAGTCAATTTAAACTATTAGTAATTTATTTTCACTTCAATTGAGAAAAATAAATATTGGTTGTATATACAATTTTCCATTGTCTTTTTTTTTGTATTTTAGGGAAAAGTCTGCAGGGTGTTCAGGATCTCACTACTAGATCAGACTCATAGTGATGCACCTGTTTACAGCCTCCTGAGAACTGGGATGACAGGTGCACACCGCCATGCCCAGTCTCAATTGCCATCTCAGCTTGCCCTGGGGGTGGGGCCGGCATGGCAATCCTGGGATAGAACCCCTGACCTCTGAGCCTGCTTGCAGTCGCTTTAGTCAGCTGAGCTATTTGGCCAGCCCTTCTTTTCCATTGTTATTAACCCATATTAATCCATTTGGGATGAAAAGAAAAATTCAGTGTGCTATGGTGTGCATTTCTCCTTCCTTCTCTCCCTGCCTCCCTCCCTTCTTTCCTTCTTTCTTTCTGGTGGTGGAACCCAAATCCTTGCACATGCTAGGCAAGCACTGAGCCACTGAACTACACTCTCAGCCCCAGCTGTGGGTTTTTCTCATCTTATTTAAACATCATATTATAAAATCATTAGCCTTGGAACAGACTTTAAAAATCATTTATTTTAACCCTTCTTGTAATTAAGAAATCCCACTAAGAGCAATTAGGACACATGTCTGATCTTTGTTCAAATGTTATAATGCTGGGTTTCTTAGACCTCCCAGAATACTTTCACTATTTTATATTTTCTGATTTTCAGAAAACTTATCACTTGACTTATAAGGTCCTTTTCTTGTAGTGTGGGGAATTGAACCCAGACCCTTGTGCTTGCCAGGCATTTGATCTGCCAGTGAGCCACACCCCCAGCCTGATTTACATGCTCTTTGATGAAAGAGATTATTTTATTCATCTTTGTATCCTGGACACTGAGTTTCAGGTGATACAGTAGATACATGACATGTAGTTATTAAATTATATTGAGTAGAAATCTATTTCCTTGTAAATCTTCATGTTGGTTTTAATCTAGATCAATAAAGAACTGTGTTCTTTTCTGATTGTAGACATTCATTGATGTGAATGCCACCATGATGTCTGACTTTAGTCTTTACTTCATCAAGTGGTTTGTAGATCACTTACTATCCTGATCATCTTAGTTTATCAACTACTCTTAATATAATGCCAATGTTGGAACTTATCCCTTAGATCAGAACAAGTGGACTGATGAATCAGAGTAGTAGATCAGAAAAATAGATCATTGGCTTCTTGTAGATCATTCACGTATTGTCTTACCTAATGTCACTGGGCTAAGGACTCTGAAATCAAGAAAAACATATGCATTAGAAGCCCATACCTCAGTCTTTAGAAATTTCCATTGTCAATTTTGTCTTTTGGCTGCTGAGATCTGTGTTTTGGCTAATCAAAGAGTAAAATTGTATAATGTTACCAATTCATTTTTTCACACTACTTTGGGGGTTTAATAATACCTTACAATTAATTCTTGGCCACTTAACTAATGCTTTCATGAATTTTGTCACTTTAGTTTGTTTTTTGGTGGTGGGGATTAAACCTAGGTCTTTGTACATGCTAAGCATACATTCCACAACTGAGTTACACCCCAGTCCCATACGGTTGCATTGACTCCTCAAGGTAGGTATTATTTTCATTTTACAGACAGATAAAACAATTCTGATAATTTATGCTGATACAGTAATTCTGATGAAAATTCAAATACAATAATAATCATCTCCCAAAGTTGTACAGCTGGTAAAATGACAGAATTTGGATTCATGTAGGTCTCTTTGATTCCATTGCTTTTCCCACTATACCTCAGCTACCTTTCCAGATGTTTTCTTTCTTTATGTATTTAGTACAGGGTTACAGGGTCATACTACACAGATTGGACTTGTAGTGATCCTCCTATATTTAGCCTCCCAAGTGCTGGGATTAGAGGCACACACCATCATGCTCAGTCTCAATCATGGTCTCAGTGCACCCTGGGGATGGGGCTGGCATGGCATGCCAGAGATCGAACCCCATCCAGGTGTTTTCATTTTAACATTTCTCTTGGAGGATGGTGGATGCATAAATGCCTGTCATGTTGATATTCTTCATTTACCCTTCTCATGGATTTTATACTTCATATACATACCTCAATAACCAGAATTGATACTACTTTTTTCTTGTTATTTCCCACTTATTTAAATTGACACAGCATACTACGCAGATTATACAAAAATCTCAGTTACTAAGGAAGAACAAATTTTTAAGCTACTTTCTCAAAGGAAACAAAAGCCATCTTTGCACCTAAACTGCTGTACAGTACAGGTTCCGGAATTTGGGAGGCATAGTTGTGATTTGTAAGGCATTTGTAAGGTTTTGATTCTAACAGCTTTGATTTTTCTCATGCTTCTTCAGCCTTGATCATGAAATAAAACAATTTGGAGTAATTAAAGCCCTTGTTCTTGCTTGTCGTACATAGCATGGTATGGTGGAATGGATTGAACCTCCCAAACGAGAACGCAAAGCAAACTACGCAGTGGATGCCTACTTTAGAGAGGCTTTGCGTGTCAGTGAGCCAAAGATTCCAAAGGTAAAAGTGCGAGGCTAGTTTTGAAACACTGTAGTACAGTGATCTTGTAACATGGTCTAAGATACAGATTTATTTATAACAATGCCAAATCACAGTCCCTACTATCTAACAATAAAATAAAGTACTTCGTATGGCCTAGCTATATAAATAGATTCCACTGTATTTATTTTTCCTTATATAAAATAGTAAAATTAAGTATGTTCACTTCATATAACTCGTTAAAACAAATGTATATGTAATGCATTTTCCCCTCACAGGCTCCACGTCCTCCAAAACAGCCAAATATTCAGGATTTTCAATTTTTCCCACCACGTTTATTTGAGCTCCTGGAAAAGGAAATTCTTTATTATCGGAAGACAATAGGTTATAAGGTAATTTTTCAATTTTTAGATTAGCGTAATATAACCTTTTAAGATACAATAAACTGTTAATCTAGACTAGGTGTTCCATCTTAATGTAAGAGTAAATACAACAGTTTTAAAACCAAAGCGAGATTTAACTAGAAGTAAATTCTCAAACTGACGAATCACCCAAGAGGATCATCACTAATAGGGATTAATGGAGAATTATCCAATATTTCAGGAGAGTAATACCTATAGTATATACTTTTTGTTTTTATTTTATTATTTAATTTAAATTTAAATTTTCATTAGTACATGTTTATGGTGCATAATAATTATATTCATTGTGGGGAATTGGTACATGTATTCAACATATCTTAATTCTTTTTTATGTTCCTTTCTTTTCCCTTCCCTTTCTCTTTCTTCCATCTCTGAGTCCCCTTTCCATTTGTGGAAGATCTATCTCCCTGTTTCCTATTATCTTTAATTTTTCTCCTTAATTTCTTTATACTTTGGATTTCTCATGTAAGAGAGAACATGCACTATTTAAGCTTGTGTGTCTGGTTTATTTCACTTAGCAATATGACAGATGACTCAAGTTTGTCCTTCTTTGTAGCAAAGTAGTACTCCATTGTGTATAAACATAGTACCACATTTTCTTTATCCATTCATGCGTTGATGGATATATAAACTGCAGTCATGATTTAGCTATTATGCATTATGTGGCAATAAACTTAGGTATGCATGTGTCCCTGTAATGTAATGTTGTAAGTCTTTTGGGAAGATACCTAGCAGCAAAATGCTGGGTCTAATGCAGTTCCTACTTTTAGAGTTTCAGGAATCTCCACACTTATTTCCATACTGGTTATACTAGTTTGCATTCCCACCAACAATGTAGAAGGGCTTCTTTTTTCCCCTGCAGCCTTACCAGCATTTGTTATTATTTGATTTCTTGATGACAGGCATTCTTTCTGGAGTAAGATAGAATCTCAGTGTTGCTTTTGTTTGGGTTTCTGTAAGGGCCAGAGATATGGAACATTGTTTCACATATTTATTGGCCATTTGTACTTCTGAGAAGTGCTTATTCAGTTCAGTTGCTTATTTTTTGACTGGGTCTTTTCTTTTGGGTGTCTCATTTTTTTGAGTTCTTTATGTATTTTAGATATTAATCCTTTGTCAAAGAAATAGTTGGCAAAAATTTTCTTATTCTGTAGGCTGTATCATCACTCTGTTGGCTGCTTACATTGCTGTGTAGAAGATTTTTAATTATATATAATCTCCTTTGTTGATTGTTGGTTTTATTTCTTGTGCAATTGGAGTTCTGTTCAGAAGTTCTTGCCTACAAGTATATCAACAGTTTTGCCTGTTTCCACCACCAGGTTGTTTGTTTTTATATTTGGATCTTTGATTTACTTTTTGGATATTTGAGACAGGGTCTCACTATGTAGCCAGGCTGCCCTCAAAGTCGCAATGATCCTCTTGCCTCAACCTCTTAAGCACCGTGGTTACAGGCATGTGCTACGAAGTCCAGCTGCTTCTAGCTATATTCTTATTTTTGATCCATTTTGATTTTAGTTTAGTGCAGGGGGAGGAACACAGATCTGGATCTGCAAGTGCATAGCCACTTTTCCGAGCATCATTTGCTACCGAGGCTCCTTTCCCTCTAGCATGTTTCTGGCTCCTTTGTCAAAGATCAAACGGTTGATTGTGCCTGGGTTGTTTTTGCATCTTTTTTTCTGTTTCCTTGATCCCTCATGCCTGTTTCTGTGCTAGAACCATGTTATTATTTTTTAATCACCATAGCTTTTTAATAATAAGCATAAGACAAGTTTTAAAGAAAGTAAAAATAGTGATATGTCAGAATGAATAGCTAGGCTATAGATTCAAAATAAAAAATAAAAACTGAAAGTATTAATTAACTTCATATGCTAAACAAACAGATATTGCCTTATTAAAGGTTCATAATAAAGGTTTAGAAGATTATCTTCTGTACTTTTATTGGCTGATACTAGTGAGACTTGACAATGTATTGAAAATGTTAGGCCTCAGGTAGGAATAAACCAAATATTTGTGTGGAGTATTTTATAGTTTATAAGTACTTTAATAATATTTCATTTGATTCCTAACAACTCTATGAAATAGGTATCAGTATCATTTCCATATCATAGGTGAGGAAATTCAGAGAGGTTAAGTGGCCTTGCTTAAGGATGCTGTAGATGCTGATATCAACCACAGTTCTCAGTATTCAAATTTTCTGCTCTTTCCACTCAACATTCTGGGTTATTTCTGCATGTGACATAGCTCTGCTTCTTTTCAATGTCCTAAATAAAGACTGTGTTTATAGTGGTATGACATGTTATTTGGGAGGTAGGCCAAGTGGTAGTCAAGTGGCCGCAATAAAATATCATACTTGATGATAGAACTGTTTATGCTCCTTCTTTAGAGATACTGAAATTTTGTTCCCTAAGATAATTACATGGCTCACCGCATTCTAGCCACAGACCTGGTTTGGATGTAAATAGTGTCTTTCATTACAGGCAGTTTGTGGTTAGAGTGGTGAGGTCTTACAGTGACTCTCTGGGTGCTAGCCAGCTGGAAGAAGATAGAGGCAATGGAAATCTTAGAAGACAAGGGAGTGAAGGCACAGCTGTGAATGATGTTAGAAAGCAAGAGGGGAAAAGAGGTGTAAGAAGAGCAGAAAGGGGTGAGTGGGGTTGAGGAGGCAGGCATGGAATTCATGCTGTGTTACAGCTCATGATGACTGCTTCCTCACCTTCCAGGAAGAAGTGCTAAGAGAAGGAGAATAAGAATGAGTGCAAGGACTTTTTCATTTAACCCCTATGTGTTGAGCACTTGTCTGTTTGAGGTGCTGTGTTAAGTACTTGGGATGAAGTGGTTACTTAGGTGGACAGGATCTTTTGGAACTTCGGTTATAATGGCAGTGACAGACATTAAACAAACAGCACAGTGTAAGGATGCCCTTATCTGTGAAGTTCTGTACCTAGCAAGGGTGCTATGATAGAGCATTACATGGCCACGTAATGGGAACTGCTACACCACCACCACGAGCCCTAAAGCGAGTGCCATTCAAATTGACATTAGAGAGCTGTGCGTGAGCTATGGGAAGTGCAAGAGAGAAGTGCGCTGGCAGGGCCATCTTTCCTTGACCAGGGAAGAGGGAGGCCCCTTTCTGGAACTGCAAGAAGGCAACCATGCAGCTGGTGTGACAGTAGAGGCCAGCCACACGGAGCATTATAGGGCATGTAGTGAAGCTGAACTTTAGAGCAAAGCAAACACCACTGAGATGTTTCTAAGATGGGGAGGTGGTTGGGCAGGGGGTAAAAGACACTTACTTGGGCTACTTGTGTTATATGCTGTTCCAAGTTCTTTATACGTATTAGTTCATTATCCTCTTAACAGCCCTGGAGCCACTGCTTATTTTCCAGATGAGGAAACTGAGACATAAGTTGACTAATTTGTTCAAAATCATACTGTTTATAGTGGTAAAGCATGATCAGATTTACATTTTTGAAGAGTTACTCTGGCTGTGGCACAGAGAATGGAGAATTTATCCAGGAAACCAGCCAAGAGGCTACTGAACTATCAAAATGAGAGAAGATAGTGGCAACTTGGACTGTGCTGCTGGAGGTTGGAGGAGACCCAATGTCCTACTATTCTGCTCTTGGCCTTGTGTCTCTTCAGCCCCATTGTGACTTGCTTCTGTGTTGTCCTAAGACTTGCCTTGATTCCCACTGTGCATGCCTAGCTGAGGATTTACAAAACAATATATTCTGGATGTTGGTCCTTTCTGAACCTTGTCTCTTTTGTTCTTTACCAGGAACTATGGACCTGAGCTAAGGTGGGTTCTTGAATTGGGTGGGTTTCATGTTGAGTTCAGACTCTAGAGAGATTAGCATGGCATGTTATCTGCAACAGCTTCAAGGGTGACGTGTAATACATAACTGTTAGATGTATGCAGCACTCACCCCCCTCCTCAATATTTCTGAAAACTCACCAGGGCCATGAGGAGAGTGGAGCACTAGTTTAGTCTCAGATGAACAAAACTGCTATCATGGAGTCATCTGCTGTTCTCTATATGTAGTCAGGTTTTCAAAAAGTGACTCCTTCCCCCCTTTCTACTTAAATGATTGGTGACTAAAGGTAGAAAGATATTGTCTGTAGCATAGGGCACCATTGTTCATTGTAATGTTCTATTTTGAGTTCCCAAAGTCATTCTGTAGTGATTTGGAGTGGGGGGTAGCTAGTTTGGAAACCCTCAGAAAATGTTCTTTGAGAATCCCTGTATTTGAAGTTTTGTTATCTATTTTGTTCTACTTCCCATATTCAGCACAACAAGATCATAGCAGTACTGCTGATAGTAAGGCCTGGAATTAAAGAGTTGTTTTATTTGAAGCCAAAATATTTGTTTTACCCTAATCACTTAGTGATTTATGGCGTATTATATATCAATTCTTCCTGCTAAGCTTCGAGCTTGTTGCAAGTTAGGCACATTCAGAAGCTTAATTTGCTCTTTTGAATAAAGGGGTTATTATTCGCTACTTAACCATTTGTTCACTAAAGTCTTTATATTGGAAGAGAACAACTTAATTGAATTTTAAATTGCAGTATAAAAATCCACAGTATCTGGAAATTTTATTGAAGACCTACAGTGAAAGTTTTGCCATATTTGAAGTTGAAAGCTGTGCAACATTCTAACATGTATCCCTAATAAATAATTTTGTGGGGAAAAGTATAAATATTTGACAAATTGAGAAAGTTTCATAATCTTTGCAAGATTTAGAACTACCATTGTGGACCACTTATTTTGCAGTGGCTGAACGAAAGTATGGTGAGCTGATTTCAGGTTACTGCTTTCATTTTGTGTGCTGTCACATTTAATTTAGTATTCCATATTTCTATGAAATCCTTGTTCAATTCCTAGGAAATCATGATCTCAAAAAGGTTGCCACTATTTTACAGTTTTTAATCACAAATTGTTTAGGCTTTGACTAGAAATCCAAACAATAATTGAGGTATTTTCCTTTTAAAAGGCAATTTTAAAAAATCTCTTAATTAATTAATTAGGCACACGGTCTTGTTGCACAGCTCAAACTCATAGTGATCTTCTTATCTCAGCCTCCCCAGTGCTGGTATTACAGGCATGTGCAACCATGCCTGGTTTTGGTGCCCAGCTTGGTGCAGGGCCAGCATGGTGTGAGGTACCAAGGAATGAACTGGGTCCTTGCACTTGCCAGGCAGGTGCTTAGAGCACTGAGCTATCTTCCCAGCCCAAATGGCCGTTTTTAATATATATTCATTTTGTTGCTGGGCATTATAATAAAATGTAGACTAGGAGTACTTTAGAAGCCCCTTCGGTATCGGTTTGGTGCTGTTGGTCTATAATTCATCTGCTTAATTCTTATACAGCATTTTGAAATTATTCCTGGAAGCTTAATGTTAATAGGAACCTCATGAGGTAAAAAGTGTGTTTCTCAGAAAACAAATGATGACAAGAAGATTTTAATAGGAGGAGGATAGAGAAATTGCAAACATTTTTAGCAGCCATGTATTTTAATAATTTCCACTTCTAAAAGTTAGATAGTAAAGATAAGCAGTGGTGAAGTCATTCTTAAGCTTTGCTATATTATGTTCAGTGGGCATGAATGAAATTTTCTGCAGTAGATCCTAAAATCAAATGGTATTACATAATATTCTGATTTTACATGGGAAGGCTTTAGTATTAGGGACATCTGTGTAGGAATAAACATTTTATTTTATGTGAGTATTTTTATTTTCTATCATTAATCAGATGTTTTCGTTATAATTTGTTTTGTTGAACATTGAAATTTTGAAAGTATTTGATTCCTCTTCCTTTTTTTTGGTGGTACTAGGGATCAAACTCAGGACCTGGTACTTCCCAGTCAAGCACTTATTCCACTGAACTATTTCCCTGGCTCTTGAAAGTATTTGAGAAGTATCTTAAAAGTCAGAGTTTTTTTGGAATTAAATTTTGAAGTAAAAGTAATGCACATACCAGCAATTTAAGGGGTCCATTAAACTTTAGAGCTATATCTATGATTTTTTTCAAAAATAATAACTTCCAAATTCAAAGATGCTGATATAGTTGTACAGTGAGTGTCCATATATACAGCAAATATATTTTACAGCTTACTTCTGTAACAGCATACACAGTTACTTAAAATTTTCCCTTTCTCCAGCCTTATATAATAAGGATATTTTTTCCTGTTTTAATGCATTCTAGAGTTGAAGCATAAATGTGTTTTATCCTTAGCCAGAGTCCATTATTTTTATGATTTCTTTTTTAAAGTGAAATCTAGGCACAGGACAACATGTAAATATTAAGTGTATCATTGAATGCATTTTGACCAATGTGTGCACGATCCAAACCTCTGTAAAGATTTCCTACTGTAACCCTAGGAGATGTTTCATCTCAGCCAGTGCCCATACACACTTTCCAGAGGTAATTACTGTTCTAACATTAACATTACTTTTTACCATCGATTAGGTTGTTCAAGAATTTCACATAAATGGAATCGTACATTGTGTGTGTAGCGTCTTACATTTAGCATAATGTTGTAGAGATGCAGTTACATTGTCCTATGTATCAGTGGTGTGTTCTTTTATGCAGTTCAACACTATTCCATTGTATGGATAGATCATAGTTTGCTTATCCATTTTTTAAGTTGATGGACATCTGAGCTGTTCACTGATTTGGGGCTGTAATGAGAAAATTTGCTGAGAGCATTCTTGTAACAGGCTTTGCATAAACATGTTTTATTTCTTTCCATAAATCCTTGGGAATAAGATTGCTGGTGTGCATGTAACTTTATAACTGAGTTTAGCTGTGGAAAAGAGTTTTACAAACATTCCCATCTCTGGACTACATTTAATTTTTAACTTACATTTTCTTTTTCATTTCCATTTGCCACTGTCCTAGACTAGATGATTGTACCTCATACATAGGTTATAAAAGTTAGCAGATTCTCTTGCTTCTAGTTGCTTTTCTATTTCAATTCTTTCAGCACAAGGCTCACAGAAAAACACTATATTTTGACACCTTACTCCCTTGTTCAAAAGTCTCCAGTGCCTCATGGGTGGTTTCAGGGCCTGCTAAATATGTTTGTACCTGGCCTTGTGTTTTGTTCCTTCTCAGTATAAGTCCTCACATTTTTTTGTGGTGCTGGGGATGGAACCCAGGGCTTCACGCATGCCAGGTAAGTGTTCCACCAATGAGTTGTACCCGCAAATGCTAACATAAGTGCTCTACACTCCTTACTGTACATTTCTGCCTTTGTGCTTTTGCTCATCCTGCTCCAGCCTAGAATATTCTTCCATTTCCCTACAACTTTAGGATTCTTAAGGTATGGCTCAAAATTCTACAACTACTTTGAGCTCCTAGTGGACAGCAGCATGTCCAGCATTTCTTTCATATTCCAATCAGTTTATCATAGTGCTTTAGACATAATCGATATTTAACCAATGCATTCTAACTTGGTTGTCTAATACTATGATTACAAATGAAACTGCTTTTTAATGCCCAGAATTTACATATGATGAATGATTGGATACAGTAGTTTCAAAACTCATTTTGAAGTTATAACAATGCAATTTGAACTTTATGAAATATGTATAGCAATGAGAAATTATATACTATAATGTGTTATAATTACGTTAGTGTCAAACTTTGACTATCTGATACTTGTAGAAAATGAGTCAGTTGGATACAAGTGCATTCTAAACAGTGGAAGACTTACTGCGAACCCTTTTATTATCATGCTTCATGCAATGCTGTACAACATACTCCACATGTTCTGTACCCACCCTCTTAAATCATTGGGCTGCATTATAGCTGCAGGTGCACGCAGCGATGGTATGAGGCTTTGGGCTGAAAAACTTGGTTTATCCCTCCACATGATGAATGCTGCCCTGTACTGCTGAATCATACTGGTTGTATGTGCTCACCATGACATCATGACACTCTGAGGCCCTTTGGGCTACAGTTTTGAGATACAGGTGGCTGCTTGACTCCTTGGAGAGCTAAGCTTCTGTCCTCAGGGGTTTTCATTCAAACTCTCTTCTCAGTTGTCGATATATTTGCAGCTCTGTACCTCAAACACCATTTATAATTGCTGTTGGTCACTGCTGCTATAATCTGTTTTTTCTTTGACTGCTGGTTCCATTGCAGCTATTGATAGTCTCTGCTACTCCCTTCACTCTCAAATTTTCTTATTTCTTACGTTTTTCTTCTTCATTATTCTATCACTTTTAGATTTTGCATTTTATATAAAAATAGTCTCCCCTCATAAGCCCTGGCAGGCAATAACAGCACTTCATTCTACTCGCATGTTGAAGCTATTCGTGTTGGATATCATTTGTAGGTGTACTGCTCCTTCTTTACCCTGCTATATAATACCAAAGGGATATGGCCTTTTTACTGCCAAACATTTTATTCCATATAATACAATATTACAAGAATGTACTGTGTTCCAAATACAATGAAATCTAGAATATAATGTGGCACTAATTTACAAATGGGTTTTAACTTTAAAATGCCTTGTGGCACAAGAATGATTCTTTAATAATATCATAGTAACACAAATGTGGAGAGGACATTGTGTCATCCAGATTTTGACTCTATATCATTTATTATTGAAATAAGATTGATATGTACATATATGCCCTTACTAATTAATTTGTCTCACAGTGTATCCATCACTCGTTTCTTGGTTAATAGGTGCCAAGGAATCCTGAGATGCCAAATCCAGCTTTGGCTCAAAGAGAAGAGCAAAAAAAGATTGATGGAGCTGAACCTCTCACATTGGAAGAGACAGAAGAAAAGGAAAAACTTCTCACACAAGTAAACTATTTTAAGTGGCTGAAATACTTCTGGTCAACCAATAAGAAAAAAGAAAAATATAGATAAAACTTACTTTTTATTATATTGGCCTAGTATCCGGATAAAACACTCTCACAAAACTCTGAACAAATTTAGATGATATGTCTCTATTTTTAATAATCCCTTTTACAGAATATGCTTCTTTGGAAATATTGGACCATACATATATGCAGAATATGTCAATAACAACAAGTATGACATACTTTTCACCAATTGTAGCAAGATCAGTGAATATGCATTTGAATCTTGATATACAGTAATTGCTAACATGAATTCAAAGCTTTAAGTTCTTTTTTTTTTGATTGAATTGTCTCCTGAAGCTATACCCTACCTATCTTTTGTTTATGGAATAATTTCATTATTTAAAAAATTTATTTCATCTTTTCTTAGAACTTTAATTTAGTGCTAAGAGATCTTTGAAATTTCTTCAGGTTATCATTGTGTAATTAAAAGCAAACAATTATTAAATAGGAAAGGTTTCTATTTGAACAAGATAGTAATATTTTCTTTTATTTATTTTTTATTTTTTAAAGAATACAAAATAGTAATAAAGACAGCCTTTGAAACAATACAAAATTTTACTAATCAAAGTAATAAGAATTCAACAATGATTGCTCTATTGCATGATGTTATCTTCAAATTAGTTGTTTCGGTTACCCGATATAAACATGCAAAATTGGTTTTGAAACAAAACAAAACAACAACAAAAAGTTATAAGAAATTAAAAAGAACAAATAAAAATAAGAAGAAAAATAATTTAAGTGTTAACTGCACTTTTCAAAAACCAGCAGAACCAAATATAAATATGTTCAACTCATTATTGGTTTCACAAGTTTTGAATCATTTTTTCCAAAGAAACCTAGAATAGTAAATGAAAAAGGTACAGTATAAAAACTTGCAAATAATAAAAATATATACTATGTGACACCCCCTTGGTATAGGATGTTGCTAGAAAAATTTATATATATTGTTTATTTTATGAAATCTCCAAATTTCATAACAGAATAATAGAATAACAACAGATAATACACTATATTATTATCTTCAGAGTAGTTGCTCATTACAAGATATTGGCATATAAAAATTCTCTGAACAATATTAGCACAAACTTTCTTAGAAATTACTACTGTAACTATCTTATATTTTGCTTTTTTTCTTTTCCCTTCTTTCCTTCTCCCCCCACCACTCTAGAACTACAAAGGGAGCATCTTTCTCAAAACAACCAAAAAAACTTCAAAAAAACTAGTCCCTCTTTTCTTTTGAGCAACTTCTTCCTATTTTACAATATCTATTGTATATTTTGTTCCTTATATACTCTTCCAGTTTCTTACGCCATGGAGACAATGTGATATTTCTACATATGAGTCTAATTTATTTCACTTAAGAGTATGGGCTCAGAACCAGGGAGGTGGCTTTGTAGAATAAGACCTTGCCTGGCAAGGGTAAGGGCCTGAGTTCAATCCCCAGTTCTGTAAAAAAAAAGAGTATGGGCTCAAGTTGTATCCAGTTACTTATAGATGTCTTGAGTTTATCCTTCTTTATGACTGAATAATATTTCATTGTATATAAATATCATATTTTTTTCTATGCATTTCTCAGTTGATGTACATATGGGTTGTTTCCAAGATTTAGCTATTACAAATTGCAGCAAAATTTATTTATTGAAGTTTTTTTGGTTGTTTTGAGAAAAATGCTCCCTTTGTAGTTCAGGGTATCTTTGAACTCATGATGTAGTCCAGACTGACTGCAAATTTCTGGCAATCCAAGTCTCCTGAGTGCTGTGATTACAGGCATGTGCTACCATGCCAAACTCTCAGCATTTTTAATGAGTAATACATAGTAGTAGAAAAATCTTCACATCAATCATTACAGAATAGTTTTTGAATGTTGCCAATACAAAATGGATAAATCTATGCATATGTCAAAATGTCATAGTGTGCCCACTGACTGTATAGTTATATGTCAGTTAAATAGATATATTTATATGAATATATATATATATATATATCTTTGACTTGTTATAGCATTTAATTTCAGTGACTGAAATTTTACAAAGTATATTTAGAAATTTTTGAACGAAATGTCAGGAAATCACAAAATTTAGCTTGAAAATATAAATAGAGTTGGCTGAGATTTAGAACTTACTATAGGATAAAATCAAACATTTAAATATGCTTGTTTATTTAAAAAAATTCCTGTACCCAAAATAAAATTAGTGCCTTCAAGTGCCTCATGGTTTGCAATATGTAATAGATGTGCTCTATAATGTGAATAGGAAGTCTCAAGTGAGACAATGTTTAGTTTGAAATTAGAAGTATAATCAATATTTTTGCCCCTCATAGTTGACTTTTAGATTGTCTTTCTCTGCTGGTGAAAATTAAGAAATATTTATCAGCTAAAGTCCAAAGACATAAAATTATGATGTCTGGGGTTTCACATTGATAATCGTGGTTGAGGACATAGGGATGGCAAGCAAATTCTTCATCTGTTGCTTCCTGGCTAGGCCAGTAATGCCAAAAAATAGTTAAAACACTGGATAATTGTTCTTCTATATTTTAGTAAAGAAATTCAGTGGATTGATAATATTCTCTTTATGGATATTCTGTGTATGAATACAGTCTTGATAAAAATTTCTGTAGTTGGGAATGCTACAAGGAGCTATAGAGTTCTTTTCTCTATTCTCTTTCGATTTTCAAAAGTGTTCTTTTGATTTAATGTATTACAATCTTCTCTTTTCATTTGTGCGGAGTTAGATTTGTAAAATAATTCATTGCATATCAGGACTTTAGCATTTATATTAGCATTTAAAAATTATCTGTATTTCAGTGTAGTAGAAATATGGATAACATATTTCTATAAAATATGGAAGTCTATAAAACCTAGAATTAAAAACTATACAATTTCTTCAAACTATAAATCAACTTTATATGCTTGGAAAGGAGTATGTTCCTTCAAAATGGAAAAGTATTTATTTCTATACTTGTTCAATTTATTCAACATTTGATTGTAACTTTAAAAAGTGATTTTATACAAAAGAACAATTATCTTTTTGTAGGAAGAAATGTGGATTTATTAATTTAATCTCTACTGATGACGTGTGACTTTTTGTTCACAGGGTTTCACAAACTGGACCAAACGAGATTTTAACCAGTTTATTAAAGCTAATGAGAAGTATGGAAGAGATGACAGTGATAACATTGCTAGAGAGGTAGAGGGCAAATCCCCTGAGGAGGTCATGGAGTACTCAGGTTTGTATGTAGCTTCAGCCATAGTGTTTTATTCACCTCTTTATCATCGTTCAAATGTATCTTTGTCTAAGACCTTTCAAAATTAAAAAAAAAACCTATTTATTTATTTATTTATTTGGGACAGTGCCTCATTATGCAGCTCAGACTTGTAGTGATCCTTCTGTCTCAGCCTCCCCAGTGCTGAGATTACAGGTGTGCACCACCATGCCCGGTTTTGGTGGCCAGCAGGGCTTGCTCGAGGTTCCAGAGCTGGTACCTCATGTGGTACGAGGGATCAATCCCAGGTCCTTGCAGTTGCCAGGCAGGCACTTGAAATGCTGAGCTATCTCTCCAGCCCCTTAATTTTTTTTCACAATACTGGACACAATTGCCTCATGTGTGCACTCAGTAAGTGCTATACCACTGAACAAGATCTCTGGCCCTCTCTTAAAATTTCATGAAGATGTAGGTGAAAGTATTAAATGTATTTTTTTTTATTTTTTAAAGCGTACAAATTAGAATTAAAAGAAAAATATTACAAGTGATACAGAATTTCACTTAACCACATATATGAATTTCACAGCATTTGTTGTTATACAGTGTTGTCTTCCAACTGGTTATTCATATTACCAGATATATGCATGTAAAATTGAAAGAAGAAAAAAAAAAGAAATGTATAAGAAATTAAGAAGACCAAAAGTGCAAATAATTGAAAAAAGAGACAAAACAAATTAAAGCATTAACTGCTCCTTTTCCATAGACCAGCAGAATTGCACAGTACAGTTGTCCAAACCATCCTGATTACATACATAGATAAATCTCTTTCCCCCACTCCTTCTCCTGTCCCTCTCAACTCAGTAACTCTTTTCTTTTGAAGTAAGTTCATTCCCTTTTCTCAGTATGCATTATACCCATCAGATTCCATTTTCTCTTTCAGGTTCTCACACTAAGGAGACAATACAATGTTTGGACATGTGGGTCTGATTTACGTCATTTAAAGTAAAATCAAATTTAAAAGGCAGCTGGCCAGTTAGCTCAGTGGATTAAAGTGCCAGCTTAGGCAGACACAGTGGCTGGGGATTCAATCCCTGACCTGCCCTGCTGGCCCCGCCCCCAGGGCATGTTGACATGGCTATTGAGACTGGGCTTGGTGGCATGTATCTATAATCCCAGCAATTGGGAAGCTGAAAACAGGAGAATCACTATGAGTCTGATCTTTGTAATGAAACCCTGTAGACCCTGCACTAAAATACAAAAACAAAAAACAACACAAAACCCTCCAGAAAACAAAACAAACAAACAAAAAAAACAAACACAAAAGCACCATACTGATTTACTTCATTTAAGATTATGTTCTCTAGTTGCATCCATTACTGGCAAAAGACCCAAATTTATCCTGTTTTATAGCTGAATAATACTCCATTGTATAAAAAGAAAACATCTTTATCCATTCTTCTGTTCATGGGCATCTGGGTTGTTTTCAGAATTTAGTTATATAACAAATTATGCTGCTGCAAAGATGGGTGTTGTAGTTATATATCACTGTGGTTTGACATTTTCAGTTCTTCTGGAAAAAATATCCAGGAGGGGGAAGAGCTGGCTTGAATGGGAGCTCCAATCCTAGCTTTTAAAGGAATCTCCACACTGATTTCCATAGTGGTTGTACCAGTCTGCACTCCCACCAACAGTGGAGAAGGGTTCCTTTTTCCCACAGGGCTTCTAGCATCTGTTATTGGCTGACATCTCAGTGTTGTTTTAATTTGCCTTTCTTGAATGGCCAATTGTTTTGAACATTTTTTCATATATTTACTTGCTATTTGTATTTCTTTTTTTTAAATTTTTTTTATTTATTTGAGAGAGAGAGAGAGAGAGAGAGAGAGAGAGAGAGAGAGAGAGAGACAGTAGTGTGTGTGTGTGGCCAGCTCAGCCCACCAGGGGGCGGGGCTGGCTGGCATGTGGTGCTGGGGGATTGAACCGCGGTCCCTGATGCTTTGCCAAGCTTGTTCTAAGTAGGTGCCTTAGACCACTGAGCCATCTCTCCAGCCCCGCTATTTGTATTTCTTCCTCTGAGAAGTATATATTCATCTCAGATGTCCATTTTTGAATTGGGTCTTTGAATTTATGGGGCCTGAATTTTTAAATTCTTTATATGTTCTAGATAGAAGGCCTTTGTCAGAGGGACAGTCAGGTATAATTTTTCCTAGATGTTGGCTTTTTAAAAATACTCTGTTGGAGATTTGCTAGGAAGTGAAAAAAATTTTCTTTACATCCTTTGTGAGAGTGATTCATAAGTCATTTTTTGGATGTTAATGTAAAAGGCGTGGTTTTCCTAATTTCTCTCTCAGTGTGTTCATTTTGTGGAAAAATGCTACTGATTTTTGGGAGTTGAGTTTGCATTCTGCTATGTTGCTGAATTTGGTGATAAAATTTACAAAACTCTTGGTGGAGTTTTTGAGGTCCTGACTGGATAATGTTATGTCATCTGCAAATAATAATTTTACTTCTTTTCCAATCCTTATTCATTTTATTTCTGTCTCTTTTCTAATTGCTCTGGCTAATGTTTTCAGAACTATATTGAATAAGAGTAGAGAGGGTAGACATCCTCTCTACTTCATTTTCAAGTGAATGCCTTCAGTTTTTGCCCATTTTGTATGATGTTGGCTGTTGGTTTCTCATAGATTGCTTTTATCAGGTTGAGGTTTAGACCATCTATTCTAATTTTCTGTAGGGTTTTTATCATGAATGAGTGTTGGACTTTGTAAAAAGCTTTTTCTGCACCTACTGATATGATCATGCAGTTTTTATTCTTGGTTCTATTGATGGTAGTGTATTACATTTATGGATTTTCATATATTCAACCATCCCTGCATTCATTGAATTAATCCCACTTGGTCATGATGTGTAATCTTCTTGATGATTTGCTCCATTGTTTGTTAGTATTTTATTGAGGATTTTTGCATATATATTTATTAGAGAGATTGCATGTAGTTTTCTTTTTAGTTGAATCTTTCTCTGTTTTTGGAATCAGAATAATACTTGCCTCCAGGAAAGAGTTTGGGAGAATTGCTTCCCTTTCAATTTCATTGAAGGGTTTGAGAAAAGTTGGCATTAAACCTTCTCTAAATTTCTTGTACACTGCTGCTGTGAATTCATTGGGACCTGGGGTTTTTTTGTTGTTAGGTTTTTTACTACGTTTTCAATTTCATTTTTTGTTATTGGATAATGATGTGTTTGTATATCTTCTTGACTCAGCTTTGGCATTTCATACGCATCTAGGAAACTGTCCATTTCCTTTGCATTTTCCATTCTGTGAAAGTAAAGATTTTGGAAGTAGGCACTGATGATCTAAATTTCTTTAGGGTCTGTAGTGATTTGGCCCTTTTCATTCTTTATTGCATGAACTTTGTTTTTCTCCCCCCTTTTTTGATTAGGTTGGCTAGGGTTTTTTCATTTTTATTTATTCATTCAAAGAAACAACTCTTTGATTCATTTATTCTTTGTATTATTTACTTCATCACCAGTGCACTAATTTCTACTCTAATCTTTATAATTTTTGCATTATTTTGGGCTTTGAGCTTGACTTGCTCTTCTTTTTCTAGGAAGTTGAGGTGCAGTATAAGATTGTTTACTTGGGCTAGTTCTGTTTTCCTATTGTGCGAATTTATAGCTGTAAATTTTCCTCTTGAGACAGCTTTCTTTGCATACCATAGGTTTCCATAAGTTGTATATGTATTTTCATTTCATTGTAAATATTTTTAAATTTTTTATAATTTCATCTGTGACCCACTGGTTGTTTAGGAGGTTGTTATTAAATTTCCATGTGTTTATGGTGTTTCTGTAGTTTCTTTTGTCAGTAATTTCCAGTTTATTGGACTGTGATCAGATAGTATGCATGAGATAATTTCAGTTTCTTTGCATTTACTTAGCAGTGGTCTATGTGCTAGTATATGGTCTATTTTGGAGAATGTCCTGTTACAGCTGAGAAGAATGTACGTTCTGTTGTTGCTGGGGAAATACTTTGTAAAGGTCTCCCAGGTCAGTTTCCTCACAAGTTTGGTTTAGTACTGTATTTCTTTGCTGATTTTTTGTCTAGTTGATCCATTTTTTTGTGAGAGTGACATGTTATAGTCTCCCATTGCTGTTATATATTTTTTGCTATTGTATTATTCCTCATTTGATTTTTCATGTCTGTTAAAATTTGTCTCATGTAGATGGGTGGTCCTATATTGGATGCATATATATTTATAATTGTTATCTATTCATCCTGCAGTTTTCCCTTTACAAGTATGTAGTGACCTTGTTTATCTCTTTGATTATTGGCTTGTATTTTATATTGTCATCAATCAGATTAGCAAACCCTACTTTTTTTCTGGCTTCCTGTGCCATGGAAAATTGTTTTCCATCTTTTGACTTTCAGTCTGTGAATTTACTTTTGAGTTATATGGGTTCCTTGTATGCAACATATTGTTGCATTTTTTTCTTAACACACTCTCCTAGTCTGTTCATTTGATTAGTGAATTGAGGCCATTTATACTGACGGTTATAAGTGATACATACTCGCTTGTCTTTATCATGGTATTTTCCTGTTATAGGTTCTGTACTTTTTCCCTCTTCTTAATTGCTTACTCTTATTTGGTGGTTCCTTCTTGTTGTTCTGGAAGCTGTGATCAATTCTGTCTCTTTCTAGAATATCTGCCAATACTCTTTCTAGGATTGGTTTGGTGGTCATAATTTCTTTAAGTTCTCTTTGTCATGGAAGGATCTTATTTCATCATTGAATTTGATAGATAGCTCTGCAGGGTATATCAGTCTGCATTGTAAGTTAATTTCTTTTGGGACCTGAAATAATTCACTCCAAGATCTTCTTGATTCGATGGTTTGTGTTAAGAAATCTTCCATGATTCTGATGGTCTTTCCATTGTAGGTGATCTGTTCTTCTCTCTAGCAGCTTTTAATATACTATTCTTTTGCTGAATTTCTTAGATCTTTATTATTATGTGTCTAGTTGTAGATTTATTTTGATTATGAATGTGTGGAGTTCTATATGCCTTGCTTATCTGTATATCAGATTCTTTTCTCATCTTTGGAAAATTTTCTGCTAGTACAACCGCAAATGGTGTTTTTGAGTCATTTGTGCCACTGTTTCATTGACACCTATTATTCTTATACTATTTTTCTTTGTATCATCTTGGAGCTGTTGTATTATTATTTCCTAGTTCCTTGTTTGTTTTAACAGGTCTTTTTCCATAATTTTATTGATAAACAAATAGCAATGAGACAGTTTCAAATCAAATTGGTAGGACTGTTTCAATAACTAACACATTGCATACATTCCTCCCAGTGGTTAATTGCTGTACAAGATGCGGACATAATAGCCTATCTACAAACACCATTAGAACAAATCACTGTATTCATTAAGAGAATGTAGCTATATATCTATCCTAACCACTTTGAATACACAGATACAAAATGGACATTCATCTGTATACCCTTTTTTTGTTAAGTTCCGTCATTTGAATATTATAGATGTGTTAAGTCAGCAAAATAATCTAAAAGAGTTCAGTAGTCCGTAATAGTATTGGGTCTTCCACTTGACTGGCAATGTCAGAAAGTGTTGAACTGAGTCCCCTACAGCTCAACATAACAGCATGGCTTTACTTCTTATGTTTTGTTTTTATACTTTTCTGCTGGGTGGTTAAGACCAAGGTACAGCAGGACCTATGCAACAAGAGTTGTAGCTTTTGGGTCTGATAAAGTCAGTGAAATCCCCTCAAGATTTATCCTGAGATCCTGTACCTCAGATTGTTTGTGAGTGTCAGCCATGTGGATGAGTCACAGCCATTGCTTGGCCAATGTGCTCTGTGTGAAAGCCTGAGAGAATGTTTTCTCTCCATGTGACTCTCCTTAGGCATACTCTACATCATCGATCACTTTCCTCTTTAGTCCTATAATCTCCTTGATACGAAAATTTGGAACACTACCAAGTTACATGACATCATAGTACAAGCTTTCATATGTCCTGAGTCTTAAGTGACCTTGGAAGGCTAGGGCCAAAATGTTGGCTTTCCTTGCAGCCCTCCTTTTCATCTAATTTTGGTCTGCAACTTAGGTTGTTAACCATTCAGAAGACAAGCTTATTGTTATTACCATACAACTTAGGCTTTAACAGGTCTTTTTATTTCATGTTCATTAGCTGCAACATTTGTCTTCGAGGTCTTACAGTCATCTTAAGTTTCATTTAAGCAATTTTGCCAGCTTTCAATGGGTTTCTTAATTTCCTGGATATATGTGTGAATCTGTTTCATGCATTCTAATTCTTTCTTGTATTGTTCATTCAGTGTTTCCATCATTTTTGTATTCTCTTCTGTTTTTCTATGTTTTCTTTAGCTGTGCTGGGCAGTTCTTTCATGACTGTTGTCCTATCTTTTTGGGCCTGAGAGATTATTTCTGCTCTTATTTCTTCTATAGCCTGGTGGACTTGTTTCTTTTCTTCAGTTGCTATCATTTTAGAGATTTCAGGTGTGTGATTTCCAAGTTCTTGTATGTCTTTGTCTCCTGGAATTGTTCTGGGTGGGCTAAAGGATTGAGATTGCCTTTTGCTCCTGCTTTTTGGAATTTTTGACCCTCCCAGTAATCACCCAGACAGAGTTCTACAGGCTGCCCATATTCTGCCAATGTTCTTAAATGGCTCCAGGAAAACTCTGCACCTGTTCACACTAGGCCCAGATATCTCAGCTCTTCTGTGTTTGATGGCCACTCAGAGTCATCTTTCGTTCTTAAAAGTTTGGAGCAGCTCCAGCAGAAGGTGGGAGCTAAGGTCAGTCAGAGCTTACCAGAGTCCTGCAGACTGCCCTGTCCACCAAAATTCGTAAATAGCAACAGAAAAGCTCTGAAATATAATTGTATTTTAAAAAAAGATTATAGGAGTTATCCTAAAAAAGTGAATGTGCTGTATTTAGTAGTTAGCTAGTAGAGCCAAGAAAGACTGAAAAAACAAGGGTCATTAAATGTACATTGATAGAATTAAGCTTTCCACTTTCCCACCTCTGCAGTTTACTCCTCCTTGGTTTATTTCTGAGACTTGAGTTTCAGTGGATTGCAGTAGCCTTTCTCTCTGTGACATTCTTAAAGGAGAGAGCTCCTGTGAGGCCCATTTAGGGGACCAAATACTCTCAGGGTTCCAGTCTTATCTAGTCAGGTCTTTTTGGCCCTATTAACTTGAGGCAAGATGGAACAGATCTCAAAAAATCACTTGAAAAGTATATCTTCACTGGTTCTTGGATGCCCTTCTGCCTCATTCTGCTCTGTCCTTGGTCTTAACCAGAATCAGTTTAGCTGCTGAATTATGTGGAATTAATACTAATTCCTGTATCACAGCACATCCAACCTGAGGCTCTTGTAAAGAAAGCTTATTTAAAACAGGCTTATATACCTGTTTTCTGCATATAAAATATAGGACATTTCTACCTTTGAAATAGGTGAGGTTCTCAAATTTATTCTGAATATGAGCTGTTAAGAATAAAGCCCATTTTTCCCATAGAAATGATGTTAGAACATAGGTGTAGGTTTCTTTGCTAGTTACCCAAAGTCTGTTTAACATAACTAGTGAAATTTTGTGTTTACACAATAGTGGGAAATAAACAACATTGTATACCAATAAATAAACCAAAGATCAATACTTACTAATAAGAGTTTTTAGTTTATCTATTGTGTAAATGCTTGAAAAAGTTACATTTATTTAGAGAAGTCTTTGTTTTTCCTCCTGGAAATATACAACTGTCTTCTGGTGTTACCAAGGACTTCAGAGGTAGGTTATATTGAGATTTCATTTCATATACTAAAACATCAAGTTTATAAACTTCCTATTCACTGACACCAAAATGAACACTGTTTCTTTTCAAGTTTAGCACATAAGTTGAAGGCATTAGGGAGAACAATAGATGGGAAAGAGAATTTTATCAGCAATAGTTCAATGAGAGCAGTGCAAAAGCGCAATACAATGAGGTATTCTGATTTTCCTTCAGACTATATATATCATCAGTGTGCCTAGAGTTGCAAGAAAAGGGTGAGTTAAAAAAATTTCATGGACTGGGGATGTATCTTAGTGGTGGAGCGCTTGCCTAGCATACATGAGCTCTTGGATTCCATTTCCAGCACTGCAAAAACAAAGGAGCAACAAAAGGATCTGTCAGTGGTACTTCAAACCTGACGCTAGGTGAGGGAACATGACTTCCACAGAACTATTTAATTTATACACACCAGTTTTGAATTTCAAGTGAGCTTATGTAGCTGGCTACAGTAATAGGAGAAGTATGTGTAATTGGCCCTTTGTGAATATACAGTATTTTATACACAGCAGGAGTTTAAATATGTGTTGAATGATTAAGGGAGTGAATAGTGAATACTGGTGCTTATAAAAATCAGACAGTGCTAACATATCTTTTTTTATAAGCTCTAAAAATGAAGAGTTTGAGAGTGGAGAGTCTTATCATTAGAAGGCCTTTCACTGAAGTCAGAAGAGGTAACATTAATGCAGGAGACTATTGGGCTCATCTATGAAATTAGGTTGGGTGACTTGGTAATTTGAATATTCTTTTTATGTATCCAATTCAAATCCTACTGATGTTTAAAGAAGTTGTAGGTCACTATAAATACTGTAAGATTAGTCGGTGATTTCAGGAGCAAGTTATAGTTTTAGTAGAAATTGCCTCTTTGTAGAAAATACTTGACCTGTTGATAAATGACTTCATTTTCATTGTTGCTAACTACGTAGCTACGTTAGCCAATATTGTACTCTTCTGATTCACTATATGTATTTGGTCCATTCTTTATTATGTTTGAGTAAGAAACAGATCAAATCAGTATATGAAGTGTCTTTTAAAATCTTAGTCATTCAGCATGAGTAATTAAAAATTTCATATCTCGTGAGAAGAAAATTACTAATTTAAAACTTTATTGAGCTCTTAGTTTTAAAAGAAATATTAGGAGCATTTAGTAATTGAAATGTGCATGTATATATACACATATATGTCTGAATTCTAATTTTGAACTGTTTGTTTACTGTGCTTTTCCTATTTTTTATTCTATAATTCCTAGGATTCATCTGCTTAAATGATAGTAATTTAAAATAATAACTGTCTTTCAGCCGTATTTTGGGAACGTTGCAATGAATTACAGGACATTGAAAAAATCATGGCTCAAATTGAACGTGGAGAAGCAAGAATTCAAAGAAGGATTAGTATCAAGAAGGCCCTGGATGCCAAAGTACTGTATTTTATGCCAAATTCTTAGTAGATAATTTTACTCAATTTGGTGATTAGCTTTGACCTATAATAGCACACCCAATTAAAAACACTATTTTGTTGGTATACACAGATTGCAAGATACAAGGCTCCATTCCATCAGTTGCGTATTCAGTATGGCACCAGCAAAGGAAAGAACTATACTGAGGAAGAAGATAGATTCTTGATTTGTATGTTACACAAAATGGGCTTTGATAGAGAAAATGTGTATGAAGAATTAAGGCAGTGTGTACGGAATGCTCCCCAGTTTAGATTTGACTGGTTTATCAAGTCTAGAACTGCCATGGTATGTATTCCTTTTGTTATTATTTTCATTTTGAAAAATTTTGGATATCATATAACCTTCACCAAGATTATCTTACTGTTAGAATTTTGTCTCAGTAGACTCTCTCTTCTTCTCTGCCTCCCTCCCTCTCTCTCTTTATATGCATACTTATACATATATAAATTCCATATTATACATATACAGTCTACATTTTACACTCTAAGATATGGAAACATTTATATTCTACATTCAGAAATATATATCTATTTTATGTTTATAAATGTTTATATTTCTGAACCATTGCAAAACAAGTTGCAGACAACATGAATGTTCACCTGTAAATACTTCAGGAAGTATCTGCTAAAAATAAGGGCATATTCCTTTGTTCCAACATGAGAACGTTGACACAGGTTCAGTAGTGTCAGGTAGTGTAAAGCTCAGAAACACACTATGCTTGTTGTCACCAAAATGTATTTTATAGCTCTTTTTGAATTGACAGTGTAGAAAGGGTCATGCATTGCATTTGGTTGTTGGATATGTTTTGACTTATTTAAATCCACTACTTTTTCTTCATAACAAATGTCCAGGTTAGTTGTCTTGTACAATGTCCAATATTATACCATGTCATTTGTTCATTGTCAGATGTAGGCTCAGTGTCTTTGGTAAGAATGGTAAAGAAGTGATGTTTGGGGCTTTTTATTGTATTATATGATGAGGAGTATTATGTCAGGTTGTCATACAATTGATGATGCTACATATGCCCAGTTTGTAAATAGCTTTTGTTTTGATCCCAAAAGCTTTCCACTTTAACAGTACATCTTCCCTTTTACATTAACCATGTGATACTTGAGATGGTACGAATGACTTAAAGATTCATTTTATTTATTTAGTTTTTGTATTTTAGGACAGGGTATATAGGGTCTACAGGGTCTCACTACTAGATCAGATTCATAGTGATCCTCCTGTTTACAGCATCCTAAGTGCTGGGATTACAGGCGTGTGCCACCACCCCTAGCCTCAATCACTGTCTCAGCGCCCCCCGGGAGTGGGGCCAGCATGTGCATCTGCCTAAGTAGGCACCTTAATCCGATCCGCTGAGCTATTTGGCTGGCCCAGGATTCGTTTTAATGAAAAATAATTGTTATGGGCCGGCCAAATAGCTCAGTGGATTAAAACACCTGCAAGCAGGTTCATGGATAGGGGTTCAATCCCTGGGTCTGCTGTGCTGGCCCCGCCCCCGGGGTGCACTGAGACAGCAATTGAGACTGGATGTAGTGGTGTGCACCTGTAATCCCAGCTCTTGGGAGGCTGTAAACAGGAGAATCACTATGATTCCGATCTAGTAGACCCTTATCTAAAATAAAATTTAAAAAAAAGAAAAAAAATGCCTACGTTGAGTCTTTGCAAGAATATTATGAAACATAATAATTAAGCAAAACATTATTTAGGCTTTTGCAATTTCCTCCATTGTTTTCTATTATGAGTTTCTGTTGAATTGTAGTGCTATTTAGGTAGGAGTGATGTTCATGATGATACTGAAATACAGGCACCATCTTCAGTGTTGGCATTGTCAGGCTTTAATCAGTCAGGGTTATTGAGACCTAAATAGTTTTGTGTGTCCTGAAAATTAAAAACAAGCAGGAACAAATGATCCAAACAGTGATTTTATGAATCATAAAATAGGGCTGCTGTGATAGCTCACTGGACTAAGCGCCTGCTTAGGCAAGCACAGGGACCAAGGTTTGATTTCCAGCACCACATGCTGTACCAGCCCTGCCCTCCGGTGACCTGAGCCAGCCACCTAGACTGGGCATGGTGGCATATGCCTGTAATCCCAGCTTTGGGGAGGCTGAAAACAGGAGGACCACTATGAGTCGGAGCTGCATAGTGAGACCCTGTACCAAATACATTAAAATAATTATAATAATATTGATAAGATAAAATAGCATACTTTTTTCTAGTTACTCTCTATCATGACTATTTCCTTGTCTAAAAGTTCATTAGAGTATGAAACGATCTTTTATTTACTCATTTTATATTTTTAGCCCACTTTGAATAAAAAGAAAAATGAGTTACACTAAGGGCATTAATTTTGATATAGGCTTTGGAAGTTCAGATGTAAAAAACGTTAACACATATTCAGAGTACACAGATCATGGCATTAGAATGTGCCCATCAAATTTATGGATGATGTACTGTCAGGAAAGCTAGCAAATACTTTAGATTGAGCCAAAAGCCACAAGGAACTAGAATAATTGGAATAGTGATTCAGGTGAACCCAGCAACATGACATTTACTAGGGCTACATGTACAGTGCTTTAGTTGTACAAAAATTTGAAGTGGTGTGTATGTTACCAAGATACCGTAGGAAGAATTGACAAAACATAAAAAAGGTGACAGTTAATTTGTAGCATGAGGATTGAGGTTAGATGTAAGGAAGGGTTGTTCGAGAGAGTGTTTTGGATCATTGAAGTGGATTATTGAAGAAAAATGTAGAATATATTTTCTATTAGGTTAAAAAATGAATTTTTTTTAGATTGTCTGGAGACAATGTCAGTGAATTCGTCGACCCTTTAAGGTACCAATTAGTTCAGTGCATCTGTGTCCATGTTTAGCAGATAATACTTCCCATAGCCGCACATTTAAGATTTTTAGGCATTTGCAGTTCTGTGGGCATAAGAACATAATTTAGGGCACCACCAACAGTTTGTAAAAGACAAATGGCTAACTACATTTGTCAGTGAATCATATTTTAGAATTGCATGCCTTGTTTAGCCTGAATTCTGAATTTTATTTCAGTGATATTTTACTAATTTTTTTAAAGAAGGCTGAGGGATTAATGTTGATTTCAGTTATTGGAATCAAACTGAAGCATTAAAATGAAATTCAAAATGTAAAGAAAGTCTTACACTATTTGTAATCTGAACCTGAACGTAGAACTGTGTAACCTTATTTGATGTTCCAAGAACGAATATGCTCATAACAACCACTAGATGTCTCTGAACTCCCTTGCAAAGAGTATTTTTCCTCCATCTTGTTTTCAAACTGTGCTTTCTTCAGCCAGAGATTTAAACCTCCACTGTGTATTTTCCAAAAAGCAGATTAACTGTGTAGGAGATCACAAAATGGAATCTTTATTTTGGGTATAACAAAAAACCCTTCTCTTAATTACTTTCTACAATGTGAAATTTCTAATTTCTAAAAGAATCTTTAAAATATGCACATATTCGTATTTGAATATATTAGTTAAAAGGTTTTTGAATATTTTCTGTCATTACATTTTGAGTTCACTTTTAGATAATGGATATTTTTGGGATATATTTTTGTTTAATGTATAAATAAGACATTTGAAAATATGCATAGTTTGTATCATTAATTTGGAATATATCATGATAATGTATGTATTGAGGGAGTTATAAAAGTAGATTATTAATATTTCTAGATTATTTCTTCCCTATTTCACTTAAAAGATAACTTCCATTACAGCAGATTGTATTCACAATCTAGGAAGAGAAACTGCCCTCTTTGAAAGAGGCAGCTGTGATTTCTGCAATAAAAACTGTTTGTTTCCATGTCTAGATTAACTGAAAAAAAAAAAACCACCTCATTTTAGAAATACAGAGGTTATAATTTGATTCATGTTGTGTCACTGTGGTTCAGTTAAAAACCTTGCTAAAGACTGAACTCACTTTACTAACAAAGTTCTCTTTAAAAACATAATATAGCTAACAGATGACCCTTTTCTTTCCCAGCATCACCAATAAATAATATGAAGTATTTCTTAGAAAAAACTAGAATTCCTAGTAGTTATATTTTATACAAAGATCTCAGAGTGCTGAATTCATGGCTTGTGACTTAACAGTCATAAAGTGCTTAAAGGCACAAACCTCCATTTCCAAATATGCCTCACTTTGAAAGCCGTCAGCTAAAGGTTGAAGATTTCTTTGAGCTTCTTCTCCATTTAAAAATGCTGGCTATACAAAAGAGAAAATGAGTTTTAGTTCTATTTCTCTGTGCTAAAAAGATTGCATTTTTTACTCTGAGAACTTGTGTGGTCTTTAAGTGTGCAATCAGTCTCTCTTGAACTACATGAACAAGTAGGGAGGTCATGCTAGACTCAGACTTTTAAGCTTGAAGCTCTACTATTTTCTTCCTAAGAGGAAAATATCTTAGAACAGGGTCTTGATCTTAGGATATTTTAGACTTGTCAGAATTTAAAACACCTTCAGTAAATGACCATAAGGAGAAATGATACTATTTTGTGTATATGCGCATATATATAATAAATATACATATGTATTTTGTGTGTATATATAGTATATATAATATCAATTGCTTGATTTTATTTTTATACCACTTTTTTATCTTTTATTTAGAATATTATAACCAGTTGACATACTAGATAACATTGTATACATTCCAGTGGTGCAGGTTGAATGACTAGGGCATGAATGATTAAAAACCACAACAATGATCTCAACATTCCCTACAAAGGGCCCCATTTCGTTTTGTCTAGAGAAGAGGAGAAGGGAATGGCACGTGGGGAGGGGAGGGGCGGGGCAGAGGATGACATGGAGGGGAGGAAAAATGAATGTCAATCATAGGCTTCCAGGTTCAAAACCTATTGAACAGGATAGACTGCAATGAGAAAATAGATGCCACCGTCCAGGTAGACAGCTACTTCAGTTTAACTTCATCATTTGGCTAAAAGATTAACAGCTTCTCAAAAATATACCAAATATTGGGCCTACAAAAGTAATTTATTTCTTCATAAAATTTACTAAAATTTATTCCCCAGCTTTCTTTGTTGTCCAAAAAGATGAAGGCAGAGGACACCAGTGTCCTCTAGGGAGTCTTCAGGAAGCACATAGGGCTGCGTCCTGGGTTCCAAGTTGGCCTCAGTTGGCATTGTCAGCCAGTATGTACCACCCTCGGGAAGACTTAGCCATCATTGTTACCTGGGCAATGGCCTACTCAGTTTTATATAGTGCTTACCAATCCTCTTACCAATATTAGCGCAGTAATTTTCTTGCCATTCCTTTTAGGAAATGGGTGTCAGGGTACTGTGCTTGTTCATTAGTGACAGATTGATACATATCTAGGAGATTTGAGAAGAACCCAAGAGATTCAAAGGATCTAGCACATTTGGAACAAGTGCAATCTGTAATGCCTGTGACTGCCTAGATTTTTCTAAGTACTTAAAGGAGAAAAAGCAAAATTTGATTCTCTGAAATGAAGTATATTTCTTGATAAAATATTTATTGCATCTTCTGCAGGGTTGTTTTGACTCTTAATTTTAGTTAAAAATTCTTACCTTTAAGTCTCTTGGGGGCTTTTTACTTTTCAGCTGGCTCAAAGAACTGTGTGCATGTTGCCTATAGCTGTGTATGTTGGAGGAGAAGCTGAGTATTAGTAATCAGTCATTATAACTGCAGCCTTTTGTAGTAGCTTAAATGAATTTTTCTGATAGTATCTTAGAGAAGCTTGCACTGTTGAACGCGGTGTAATAAAAATTTCATGTTATTACTGTTTGTTTTCAAATCACAACTTTATTATTAATGAAAATGTTCTTTATTTAAAAGTAAGAAAATGACGTTCCTCATTAGAACTGTAGGAGAAAAAATACTTTTAGAGAAAATATTGCTATAGCTTTTTATTAACTTGCTTCCCATTTTATAGTTTTATCACAGCAGCTAGTAAAATGTTAATTAGGTTATTAGCTCAGCATAGCATGTTTTATAAATTCTCTGTCCAGTCAGAAAAGGGTTTTCTTTATAGATAATTTAGAAGAATAAACTGAAATTAGACAATTTCCTAGTTGTTTAGTCGTCATAATAACACTTCTCTTTGTTGGTTGCGAAGCCTAGCCTGGAAAATTTCATAAAGAAAACATGTAATTTTATATGTTCATACTTAATTTTATGTTAACAGCTAATACTGATATTTTAGAGGATTACCTTCTTATTGAAACATGAAAAATCTGAATAAGAATTGGTAAAATTGGTAAACTGTAAAATATATTGATGAGTTCTTGTTCACTATAGAATTAAAATGTTAAAAACCAAATATATTTATGCTCATAGGAATCTGTTCTTCCTCATACACTTGAAAGACTAAAAATGTCCCTTTTTTGCCTTAATTTTGAAAAGGTCTTATCGCAGAGGGAAGTACAGAGGAGGTAGTATTTAACTTTGCCTTGCAGCGAAGGAATGAGAGGAATAGCTTCACAGAAGAGGTCCTTCTTGGAAGCAAGTCTTGAAAAATTAGGAGTTGGCCCCGAGAGTACATTCCAGGTTGTGGAAACAGGATATGCAACGGTATAAATCAACCCAGCGTATTCAGAAACTGCAAGTAGGTTGGCATGACATGTTGTGAGTAGGAAAGTATTGGAAGATGAGGCTGGGTAACTGGCAGCCAGCGAATAAAGGGCTGTGTCTGCAGCATTGAAGATCTCCTTGTGTACCATTAGTCTACAGGCAATAAGGAGAAAGCCTTCGAAAAATTTACCATGGCAGCAATACAATCAATTTACATTTGAAAAATCACTGTTCTGGTCTAAGTGGGTGAATATCTATCTCATGTTCCAACTACACTAAACAGTTTTCACATTTATATTTCTGTTTTCTCATTGTTCATCTTTATTTTTTCTTCCTTTGGCAAATGTGCCATCATCTGTCTCAGAGTCATTTCCCCTCATGTTTGTTCTTTTATATTTTTGGTACTCAGGATTGAATGCTGTGTCTTGGACATTCTAGGCAAGTGCTCTACCACTGAGCTACATCACCAGTCCTCCAGCTGGTCTCTTCACCTTAATGTGCGATTGTTATATTTAAGGAAATCAACATAGAAGCTTACCTAGAGTAGGCACTCAGTGAGATCGTGAGTGTGGAGCTTTTATACTTTGGCTTGCCTTTGTTGCATAGACTCTTACAATTAGACCTGCTTTGGATGGAATGTGAGGAAGTGCACCACTGTGTTGAAGTCCACTTCATTGCTTTTGCTTTCATCCACCTTTTTCTGATGATAAATACTGTCATCCCTGCAGGTTTTGTTTATTCATGAGCTTGAATAAATAGTTGTAAATTTCATGTGTTTTATTATGCAGCTGTAGTGTTTTAAAGCCCTAAGCTGTTCTAACAATCAGAGCACTATTAATACACTAACAATCACAGATACAAATAATATATTAGTACAGATAACTATGTATTATCTTGTGAGAAGGTGACATAATATTTTATAAATAATAGTGAGTAAGTGTCAGCAGTGAGAAAAAGCATCACAACATTGGATACTTGTTTAAAAAAATGTAGGCTATATTTATTTGAATATTAATTCCCAATTAACTACCAAGTTCCTAGGCCATGAAATTCTAGTAGAGCCTATAATTACTTTGAACATGGTAGAGATTCAGAGAGACTCAGAATCTGGGCAGTATTTCAAATCACAGAATCTACATAGTTGAAGGTATTTATTTAACAATTTATTTTCAGGAAATGATGTATGGGAAGTGTGTAAGAGAATAAGGAAGAAAAAAAATGCCCATTTTGTTTTACAAAGAATTGCACAAGAAAACTCAGACCACATAGATTATTAGCCACAACTTCAGAGGCACAAATTTGGAGTGTATTTTTTTTCTTGCCCTTGCTCATTCAGCTGCTTTTGACTTTCAACCATAACAGGCACAACCTTCTGTCATTCAGACTTAGGGAGGCTTAATGTCTAGGATTTTAGTACATGGGAAATGTAATGTGAAGCTTCTTTAATCTCTTTCAATAAGTCTCTTCAAGTCAACTGATGCTTTCTGTGCCTTTTGAATTACTGCTTTGAAGCTGAGTATTGGGGCAAAAGATATTTGAACTTGGTGCCTGGAGTGATTTATATTCACCACACACTAAGGGGCAGCACATCTCACTGCAGATACCACATCATTAAAAGTAGAGCTACACATCCTAGTGCTCAAAAGTAGAAACTGGAGAAGTTCACATTCAGTAGACTCCTAACCCATTAAAAAGGCATCGAAAATCAAGACAATACACCTTTTTTGTTTTACATAATTGGAAAATCTGCACTTTAAAATGGGGCTTTGCAAATTCTGGCCCACTACGTGTTTTGCACGGCTTGCAAGCAATAACGACTTTTATATTTTTAAGTGGTGGGTGGAAAAAATTAAAATAAGAATAACATTTGTAATGTGATATTTGTACAAATTTCCAAAGCTAGTGTCTGTAAGGTTTTCTTGGAATACAAGTATACAGTCATTTATGCACCATCAGGAACTGCTCATGCTAGAATGGCAGAACTGAATAGTCGTGATAGAGGCTGTGTTATCCACAAAACCAAAAAATATTTATTCTCTGGCTCTTTATAGGAAAAAGTGCACTGACCTCTGGTGTCAAAGCATGTGTAAGAAAACAGGAAGGGAAGAAATAATGTATCTGAGGGTGGTGTATAGATATGTGATATACTCCTTTAAGATAGTGTTAAAGGTAGGATGGGAAAAAGAGGAGAATATTGAGCCTGGAAAAGGGATTTTTTTGAGTCCAGGAGTGATTGTAGTGGAGGCATGAAAAATGACTTGAAATATTTGAAGGACTGGCAGACAGAAGTGAAAATTAGCTCATTCTCTGTATGATTACAAAAGTTAGGTATAAAACCATGTGTTGGAAACTATAGGTTTGCATAAGGAAACATTTTTAGCTTGTCCAAAGGTAGAATAGTCAGCTTTTGGGGGTAGCAAGTACTCTCTTTACTAGCAGAACTCATACTGGCAGGCTGTGTGACTCATCAGCAAGGCTCTAGTGGAAGAGATTCAAGCATCAACTTTAACAATTTTTCATGGTAAATCCTTTCTCATTTTGAGGATTTGTGATTTTATGAGTCCCAACTATTATGAATCTGTATCAAGACAAGGCTTCTGAGTATTAAATATGTGTTTGATTGTTTTGGTAGTCCTGCTCAAAAATCTTCAGTGAAATCCTTTTGTCAACTAAATAATACACAATTTGTAGTTGTTCTTGATTCTTAAGTTTTTGTACTTAATTATAACTTGACTTTAGCCATCACTCTTACCTTGTATAGCATTTTTCAAGTTGGCTTCAACTAAACATTGCCTCAGAATATATAAGTAAGTGATACATGGAAAAGGGTCCTATGTTCAAATAGAGTTAAGATACTCTGACACTGAATTAAAATGCTCTGAGAAGACCTACCATGAGTGTTTAACCTTATTGACATCTACTGTTTTCTATATAATTGAACATGCAGTATGCTTTTTCCCTTTTGCCACAGCTATTAGTATTACAGAACAGTTTTCCATTTGTCAGTTTCCTTTTCTCTTTTTCTTTATTGGATTTTCATCTCTTTTCTTCCTTTGTGTGGTATTTTTCTCCTCCAATCTTTACTTTTAAAATGTAGAGTGTGGAAAGGGTGAGAGGAGAAAGAGATAATTAGACTCAGAATTGTGCAGTTTGAAGCCCCATGAAACATTGCCTATAACCTCAGAAAAATAGACAAATGGGAGATAAGAATCTAGGGGAATATGTTAAAAGGAGAAATTAAAGAAAATGAAACTGCTTTTCACATTGTGAAATTTCTCATAGTCTTTTCATAGTCACTTAGTTACTGAAAAAGTGAGTCACTGATTTATTATCTGGCCTCTATCGTTATTGTTTCTGCTTTTCATGAGTGTTCTGTTTATGATACTGTCATGAAGCAGTTGAAGCGTGTGGATGAAAAATGGGTTTGTATCTGTAGAAAATGTGACATGACCTATGCTAGGAAGGTGACTTCCATACTCGTCTGTTCTTTGATGTCTTTCTTTACAGAGTTAAATCATTTTTCTGTGTCTGGAGTAGTTAGTGACAGGTTAGAGAGGAATGAAGGTAAGAATTTATAATGCAGTCTATTTTTAATCATTTTGAGATAGTCTACTTCTCTATGTGTGAGACTGTCTCAAAGTATTGGCTTTTTCCCTCTGAATCATCCATATGAACCATGAATTGTATTTAAAATATCTGCAGTCACAGACAACTAATACTTACTGAGAATAATAATAGCCGGAGGGTAGAGCTTAATAATTCAAGAATCAGCATCATATAAAGACTCTATCTAGTCTCCCTAGAAACCAACGATCAAATCTCATCAGGGTCAACTTAGCCCTTTCTATAATAGATAAATTGAATAACATGCTGTTTAATTTGTGTGTGTGTTATTGAATGAAGCTATGAAGTGTATTTGGTCTGCATATTAAAAATACCACCATTGTTTTGGAAAGCAAGGGAAATTCCAGTGTTGTTTTCTAAAAATCTATTTAACCTTGGGTGATGAAAATGCACAACAGTTTGAATGTTCCAGTGTTACACTTGATTATTTTTAGTCTGAAAATTGTAATTTGTAAGTGGATATTTTATCTTATGACTAGTCTCTGGCTTTCTGCCTCTTTTAAGGCTTAAATTAGAGAGAAGAAAATGCTTGGATAGTTGACAGTATTTCCAAATCTTACATTTCCTGTGCCATTTTTCTGGGTTTTAATCAGAAGGGGAAAACTATGTTTCAAAAAATTTACCATTTCTTAAAACCTTTGTAGATTGTCCAAGATATAAATATTTATTTTAGAAAACTTGCAAAATATAAGCTAATGTACAGAGGCAAACAAAGTAAAATAAAAAGTAAACAAAAATTATCAGTGCAGCTATTCTAGAGGCTGAGGTAGGATTGCTTGAGACCATGAGTTCGAGGCCGGCCTGAGTCGTTGTTAATATTCTTCCAGCTAATTCTGGTGTGTATATTTTGTTTTTGAATTGCTGATAATTAAATTAGTTCCCAGTATAGCTCTGTTAACACTACTTAAACATTCTTTTGGCAGTTTGCATTCATTTTTCATTTCTTTTCTTTTATAGTCAGGTTCTAGTCATGGAATTGTTAGGTCAGAAGGTATGAAAAAATTTAAAAAGATTTCTTTGGTGTTTCCGGTTTGCATCCTAGAAAAGTAGCATCTATGTTTGTGTTGCCAATAACGAAATGCTACATCCTGGGAGGAAATACTTGTTTTCTTAGTTATGGAGAGTGAAAGTCCAAGGCCAACATGCCAGCAGGGCTGTTTTCTGGTGGGGCTTCTCTTCCTGTTCCCTCATATGGCTCTTTCTCTGAGTGTGGGTAGAGAGAAAGAGCACAAGCTTTCATGTCTCTTCCTCTTCTTGTAAGTACACTAGTCCTCTTGGGTTAGAGACCTACCATTTTAATCTATTTCAACCTTAGTTAATTCCTTAAAGACGCAGTCTCTATAGATGCATTGAGGATTAGGGCTTCATTACATGAATTTTGGGGAAACATGATTGAGTCCAGTTTTACTACACTGACATTTATTATTAGTGAATGAGAGGTCCTATTTCACCATTTTATTACCAACACTAGATAGCACACCACATGCATGTGTGTCTACAAGCATGTATAAATCCTACTATGTTGTTGGAGATGACATTAACTTTGCATTTCTTTGATCCTTAGTTTCAGTGAAACTTTCCTGTTTTTTGCTATTAGCGATGGGCTCCAAGGCTTTCCACATACTACTCAAGCACTCTACCCCTGAGCTATTTTGAGGAAGGACTCTGTAGTTTGCCCAGGCTAGCCTCAAACTTCTGATAATTGTTTCAGTCTTTCTAGCAGCAGGGATTACAGGTATATACCACCATATCCAGCTCTGTGAAATTAAAAGAAATGAACATTTTGGATGAATTTTCTGTTCCTATATTTGACATTGTTTTCTGTTGTTGAGGTTGTTCTTAATTAACAGTAAAACATTCAAATTTTTATTTGAATGTTTAGTTATCTTGTGTTTTGGCAGACTTTTATGGAAAAAGAATCATTGAAAATGTTATCTATCCTTTGGCATGAAGGCATTATTTACTTTTAACATAAAGTATACAGAATTAATAATGTATCAGTTTCTGTATTAATGAATGATATGCTTAATGCTCACGATATATTCATCAAAACGTTTTATGGTTTGCATGCATTGATTTGCTGGTAGTGAGATATAGGTAGTGACAAAGTAAATGTAAAAATTTTCTAGGTGCTGTTTACTCCAAGTTCGTGAATACAGCAGTTTTTCCTGAAATGTGCTCCCCAGAGCTCTGATCCCATGAGAAGTTTGGTGACAAGAGAGTTCTGTTGGTTACATAACTTTGCGTTCTTCTGCACTGTACAGGAACTGACAAAGTCTAAGAAGTCCTATAGTGAAATCTGTTTTAACTTATGAAACTATCTCCATAACACATTTTGACCACAGAACCTTCCCTTACTTTGATTTCTGATTATGTGATTTGTGTTCACTTTTCATTTTGAAATATTTATAGATTTACAGGAAATAATAAAGAAATGTATAGGAACATACCATGTACCCTTTACCCAATTTTTGCCAGAGGTAACATCTTGCCTCACTGTGACAATCTTGAAATTGATAGTAGATAAGCCACAAAGCATGCCTCAATTTTATCAATTATACATGCAGTCATTACTCATTTGTACGTGTGTGTTTATGTGTGTGTGGGGGTCAGTGGACTTCTACCTAAGCAGTTTTGTGTAACTACCACCATGATCACCGCCACCTGACTCCATTATGCTCTCTGTAATGACATCAATTCTCTCCATTTTCCCCTAGTCTCTGGCTACCATTGATCTAGTCTCTATTTCTATATTTTATCACTTAGGGATATTATATAACTGTAATTAGCTGGAATCATACTGTTTATCCATTTGATATTGACTTCTTTCAGTCAGTATAATTACCTTGAGACTTACTCAGATGGTTTGTCTATTAATAGTTCTTTCTTTTCTTTTTTAAAAAATGCGTTTAGTACCGGGTCTACAGAGTCTCACTAACATAGATTGGACTCGTAGTGATACTCCTGTTTTTCAGCCTCCCAAGTGCTGGGATTGCAGGTGCGCCAACACGCCTAGTCTCAGTCACCCTCTCAGTGTGCCCTGGGGGCGGGGCTGGCACGGCACTCCAGGGATAGAACCCCTGAGTCTGCCTAAGCAGGCATTTTAAGTTCTTTCTTTTTTATTCTTGAGTACTGTTCCATATATATCATAGTTCATTTAAAGTATCACTCGCTGAATAACTTCCTTAGTTTTGGGTGTAGTCTGTTAATTCTCTCTGAATATTATTCTGAAGAACACTAGTTTTAGATATCCTATATTACAAAAATGATACAAGTAAATAATTATCACTTTCTTAAAGGTGAAGACTGAGTTATAGAAATTAAGTTCTTTGTTAATATTCTTTCATTTAGGAATTCCAGAGACGCTGTAATACTTTGATTTCATTGATTGAGAAAGAAAATATGGAAATTGAAGAAAGAGAGAGAGCAGAAAAGAAGAAGCGGGCAACTAAAACTCCAATGGTAAAATTTTCAGCATTTTCCTAACTTTTAGGTAGATCCCATTTTTTTACATAATTAAATGCCTATATTATGTTTAATGCAATAGAGATATCTATTATAAAAACTGTTCTTATGAAATGCTGATTTTTTTGGGACAGAAAACATTATATCACAATCACATTTCCTATATCTTTGTAGAACATAAGATTACGGAGCTCCCTAATAACAATGCTCAGTATTTTAAAAATCCCTCATGATTCTAACTAGAAGAATACAGCAAATCAAATCTTTTGAACAGAGACCAGGCTGTTGTGGGGTTAGGACAAGTGGTAGGGGTGGGATGCGATGGTGTTCAGGTTAATACTGGAAGTTCTGATTTGATCAGATAAGTTCTCTGATCTGCATGGGACCATAAGTGGCAATGGGAACTTTGAGCAGATAACACAGCTTTACTCAGTAATGAGTTCATTATTGGATAATAAAATAACTTGATTTTCATCTAGGCAGGTTGCTTTGTGTAGCTATACCTTAAATTATTCTTAATAGATCATATTATTTGAGTGTGGTTAAGTAATTTACCATATTTCATTAAATCTAAGATGCTTTCCATTGTAATACACAACTTTATGTACCACTAATAACAAATGTTGCCAAATATGTTAGAGGTTCTGAGATGCATCTTGCCTTCATGAATGCTAAAACCTGAAAGGTGTGTATTATAGAAGATATGAAATATAGTATTTAAAAATGCATTGTAAAATTAAAAAACACACTCAAATAAAATTTTGCCCAGAATCTTTAAGTATTAAGTTGTCCTTAAAATAAGAGTACATTTATAGTACAATGTGTACGTAGAAACTTGATGACTATTTTTGATGGATATTTTATGTCTTTCATAAAAAGAAACATCTTTAAATGTTATTTTACATTGGGTTATGCAGTTTGTTGGACTACATAGAACATTAACTGTGAAATATAACACTGAAGTGAATATTCATGTTAAAATTTATTTTAATGCATTTACATCCTAGATTTAACATTGTTGGGCCATTTAAAAATGTGCATATTGGAGCAGAACATTAAATCTGTTTCCATTTTAGTCACAGAAAAGAAAAGCAGAGTCAGCTACTGAGAGCTCTGGAAAGAAGGATGTCAAGAAGGTGAAATCCTAAAGCCTAGAAATAAAGTTTTAAATGGGAAACTGCTATTTTCGTGTTCCCATCTTCAAATGCTAATTGCCAGTTGCAGTGTATTCATGGTACTCTAAGAAAAATCTCTTTGGTTTTGATTTCTTGCATATTTTATATATTTTACAATGCTTTCTACCTGAAATGTGTAGCTTTATATTTTATGCATTCTAGTATTTTTGTGTACTGTATTTTGTGCATTTCATGTCGTCATCAAAATCCTCTCAGTCCTTGTTTTTTTCAAACTTGTGCTGAGGTTTTACCTTTTCTATGTTTTATATGCCGCTGCTTTGAAAGAGAACCTAGATTCTATAGCTGTATTATTGTTGTTTCATACTTTAAATTTATATGGCTGTGGAAAAATGAATTAAAATGATTTGAGGAGAAAGACTTTTTCACTTCTTTGTTGCTTTCTTTTCTATTGAGTCTGGGCTTGTATGTGTTACTGCATACTGTGATTAGCATAATAATTGTTTCTTTGAGGTCATCTACATATTTTTTTCCTAAAGGAATAAAGGGTGAGAAAAGAAAAATATTAAAAAACCTAATATTTGATACTGTGCTTGCTGTCAGTATGCATTACATTTAAATTATTCTCTAAATATTCAAGTGGGAAAATATAATAAAGAAATGTCTATAAGAAATTTAATTATTTCCTGTTTTTTGTGCAGTAGAAAGGAGTGTGTTTATTGAATTGTATTGCTTACTACTATTTTGTTGAAAGCTAAAACTTTGCTTGTTGATTTGTGTGATGTTCTGTCCAATGGAGCCAGTTCAGAGGAGACTGGGTATAATGAGACTGGGTATAATGTTTAGATGTATTAATACCTAAATTATGCTTGAAATAAGTGTTATGAATTGTAGAAGGGGGATTGTAGTCACTAAAATATAGTTATGTGCAGGTAACAGTGTCAAAGTATCAGCGGTTTGTTCCATCACAAGTTCAATTCTCACTCACACTGCTTATCTCAGGAAGATCAGAAGCATGTGGGACAGGAGGGATCCACTCCATGCGCTTCCTCGAGAATCCAGGTTGACTGAGGCTCTGCCATTTTGTAGTGTCACCATCCAGGACACATAGCCTTTTCAGGTGTGGGATAAATATGAGAGGCTGAGGAATTTCAGATAGACTCAACCTGAAATTGATATATGTCACATCCATGTAAATCTCATTACCCAAAACTAGCTACTAGGTATCTACAAGAGGGCTGGTAAATAAATATAGGGGAACAGAGAGAATGTCTTACATTACTATCTTCACTAGCTTACAGTTTAGCTCCAAGTTCCAAGAGCTCTAAACCCCAAAATTAAATTTTGGAATTTTTCATTCTAGTGAGATACAAAGCTATCATCAGCCACCTTATCTGGAGAAAATGAAATCTCAGATAGTTTTACTAATACCTCCAAGTTCTGGGTACTAGAAAATTAGCAATGAGGGTCTGGACTCCGATCTTTTCTTTTCTGAGGGAGGAATGAAGATGAGAGTGAGAACAGGTAGTGAGGGCCTTTGAACACTTTTATGGAAATTTATCAAGACTACTTTTTATTTTTTCTCTGTTAACCTGAAGAGGATAGTAGCTGAGCTACACATATGTGAATATCTAGTTTAAGACACAAAATTTGCAGGTAAGTTCTTCTAGCCTTTCCACAAGGTCATTTTTCTCATCCATATTAGGGTTTTTATGTGTCTTTCTCTGACCAAAGAAATGAGAAATTCAGTTCCCCAAGGTTGTCAATGAATGATTGTAATGTCATAGTTAGAAACTTGAGAACAGACTTACTGAGAACGTCATGACTATACTATGTATTTGGTAAATTTACCACCTCCTCTGAGCCTAACATATCAAGAGACCCATACAGTGAGCACCAGATGATAACATATGCCCAATATTTCTGAGTTAGGGATACAAAATAATTTAACTCTGAACATGAAGCCCCTGTTATGGTCAAGTCTTCTCAGAAAAACTCCCATAGGAAATTTAATAGTCCTAGCAAAGAAATCCCATTTAAAGCAAGAGGATAATATCCCTAGACATGGCTGCCATGTTGGGCAGAAAGCAGAATAGCCAACTTTTTATGTCAGATGTTTAGAGCCAGTAGCAGCAGGAGCCAGTGCTGTTTGCCTGCTTCCAAACTTAGAAAAGAACTATGAAATAAATTTTTCCTCCTTTAACTCTAGGTGTCAGATATTTTGTCTCAGCAATGAGACAAATAGCTAAGCCACCCCTTATCATCAACAGAGGCTGTAAATGAAATAAACCTGTCAAGGCCCCTGTTCTACTCACTTTCTTCCTCCAACCTTTTCCAAAGAAGGAATCTCATTGAATTAGCCTGTAGTACAATTTATATTTATAGGGATTTCAATTAACGGTTGACTGGCTGCAAGGCAGGGTGGCTGGCAGAGGAAAAACAGCTCATGGCAGGCAAAAGGCAGCGAGCATTGAAGTAGTGAAGCAGCAAGCAACAGCAACAGTCCTCTTTCCATTCCTCTTATTCTATCCAGGCTATATGCCCTTAGGGTGGCTAACACTCACTCACAGGATAGACTTTCCCATCATCCATACTTAGAATTATGCCAAATCATTCAGTGGACTAATTCAGTAATCACACATCCTTAATCCCAGTATCACACATTGTAGATCCAACCACCTCCGAAAAAGCCCCACCTATGATGACATAGGGCTTTGGGGGGACATCTAGACATAAGTCATAATAAGGGGTAAGTAAATTTCCCAACAATTAATGCTGATGTTCACATTGCTTTCTCTCCATATCTTTTCGTAATCAACTCCTGAAATTTCAAAATTCAGTGGTCATTCCATCCCATATTTATTTATTTTATTTACAGCCTCTATTGTAAATTTATTTTATTTGCCTAAGCTATCTTCTCCATTGGACAAAGGGTAAGGTTTTCCTGGAGTAGAAATATACATAACTAACACTGTCATATTTCCTGTCTCTCACTCTTAATATTTCTGTGTGTCCTGGCTGGTTTTTTTCTAGCCACCAGTATCTTTTTGAGGGTTTGTTCAGAGCTCTGGAAGGCTTGTTTTCACCCTCTTCATGGTAGGCTGTGAGAGCTAGGGGTTTACATATCTGGGAACTGCTTTCAACCAAAAACTGATCTGATCTGGTGTGTAAGTATCTTTATTTTTAAACCCTGGAGCATTGTAACTGTGATCTATGTGTTTTCCATGGGATTAAGCTCCAATCACATACAGAATAACCATCTTGGTGACACACTCCGACTTGACTGCTTTACTTCCTCCTGTATGCTTCCCTACTCTCAGTAGGTGTTTCCTGAGGTCAGTTCTTAACTACTCAATCTCAAGTTTTGCTTCTGATGGAACCAAATTAAGACACTTTCTATGCATACCTTTTCCATTAGTTTAATTAATCCATAGAAGTGTGAGGTGTTTTCTTAAAGAGAGTATCTTAGTTACTTGTTGCTAGGACAAAACACCTGGCACCCACAAATTCAAGGAGGAGAGGTTTATTTTGGCTAATAGTTTGTAGAGTTTTCAACACACAGCCAGTTGGTCCCAAGGCAGGGCAGCATGGGAGAAGGCAGTGGCAGCAGAAAACAGTTCATGGCAAATTGGGCAGGAAGCTGAGGGATCAAGAGAGGAGGAAGGTGTAGCTCCTTCCAGACCACACTCGTAGTGGTTCATCTCTTTCCTCCAGGCTGCACCTTTCAACATAATACCCAGCTACAAGCTCATCAGTGCACTAATCCAGTGTCCCACATTCATGATCTAGCCAGCTGCATAAAACCCCACCTTTGAGTGTCTGAGGTTTTGGGAGACGTTTCAGATGTAAATCATAACAGCAATGATTGAATAGCATACCATTAATCCATTTTTATAAGATCTACCTATGTGAAGAGGATATTCTGCACTGGTACAAAGTAATTGGTTCTAATTTCTCTCCATTAACAAGATGTTCCTATACCATCAATGGTGATGATGTAGGAAATTGTCAGCCAGATGTTTTGACATTTGCAAGTGTTTAGTAAGGCCCAAAGTGGTGCCTAAGCTATTGTGCCTAAGTGTTCTTTATGCTACATGATACACCTTTATTGTACTTTGTTTTCATTGATTTTAAGCCACACCTTAGTAGTGTCTCCAAAACCTGCTTGTTTAATTTCTGATCTTTCTATAATTCAGGTATGGGAATTTTTCACTATGTTTGACTACCAGAGTTGTGGGCTGCTTTTGAGGGTCTGTGTATATGTCTGGGAGGTTGCTGGTGAATACTATCCATCTGTATTTGTACACCTCCCACCTTGAATGAAGCCTTGAATTAAAGTGTCTTCTGAAAAAAATAAATAAATAGTCTTCTGCATTGATGGAGACTAAACCTATTTGCTGTATTCAAGACCGAAAAGATCTTTGCACAGGGCCCATCCTTCGAAGAACATGGTATGTGACCATCAGCATCAGTCACTAAAATCAGCCATAAGTCCCCAAATGCTGGTTGTTTTCATCCTGACCTGACCAGTTAGTTTTGTATTGACTAGCGGAATATTGCTGGAATATGACAGTTTAGCCCTGTTGGACTAAGATTGCCATGGGATTTTAGCTGCTGTTTCCCAGTGGGAGCTAGCAATGATGCTTAAGAGTTGGATAGATAGTCTCTCTTGATTGTAGTTATGTCTGAAGTCTGAGTGTCCTTGTGAGTATATCCTTTTCTTCTTTCATATGTGTCTATCATGGTTTCTAAACCTTAAGCTTTCTTTTTGTCCTTCAGTTCCTTATTCTTTCCTAACTTTCTTTTCACCACTAATAAAATAAAAAGTATCTTTTGGACAAGGGTTTTTCATTTAAAGTACCTTGTGTGACTACCTACTAAGAGCCTTTAAGTATGTCCAGGCCAAGCCAATTCTCAAAGCCAAGACATTCTGGGTACTGTTATTATTTAACACCCTTTTTCACTTTTAATTTTGTCTTTGTGTTTCTTGCTCTACTTCAGTCCCAGAATGAGCTGCTTTTTCCATGTAATAAATGCCTTAATCCACTTTTATTACTGTATTTCCTTTCACTAATTATACCCACACTCTGAGATCTTTGCAATCCACAATGATAATCAGACTCTTGACCCAAATTCCTAGTTAGGCCTTGCAAACCATTAAGGTTTACTTGTTATTTTTAGTCTGTTTTCTCTTCACAAGTGTGTCGGTTAGTGTACATACAGCATCCAAATCAGGGTCAACATGAGAGCATAAAATGATGGAAAAGGCATTCAAAATAATTTAGAGAAGGCCCATGTTGTCCCAGAATTTTATCTCTTTATCTCTGGATGCATCTTAAAATAAAATTAGGAGAAATAGTGGGGGTCTGCTATCTAGCTGGCTTTATGAATGTTTGGATCAAATGTTCCAATAGGCCAGTGGTGGCAAACCTATAGCACACATGCTGCAGCCTGCTGTTTGTTACACTGAAAGATTTAAAGGGTTGATCATCACTACTGTAGGCCAAAAATGCCTTAACCTTCAACTGTGCTTATTCTAAGGGAGATCTAGCTTCCACGGAACCTCAGTAGTCCTGCAGATAGAATCAGGGATGAGGTTATTGTAGCTCTTAGGAAAATTATATCCTGGGCCTGAAATAGCAGTGTTTCAAGTTTGATGCCTGGACTTCAGTTTCTTTTGTGGAGTTTTCTTCTCCAAGTGTCAATCCCAGAGGCCTGTATTTGGTATTTTTTAGACTATGTCAGAGGGTGCTGATTCAGGTAATATTAATAAGGGATGGGAGGGGCCAGCGAGATAGCTTAGTGGACTAAAGCACCGGCTTAGGCAAGCTTAGGCAAGCACAAAAGGACCGTGGTTCAATCCCCAGCACCACATGATGTGCTAGCCCCACCCTCAGGGTGGCTGAGCCGGCCAGAATCCGGGGCATAGTGAGGTACACCTGTAGTCCCAGTGCTGGGGAGGCTGAAAGCAGGCGGATTGCTATGAGTCCAAGCTGTGTAGAAACCTTGTAACAATCAAATACATTAAAATAAATGAATAAATAAATAAATAAATAAATAAAAATAAGGGCGAATCATGGTGGTAATCAGCTGGGACACTCAGGCGTATCTGTTTGTTTTGCTGTACCACATCTGTGTATTTCACAAGGGATGAATGCATCTAAAGAGTGGCAAAGGAAGCAAAGTAATATTTTATTAACTGGGGAAGTGACTCCAAACCCTAGATCAACACTTCTGATGCTTCACACAAGAAGGTTTAGGGCAGAGACAATCTGGAACTCAGAACCTAAACAGAATGTGTTATTTCTCTTAAGTTAGAATCAAATCTGAAACTATTATTCCCATGAGAAAAAAGTCATAGCTACCAGTTCTAGGAGGCTTTCTATCCATAGGAGATCCTTTCTTATTCTGAAGACTCCAGCCAGTAGCAATTGTCTAGCAGTGCCCAGGAACCTTACATATCACTTTAATCAGTTTAGCATTCTTCTCCTTCAGTAGGGGGATGAAAAACAGATCAAAGGACCTCTGAGCCCCTTTCTCGGGAAGTCAGTATGGATACCATGCTCAGACTACACAGATGCTGTTGCTTGGTTAGTTCCTATAGCCCATAGTAGATTAGATGCACATGAGTGGCTGGAATACTGACATAAAAGGAAGTACGGGGGTACAGTTATAGACTACAAACTCAATAATCTTGGCATAAAATCATAATTTATGTAAGGTTGCTTGTTGCTTCCCTTTTCCCAAATCATTGGTGAGACTACCAATGAACTTGTGTCCTTGAGAACATGGTTCGCTATTCATTGGCATCCAAATTTTGAGTCTTCTGAGAAATGACAATTCCTGCTGGTCATGACACTGGGTAAAAAAAGCGATGTTTTCATAAGTGTATGTGCTTAATCCTGCTGAAAAGTTTGGATATAATTGGATTGTTATTTTAAAATTGGTTTTTGTAGTTTTTTAAAATAAAAGCAACAAACTATGAGTCATTTGCATGCCCCCAATTTTTCTTTTATGAACCTCTCCTGCAGTGCCAGGTGGGTGCTGTGGCATGGCAAGCCTCGCTGCCTAAGTTTCATGGAACTGAGACTGGTAATTGTATCTCAGGATACAGGCGTTCAGCCTCACCGAGCTGCAGGAAAACATTCTAAGTTGTGTTCACAATTATCAGCTTCAGCTCTGAAACACCTACATTTGCTTTGGCTTTATTTTTGTCTCTGTATCAGCATTTGCTGCCTAACAAACCACCCTAAAACTCGGTGGCTTAGAAGAACCATTTTTTGAGCTCACAATTCCTTTTTTTATACCAATTCTACTGAGAAGGCAGTAGCAATGACAGTTTCAAGACAGGTTAGAGGGACAGTTGCAATAATTAATACATTGCATATTGTTCTCTGTAGTAATTCATAGTACAAGATGCAGACATGATATCTTGTCTAAACACTATTCAAACTTCTCATTGAGCTAAGAGAAAGTAGCTGTATATCTATGCTATTTTGTATATACAGGTATATATATTATATATTATATATATATTTACTACAAAATGGTCCTTCATTTATATATTTATGTCCCCCTTTTTTGTTTACTTTTGTCAGAGATGGGTATTCCATTGCCATTCATATATTGTAGGTGTATGAATTCAGCAAAGTAATCCAGTATAGTCCAGTTGGCAATTTGGATTGGACTCATGGGCTCAGCTGCTTTGAAGGTATCAAATCTTTATTTATGCATCCAAAGAAATCCTTGTAAATTGACATAAGGATATTGAAGTCCTAGACACATTGAATTATTATAACCCAAATGGCATATAATTTGAATAGAAGAAAGCAAAACTCAGAACAAATGTGTTCTTGGGGTCAAAATGGCAGTGTCTAAAATAGGCAGTGAGAGCAAATTGTCTTGTATTGGTTTTACTAGCGCATACACTAAGGTCCAAGCAAGGTCCTGTTACCTTTGTCCTGTGACAAGGCCAGAACTCAGACAGGCCCTTGTGAGGAAAGACACTTGTGTTTGCTTCAGAACAAGCCTTCATACTACTTTCTGCTGCCACTGAAGTAGTTGAGGTCTGTGATCCCTGATTGCCACTGCGACCACTACTGGTGCTGGACTGTGCATTGTCACATGGTAACTAAACTGATGCAGCCATGGGCAGAGTACCTCCAACTCGCATCTCACTGGCTCCTAAGTGAGGGATGTTTGTTTCATTGTCTTTGTGTCTCATTGACTCTCCGTAACCCTGACATTCACCCTCACTTGATCTTATACTCCAGCTAGCCTCCTCTGCAGATACTCTAGCAGTGTACTGACTGCTGAAAAAAGAAGTGGGGGGAGTACTGGAAGGATAACAAATCAACGGGAATGGAGGCACTTTTGCTTCCCATTTCTTTGCAGGTTATATGATTTCTCTGTCAATGTCTGTGTCATTGTCCTTATCCCTGTCAGCATCTCTGTTTCTTTTTTGAAAAACCATTTATTTATTTATTTATTTATTTATTTATTTATTTATTTGGTATGGGGTTTCACTACAGAGCTCAGACTTGTAGTGATCCTCCTGTCTGAGACTCCCCAGCACTGAGATGACAGGTGTGTGCCACCATGCCCAGTTTCAGTGGCCGGCTTGGTGCCTGGCATGGCATTCAGTACTGGAGATCGAACCTGGGTCATTGCACTTGCCAGGCAGGCATTTACACCACCAAGTTATCTCCCCAGCCCTCTATTTCTTTCTAGATGTGTCTATCCCCTCAATGGATGGCCCTTCTCGGAAGCCCATGTTGTGTATTCTGTTTTCATTGTTACTTTGCCATCATCCTACATAGGTCAGGGTGGTGTTTGTGGTAAGCACTTTCGTGTTTAACTGCTGCAGTCTTCATATTATGGGATGAGACAATCATAAAGATCATCTTCCATATAAGGTCACACCGTAGGTAAGTGACTTAAGTGTTTTGGCTATGCCTAGGTCAGTAGTAAACCCTCTGCCTAAAAGGTGAGCTTATGTGGTACAAAACTTGGTAGCATGAGCAGCAGGCTGTGGGTAGGCAGTGGATTAATGGGATTTAACTGACACCTGCTTCTTGCCCATAACTACACTGATCTTTCTTTTGTATGTAATGCTAAGACAGTCTCTGCAATTAAAAAAAAAATCTGCCTATTATGTCTTAGCCAAAAACATCTGACTCTCCACTTCAGGACAGAAATGACTCAGTTTCATCTAGAATTGATGTAAAATAAACACATTTGAAAGCTGCCTGTTGGACTCAGTGTTTATAATTTTCATGGGGTGTCTTCAAGTCTTCATTTCCTGGGCCTGTCTGAGGTGGTTGGTCATAGAATATATTGCATCTCACAGCTGTTTGGGGCTGCTGACTTACCTCCTGAAAAGACAGACATACATGTAGAGAAGGTTTCTTTGTCAGTGTGTGTGAGCAACTGGAGAATCTACGTCTGGGAGTGTTAACCTGAGATACTGTGAAAGTATCTCTAGTAATGGTGGCACTTTGGGCACAGCCACATTGCAAGGTTGGTTCTCCAGCCCGCTCAGCTCCGCCACTGGAGTGTTGGACCCAGCAGGAATTTGCATTACTAGCAAGTTTCCAGGTGCCATTGATATCGAGGAATCACACAGTGGAGACAGTTGAAGGGCACCGCAAGAATCAGGCCAGAGGTGGACGTGTGTTGTTGATCATTTCAATCTAGGAAAATGTTCTTGGCTGATCTGCCAATGTGTTTCTGGGAACGCCTCAATTTTGTATTAGCATATGTTTGTGATACATGATGAATTCATTGTGGGGAACTGGTACATGGAGATAGCACATTTTAATCCTTTTTCTTTTTCCTTCCTTTCCTCCCTTTCCTTTCTTTTATAGATCCCCCTAACATCTGCAAACGGTCTACTTCCCTGTTTCCTATCATCAACTTTTTACTTTCTCTTTAAGTTATTTATCCTTTAGGTTTCTCATACAACTGTCTGCTGTTCAACCTTCTGTGCCTGACTTATTTTACTCAGCATTATGATTGCAGAGTGAACCCACTTTCCTGATTGACTCAAACTTAATCCTTTTCATGGCTAAGCATGATGGACATATAAACTATTTCCCAGATTTAGCTACTGTTGAGTTGTGCTGCTATAAATACACATATGCAAGCATCATTGCGATATGATATATTTAGTTCATTTGGGAAGATACCCAGAAGGGGAATATCTGGATCAAATGGAATTTCTAGTTTTATTTATTTACTTTTTTTTTTTTTTGCAGAACCAGGAATTGAACTCAGGCCCTTGCACTTACCAGGCAAGTGCTTATTCCACTGAGCCATCTCCCCAGCCCCTCTAGTCTTATTTTTTATTTATTTTTTCCATAATTTTATTGAGAAACAAATAGCAATGAGACAGTTTCAAACCAAATTGGTAGGACAGTTTCAATAATTAACACATTACATACATTCTTCCTAGTGGTTAATTGCTGTGCAAGATGCGGACATGTTATCCTATTTACAAACACCAGTAGAACAAATCACTCTATTCATTAAGAGAATGTAACTATATATCTATTCTAACCACTTTGAATACACGGATACAAAATGGACATTCATCTGTATCCCCTTTTTTGTTAATTTCTGTTATTTGAATATTATAGGTGTGTTAACTCAGCAAAATAATCTAAAAGAGTTCAGTAGTCCATAATAGTATTGGGTCTTCCACTTGACTGGCAATGTCAGAAATTGTTGACCTGAATCCCCTACAGCTCAACATAACAGCATGGCTTTACTTCTTATATTTCATTTTTATACTTTTCTGCTGGATGGTTAAGACCAAGGTAAAGCAGGACCTATGCAACAAGAGTTGTAGCTTTTGGGTCTGATAAGGTCAGTGAAATCCCCTCAGGATTTATCCTGAGATCCTGTACCTCAGATTGTTTGTCAGTGTCAGCCAGTTTGAATATTATAGGCATGTAAACTCAGCAAAATATTCTAAAAGAGTCCAGTAGCCCATAATAGTATTGGGTATTTTTTTTAAAAGTGAGCCACAGAATAAGGAATGTGAATCCTGCACGATATTTCCAGAAGAGAAGAATCTTTGTCGGCATGATAACTTGTACTTGAGAAGAAGGGAACGTCCAGATTCAGACTGAGCAAAATCTCCTGGCTCAGACTGCAGAAGTCCCTCTTGAGGTCACATAAGGATCCTGGGAATCTCTTTCTTCATATCGGAAGGGTGATTCTGGTCAGGCCTGTATGAAGTCTCCACTTCTATGGCCAAGAAGAGTCTGTCATCAGAAGAAAGAGGACTGAAACTTTAAATGGCTACTGCTGCTGTCCATCAAGGTGGGAGAATGGGCTTACCAGTCCATGCTATTTGCCAGAGAAACATTGGATGCCATGGTGGGATGACAACTGACAGAGGGAGATAAAGGATAGGCTGAAATTCTCTGTTGATGTTTGTAATGAAGTGGGGAGGATGGATGGCCAACTGGACTAGAGCTCTAGTCCTAGCTTCTCTAAATTTTAATAACAGCTCACATTTGGTATTATTAGGCACAGAACACCAATTCAAGTAATGTAAAGGCATTATCCTGGTTCATTCCTCACCCCATGGTATAGGTACTCCCCCATTTTACAGATGAAGAAACTAAGGTATAGAGAGGGTAAATAGGTTATAGGATCTTCCCGCGAGGGAAGGCAAATGAACTGGGACTCCATTCCAGGCAGCCGGAGCCTGGCTCACATGATTATATTTTATAGCCCTGGTCCTCTTCCATCAGAGCCAACATAGCCTCTGCCTAGCCATGGAAGACACCAGCCTCAGGGGACACACAACCACGGCAGGCACTTTGCTACTGTTTGAATGTGCTCCTCAAAGGCTCATGTGTTGGACACCTAATCCTCAAATTCATTTATCAATAGTATTGGAGGTGGCCTTCTGGGACCACATTAAGATTAGACAGAGTCATGAAGGTGAGACATCATCCTTGTGACAGTATGAGTGGCTTTACAGGAAGAAGAAAGAGCGACACGAATTTGCATGTGAAGTAGCAACAGGGCCCTTGCTGGATGCCACTCCGTTCTTCTCGGAATTCTCAGCCCCCAGAACCATGACTAAATCAATCTCTTTTCCTTAAGAATTATCCAGTCTGGGTGGGGAAGGTAGCTCAGTGGCTTATGAGCCTGCCCTCGCTGGTAGCCACATTCAGCTGGGCTTTGGTCGGCATGTGATCCATGCTGGAACTCATGTTGGATGAGATGCTTGAGCTGCCTTTGCCCTTGCTGCTGTACTATTTGCCATTGTTTGCGCCCATCCTGCCGCCTTCATGCCCACCGTCACCGGGGACATCGCACAGCTGGGCACACTGACCGCACTGCTGGCCCGAGGAAAGCCCACCCGCCAGTATTGGGTCTTCTGCTTGACTGGTAATGTCAGAAATTGTTGACCTGAGTCCCCTAGAACTCAACATAACAGCATGACTTTACTTCTTATATTTTGTTTTTATACTTTTCTGCTGGATGGTTAGGACCAAGGTAAAGCAAGACCTATGCAACAAGAGTTGTAGCTTTTGGGTCTGATAAGGTCAGTGAAATCCCCTCAGGATTTATCCTGAGATCCTGTACCTCAGATT
>NW_004524639.1:8330590-8332958 GCF_000260255.1 Octodon degus
AGTACAAGTTCTCATATGTCCTGAGTCCTAAGTGACCTTGGAAGGCTAGGGCCAAAATGTTGGCTTTCCTTGTGGCCCTCCTTTTTCTCTAATTTTGGTCTGCAAACTTAGGTTGTTATCCATCCAGAAGACAAGCTTATTGTTATTACCATACAACCTAGGCTGTTAAGCTTAACCTCACAATCTGTCTGAATATCAAACATTTTAGGCATAATGTGGAACAGGAATTTTTCAAGTATTAATATGTAAAACTTTAAGTCCCTACAGAATATGATGAAAAAACATTTAAAAATTAGAATATTTAAAAAAATAGGCATAAAGAATTATATACTTCCTATGTTTACACATAAGTCCAAATATCTAAGTATATACAACCTTGAAGCAGAGATCGGAAGAGCTATTCCTTTTCCTGTCTCTTGCCTTCATTCACCACCCGCTTCTTTTTGAACAATCATCTACCTGAGAGACAGCAGAGCAGCAACTGGCAGGTCATGACAAGCAGCCCATAATCAGAAGACTAGAATGACAGGCAATCCAAGAATGAGACTACTATTACAGATTACTATCTTCAGTGCAGTTGCTTAGTTCACAGGTATCAGTATATATAGTTAGTCAGGGTGCAAATCTTTCCAATTAACTGCTAGATTCAAAAATCCTCTGGATTTTCTCAGGATCATTACGCTGCCCATCTTCTACATATAACTGTATGGCTTGACATTGTCATGTTTCCTAGCTCTTCTCCTTTCCCTCTCTTGATTAGTTAGTCCTCAAGGTCCTGCTTTCCATTTACTTGTATTATACCTTTCTATTTGTATTTCTTCTTTTGCATTCTTATACTAGGGAAACTACAATATTTACACATGTGTGTCTGGTTTATTTCACTTACAAGTATATCTTCAGGTGGCATCCACTATCCATATCAATATAAAGGTTTCGAGTTTATCATTCTTAATAGCTGAATAATACTCCATTGTGTAAAAATGCCACATCTTCAACCATTACTCAGGTGATGGACATCTTGGTTGTTTCCAAGATTTGGCTATCACAAATTGTGCTGCTATAAACATAGGCACACATATATCAAATGATATCATGTTTTCACATCCTCTGGGAAAATTCCCAGTAGAGGAATAGCTGGTTTAAATGGGATTTCCAGTCCAACTTTTCTAAGGATTCTCCACATTGATTTCCATAACAGTTTCACGAGTCTACATTCCCACCAGCAGTGGAGAAGGGTTCCTTTTTCCCCACAGACTCTCCAACATTTGTTGTTGGGTGATTTCTTTAAGATAGCCATTCTTTCTGGGGTGAGAAGATATATCAATGTTGTTTTAATTTGCATTTCACAGATGGCTAGTGATGTGGAGCATTTTTTCATATATTTATTCGCTTTCATTTCATCAGCTGAGAAATGTGTGTTCATCTTGGATGCCCATTTCTGGATTGGGTCTTTAAATTTTAGAGCCCTAGTGTGTTTTAGTTCTTTAGAAATTCTAGAGAGCAGACCTTTGTCTGAGTACTTATTTTTCATGATTTTTTGAAATATGTGGGTTGCCTTTTCACTTTGTTGGTAATTTCTTTTGACATGAAAAAACTTCTCAGTAAAAGCAGGTCCCAGTTGCTAATTCTTTCCACTGTTTCCCATGCAATTTGGTTTCTCTTCATGAAGTCTTTGCCTACACCTGTGTCTTCAAGAGTTCCTCCCACATTCTCTTCCAGGAGATTTAGTGTCTTTGCTTTAATGTTTAGGTCTTTAATCCATTTTGACTTTAGTTTTGTGCATGGTGATAGACCTGGGTCAAGTTTTAGTTTTAGGCATGTAGAGAGCCAGTTTTTCCAGCACCATTTGTTAAAGAGGCTATCTTTCTTCGAGTGATTATGTTTGGCCACTTTGTCAAACATAAGATGGCTGAGTGTATTCTTAGGGGCTTCAGCGACTTCTAATCTATTCCATTGATCCTCAGGTCTACTTTGATGCCAGTACCATGCTGATTTTATCACAGTAGTCTTGTAGTATAATTTGAAGTCAGGAATTGTAATGCCTCCTGCCTTGTCTTTATTGCCCAGTATTACCTTTGCTATTCTAGGTCTTTTCTGGTTCCAGATAAATTTTAGGAATGATTTCTCTAGGTCTGTGAGGTATGTTGGTGGTAGTCTGATAGGTATTGCATTACATCTGTACAGCAATTTAGGAGTATGGCCATCTTCACAATGTTGGTTCTTCCTATCCAGGAGCATGGGATATCTTTCCATTTTCTGAAATCCTCCATGATCTCTTTTTTCAGAGTGCTGTAATTTTCCTTGAAAAGATCTTTGACTTCTTTCGTTAGTTTAATTCCATGGTATTTCATTTTCCTCGGTGCAGTTG
>NW_004524639.1:8334701-8336456 GCF_000260255.1 Octodon degus
AAGTCCATTTGTTTTAAGCTCTGGTTCATTTCTGTTATTTCTTTGCTACATTTTTATCTGCTTGACCTATCTTTTGTTTTGATAATGGGGTATTATGCTCTCCTGTTGAAATTGTGGTATTGGATATTAGACTTTTCATGTCCATTAAAATTTGCTTTATATATTTGCATGCTTCCGTGTGTGGTGCATACATACTTATGAGTGTCACTTCTTCCTCTTGAATTTTTCCCCTAACCAGTATATAGTCACCTTCTTTATTTTGCTTGATCATTCTTGGATTGAAGTAGAGACTGTCTAGAATAAGTTTGCTACCCCTGCTTTTTACTGAGGTGCTGGGTCATGTAACATTGTGTTCCATCCTTTTACTTTCAGCTTATGAATGTCTTTATGAGTTAAATGTGTTTCTTGTATACAGCATATTGTTGGATTTTGTTTCCTGATCCACTGTGCCAGTCTATTTCTCTTAATTGGTGAATTGAGTCCATCTACATTGATGGTTAGAATTGAGATGTATTGACTTACGATTGACATGTAATTTACCTGTTCTCGTTTATTCCTTTTCCTCCTGTGTTTACTTGCTTGCCCTATTTAATTGGTTGCTTTTGATCTCATTCGTGGAGCTCTGATCATTTTGGTCCCTCTCTAGAGCATCTTTCAGTAGCCTATGTAGGGTTGGCTTTGTCATCATGAAATTCTTTAGCTGTACTTTGTCATGAAAGTATTTCACTTCTCCATCAAACTTGAAGGAGAGTTTTGCAGGGTATAGTAGTCTGGTTTGGAATTTGTTTTCATAGAGGACTTGAAGTACTCTGCTCCATGCTCTTCTTGCCTGCATGGTTTGTGAAGAGAAGTTGGCCATAATTCTGATGGGTTTTCCTTTAAATGTGTTCTGCTACTTTTCTCTAGCGGCTTTCAGTATATTATTATGGTTCTGAATTTCTGGGATCTTGACTGATATATATCTTGGTGTCGTTTTCATTGGGTTGAGGTTACTTGGGGTACTATATGCTTTGGTAACTGAATGTCAGATTGTTTCCTCATATTTGGGAAGTTTTCTGCTATTACTTCTGCTCATATTTTTTTAAATGTCATTTGTATTGAGTCTTTCTTCCTCATTGATGCCTATTAGTCTCACATTGTTCATCTTTGTATCATCTTGGAGGTGATTGATTATTCTCTCTCTTTTTTTTTTTTTTGGCAGAACCGGGGATTGAACTCAGGTCCTTGTGCTTGCTAGGGAAGCACTTATTCCACTGAGTCATCTCCCCAGCCCCTTGTGATGGATTATTCTTTCCTGCATCCTAGTTCTTTTTTTTTTAGAAATAAATATGAATGACAGTTTTGATAGTCAATACACTGCACATAGTTATCTTCTTAGTGCTTATCCCTAGTACAAGAACCAGACAGGATATTCTGTCCAAACACTGTTATTACACCTCTTTCTTTTCATTGAGTTAAGCGAAAGTAGCTGTATATTTATCCTAACTATTTGGTATATATAAATATAAAATGATCTTTCCCTTGTATCTTGTTTTAAATTTTAATTTTTTTTCCTGTCAGAGGTGAATATTGTATTGGCATCTAAATACTATAGGTGTTTGAATTCAACTAAACAATCTAACACTGTCTAGCAGTCTATAATATTAGTGGGTTATCCTCAGAAGTTATTGACTTGAGCCTTTTACAGCTCATTGTATTAATATTGATTTACTTTATATACATCGTTTTTATACTTTTCTGCTGGATGGTTAAGAC
>NW_004524639.1:8337071-8339657 GCF_000260255.1 Octodon degus
CTTGTGATTGAGATTTTAATTTCCTCTATATCTCTTTGACTCTGCTTCATGCGATCTATTTCTTTCCTGTATTGCTCATTCAAGGAATCCATCATTTTTTTAATCTACTCTTTTTTATCAATGTCTTCTTTAGAAACAGTTATTAATTCTTTTACTGCAGTGCTTTTTTCAGATTGGGTTTCCTCCCTATGTTTCTGTAGTGATTCTTTACTTCAGATGCTATGAGTTCTGAGAATTCTTTTTTTATTTCAGAAAATAATTGTGCTCTGAGTTCCTCTATAACGTTCTGCTGTTTCTTATTTACTATCGACACTATTAATTCATACATTTGAGCTGAGCTAGTAGAAAAGAATTCCACTCTGAGATCCTCTATGACTTTCTGCTGTTGCTTATTTACTATTGAAGCTATTAATTCATACATTTGAGCCAAGCTAGTGTCCTCTGCACTTGTTCTGGGTGGGCATTGGGTTTCCTCCATATGTTTCTGCATTTGATTCTTTAGTGCAGATGTTATTAATTCAATGATTTCTTTTTTCGTTTCCAATTGAGTTCCTCCATACATTTCTGCAGCTGTTTCTTTATTTCAGAAGCTGTTGATTCATTGTTTTCAGCTGTGTGATTCCCAATTTGTTCTGTGTTAGTGTCCTCGGCACTTGTTATGGGTGGGCTTGGCTTCTGAGATTGCATTGTGTTCCTTCTCATCATTTTGTGTAGCACTGTTTTGTGATCTTTGTTGCAGTTATAACCTTAACACCTACTGAAGTTCAGGTGAAGATCTTCAAAGTTTGGAATTATCCAGCTGTGCCTGGCTTGGGTCTGGCTGCTATGCTATGCTCTTTCCTGCTGCTGCCCTTGGGGGTGAACGTGTTGTGCATCTCTGGCAAGATGTTCTGTTCCTGGGCTAGCTGGGTGTTTCTGTCACCTACACTCTCTGCATGGATTGTAGCTGCAGGATTTCACCCAGGCCTGTATGCCAGGCCTGAGCTGAGTCTGGAGGGGACAAGGTGGAGTAGGGGGGAGAGGCAGCTTTCCAACACACACTCTCAGGGCCTGGGCTAAGACTGGAACTGGGGGTTCCCAGAATGTTGCAGAAACTCCTACTCTGTTTGCGGGGTGTTGGGGGGTACTATGGAGAGATGGGGGGCAATCCAAGGAAGTGGAAGAGGATTTCACCCATGGCGTGCCTGGGCTGGGACCAGTAGGTCCCGCCAGCGCAGGGTAGGGGGAAGCTCTCTCACACGCTCACCGAACCTGGGCTAGGACTGGGTCTGGGGTTTCCCGGAAGGCGACAGAAATTCCTACTGGGTGGGCAGGGTGGGGGAGGTGCTGTGGAGTGGTGGGGTGCGTCCCAAGTGGGTGGAAGAGGGTTTCACCCACGCTGGGCCTGGCCTGGGACCAGTAGGTCCCGCTGGCGCAGGGTAGCCGAAACCTCTCCCACCGAATTTTTAATTTTAGGTTTTTGATAAATCTCCACACTGATTGTCCTAGTTTACATTTCCACCAACAATATAAAAGTGAAGCCCTCACTTTTAATTCTTGAACATTTTGCATTCTTTCCCTACTAGTACTTGGATCCCCCTTTTTCCTCATGTGCTGAATGTGATGAGAATATTCAATTAATCCTTCATTCCTGCCACTTGTGACCAACTTGTTGCCTCTCATTCTCTGTTTATTTGGTGATACCTTTGTCAACATCTCCCCTACACTCATTTCCTGCCAGGAAATGACTGACTGCCACTTGATAATCTTTTCATGTTTTCTGTCCCAAAATTAAAAGACTGCAAATGTACTACACTATTGAAGTAATTTTTGGTCCAGGCTTTATAGTAACCTGTGGATTTTCAGGCATTGGGCTTTTGGCTATAGCCAGTGAAAGGCAGACCACTGTGGTAGACAGCATGGCTGCCCAGGCAGTAGGGATTATATGTAGGGTTGTTTGCCAGAAGCCCTGGAATCTGGCAGGTAGTGATGGATATTTTTTTTCCATAATTTTATTGAGAAATAAATAGCAATGAGACAGTTTCAAATCAAATTGGTAGGACAGCTCCAACTATTAACATATTGCATACTGCCTTCCTAGTGGTTATTTGTTGTACAAGATGCAGACATGATATTCCATTTACAAACATTATTAGAACAAATCCCTCTATTCATTGAATTAAGAGACTGTAGCTATATGTCTATCCTAACCATTTGAATACACAGATACAAAATGGTCACTCATCTATATCCCCTTTTTTGTTTAGTCACATCATTTAAATATTATAGGTGTGGGAACTCAGCAAAATATTACAAAATAGTCCTGTAGTCCATAATAGTATTGGGTCTTCTGCATGACTGGCAATGTCAGAAGTTGTTGACCTGAGTCCCGTATAGCTCAACATAACAACATGGCTTTATTTCTTTTATTCTTTTCTTTTTTTTACATGAACAGCTTTATTTTTTTATTTTTTTATTTTTTTAGAAAGGAGTATTTTTTATTTTTTTTATTTTTTATTTTTTTCAAAGTTTTATTGATAAACAGATAGCAATGAGACAGTTTCAAATCAAATCGGAAGTACAGTTTCAACAAATAATACACTGCAT
>NW_004524639.1:8355510-8381272 GCF_000260255.1 Octodon degus
CTTTCTCATTGATGCCTATTAGTCTCACATTGTTCATCTTTGCATCATCTTGCAGGTGATGGATTATTCTTTCCTGCATCCTCATTGTTTTTAAGATATCCTTTCTTACCTTTTCCCTAGCTACACCAGCATCTTCAAGATCTGAAACTCTGTCTTCACATTTACTTAAAAGGTTTTGCAAGCTTGTGATTGAGAGTTTAATTTCCTCTATATCTCTTTGACTCTGCTTCATGTGATCTATTTCTTTCCTCTATTGCTCATTCAGGGAATCCGTCATTTTTCGAATCTCCTCTATTTTTTTTTATCAATTTGTTCTTTAGAAGCAGTTAGAAATTCCTTTACTGCAATGTTTTTTTCAGATTGGGTTTCCTGCCTATGTTTCTGTAGTTGCTTCTTTACTTCATCTGCTAGGAATTCTGAGAGTTCTTTTTTTATTTCAGAAAAGAAATGCACTGTGATTTCCTCTCTATCTTTCTGTCGTTGCTTATTTACTATCCACGCTATTAATTCATGCATTTGAGCCGAGCTAGTATCCTCTGCACTAGTTCTGGGTGGGCACTGGGTTTCTTCCATATGTTTCTGCATTTGATTCTTTAGTGCAGATGTTGTTAATCCAGAGATTTCTTTTTTCATTTCTAATCTGAAATCTTCTACATCTTTCTGCAGCTGTTTCTTTATTTCAGAAACCGTTGATTCATTGCTTTCAGCTGTGTGATTTACAATTTGTTCTGTGTTAGTGACCTCTGCACTTGTTACGGGTGGGTTTGGGTTCTGAAGTTGCATTTTGTTCCCCTCATTTTGTGTAGCACTGTCTTCTGTCCTTTGTTGTAGAGCTTTGCTGTAGTTATAACCTTCGCACATACTGAAGTTTAGGTGCAGTTCTACAATGTTTGGACTTATCCAGCTGCATCTGGCTTGGGTCGGGCTGCTGTGCTCAGCTCCTTCCCACTGCTGTCCTTGAGGGTGAACCTGTTGTGCCCTTGTGGCGAGATGTTCTGCTCCTGGACTAGCTGGTTGGATCTATCCTCTAAACTCTCTGCAGGGATTGCAGCTGCAGGATTACACCCCAGGCGTGTATGGCAGGCCTGAGCTGTGCCTGGAGGGGGCAAGGTCAAGTAGGGGGAAGAGGAAGCTCTCCACACACTCACTGGACCTGGGCTAGGACTGGTTCTGTGGGTTCCCAGAACTTGGCTGAAATTCCTATATCGGCGGGCGGGGGGTGGTGGTGGATGTACTGCGGAGTGGTGGGGGGCAGCCCAAGGGGGTGGGAGAGGGTCTGGCCCCCGCTGCGCCTGGCCTGGACTGATCCCACTGGTGCAGGGCAGCAGGAAGCTCTCTGCACACTCACCGGACCTGGGCTAGGACTGGGTCTGGGGGCTCCCGGAACTCGGCAGAAATTCCTACTCGGCAGGCGGGGTGGGGGATGTACTGCCCTTTTCCTCTTAATTTTTCATCTGCAAACTTAGGTTGTTAATCCTCCAGAAGAGAAGCTTATTGTTATTACCACATAACCAAGGCTGTTGAGGTTAAACTCACTATCTGTCTGAATATCAAACATCTTAGGCATATCATGCAAAAAGGTATTTTTCATAAAGCCTTGATATGTTAAACTTTAAGTCCCTACAGAATATGGAAAAATAATTAAAAAAATTAAAATATATTTAAAAAATAGCAATAAAGAATTATATACTTTTACACATAAGTCCAAAATCCAATGTCTTCTTTAGAAGCAGTTATTAATTCTTTTACTGCAGTGTTTTTTTTTTCAGATTGCTTTTCCTCCCTATGTTTCTGTAGTTGATTCTTTACTTTAGATGCTATGAGTTCTGAGAATTCTCTTTTTATTTCAGAAAAGAATTCTGCTATGAGTTCCTCGGTAACTTTCTGCTGTTGCTTATTTTCTATTGATGCTATTAATTCGTACATTTGAGCTGAGCTAGTAGAAAAGAATTCCGCTCTGAATTCCTCTTTGACTTTCTGCTGTTGCTTATTTACTATCGACACTATTAAGTCACACTTTTGAGCTGAGCTAGTGTCCTCTCCACTTGTTCTGGGTGGGCATTGGTCTTCCTCCACTTGTTTCTGCATTTGATTTTGTACTGCAATTGCTATTAATTCAGGGAATTCTTTTTTCATTTGCAATCTGAGTTCCTCTATTCTTTTCTGCAGTTGTTTTCTTTTTTTCAGAAGTCATTGATTCATTGATTTCAGCTGTGTGATTCCCAGTTTGTTCTGTGTTAGTGTCCTCTGCCATTGTTATGGGTGAGCTTGGCATCTGAGATTGCATTTTGCTCCTTGTCTTTGTCATTTTGTGTAGCACTGTTTCTGACCTTTGTTGTAGAGTTCTGGTGCAGTTATATCCTTAGCACCTACTGAAGTTTAGGTTCAGATCTACAAAGTTTGGATTTATTTAGCCGTGCCTGGCTTGGGTCTGGCTGCTATTCTCAGCTCTTTCCTGCTGCCAACCTTGGGAGTGAAGCTGTTGTACCCCTCTGACAAGATGTTCTGCTCCTGCACTGGCTAGCTGGTTCTGTCCCCTACACTCTGCAGGGATGCAGCTGCGGGGTTTCATACCAGGCCTGTATACCAGGCCTGAGCTGAGTCTGGATGGGACAAGGTGGAGTGGGGGAGAAGAAGCTAGGTGGACAAGGTGGAGTGGGGGGAGAGGAAGCCTGTGCTAGTACTGGATCTGGGGTTCCACAGAGTGGGGCAGAAATTGTCACTGTGTGCGCAGGGTAGGGTGGGGTGCTGTGGAGTGGTTGTAAGGTCTCTAGGGGGTGGAGGGTGTCTCACACACGCTGCATCTATGCTTCACCAGCAGGTCCCGTTGGTGCAGTGTAGCCCGAAGCTCTCCCACACACTCACCTGGCCTGGGCTAGGTTGGATCTGGGGGTTCATGGAACACCGCATATATTCCTACTTGGCAGTCGTGGGGAAGGGGTGCTGCAGAGTGGTGGGAGCATCCTAAGGGTGTGGAAGAGCATCTCACCCATGCTCCACCTGGTCTTGGACAGGCAGGTCCCGCAGGCGCAGTGTAGCCGAGTGCTCTCCCACACACTCACTGGGCCTGGTTTGGATTGGATCTGGGGGTCCCTAGAATGCTGCAGAAATTCTCACGTGGCAGGCGGTGTGTGTGTGGGCTTCTGTGGAGTGGTGGGGGTGTCACAAGGGAGTGCAAGAGGGTCTCACTCACGCTGTGCCTGGGCTTGGACCTGCAGGTCCCGCAGGCGCAGTGTAGCTGTTAGTTCATATTTAAAGATTGTGATCTTTAGGAAGTGCAGAGTGAGCCAGCAGCATTATTCAAGAATTGTCTCCTATTGCTAACTTTTTTGGTATATAAAATAATGAAAACATACAAGATTTGTTCAAATATGAAGCATGCCTATAAAGCTACATGATGAATTGTTGTGTGTGACTTGTGTAATGTAGAGTTATAAACAGTTAATTATTCCTGTTTTGGGAGGTGAAGTAATCTAGGGAATATATATTGCTGTAGATGTCAAGAAACTTACACCAAGTCCAAAGCTTTATACGTAAAGTAGAGGCATCAAGGTATTTGAGAAAGGATACAGCTTTGGGGAATCAAAGTCATCTGGAGACTGGTCCTAGCTGCTGCACTTACCTAGCTCTGTGAGTTTGGCTTGTTATCTAACCTCACTCAGCATCCGTTGGCCCATCTGTTACGTGGGGCTGGTATACTCAAGGCTGACAGTGAGCTCTACATGCACCAGGGGTGGAACAGTTGTTTGCATCTGAGCTCTGCTTTGACTGGGCCAGTGTCCACTCTCCTTACTCTGTGTTTTTAAGTATTTTGACTGTAAACCCTAAAAGGTAGGATCAATGGGAGGATAAAATGAGTAAATATATGTGAAGTTTTGGGCAGATAGTACTCATCAGTTATTAGTTTTTATTTCCTCCTTTTTTCCTGTACAACTTTAAAAAATGTTCTTCATTCTAAAAAGAGGAAGAGGAAAATTTCTAATGCTTTCCCTGTGATGTTAAGAGGTTATGAAGATTGTGTATATCTTATAACTTATTCAACATCTATTAAACACACAGTAAGTTGCTACTCATTGCCAGGTACTGAGGGCTGGATAAACACTTCACTGTCCCTTCCCTTGATGCACTACTTGGAGTAGCAGTAGGCCTATTTCAGTCCACACAGCGAGTCAGCGGGAACCTACAAATGTGCTTTTATGCAAATTCAGTAATGAGACCTCTTCTGTGCAGGTACAGCCTGGCTTGGCTGCTGAGCTCAGACTGAGTTCCACTTGCTTCTTCATTTGATGTTCTTATGCAGTGAACAACATGTACAATTATACATGGCAACCCTGAGAATTGTTGCAGCAGAGGTATTTGCCAAGTGTCATAGGTCAGTAGTGGTAAGAGGTACTGAGTTTTGCAAGACAAACAGCTTTGGCCAAATACAGATGGGAGAGAAAGCATTAGGATTTGTGCAGGGACATGAAGGTATAAAAGAACTGAGGGATTAGAATAGTGAATGCTCAGAACCAGATAATATATTTGAAGTCTTTGTTTTGATGAAAGTGATGGTTATACAATTAAATATTAAAACTATGTATAAATTAATGTGTCTTCATTTTTCTTGGAGTAGATAACATGCTTCCTGTTCTTACATTTTCATCTGCATTAAAAATTGTTTTGAGTTCACAAGAGTGCACTGTTCCCTAAGTTTAATTATATGAGATCATCTAGAGAATTTCTAACTGGCCTTGACTCAAGACAAAGATCAGTGAACAAAGGAAGCTGAGTCTGTGAGGTGATACTTAAAAAAAAAGAAATGTGGAGTTTTCTTATGATGGAATTATGAGTCTGTGCATAGTTCATAGAACATTAAAACAGAGTTTTAGAGCTTCAAGACCTTTGGAGACCTGACTATACTTTTCTCACTTCAAAACATCACAAATAAGAATTATTCTATAGCCAGTAGGTTAGTAGTATGAATGCTATTGTTCTTCTAAAAATGATGTATATTCATCATAAAGAGTTGTAGCAATTATGGAGTTATTTTTCAGAAAATGCTTCCACAGAACAATTTGAAGTTTTGAGCATTACCAAAAAGTATAATGATCTTGATTTTTTCTTTATTTTTTACTGTGCTTAAATAATAAGAAACTCATTCCATTTGATGCAGCTATTCCCCTTTAGGTATCTTTCCTTAAAAATGTAAGACATATTACAGTGATACAGACCCATTTTTATAGCAGCACAACTTATAATAGCCAAATCTTGGAAGCACCCTATATATCCATTAATAGATGGATGAATAAAGAAAAGGAAGGATTTATACACTGCAAAATACCATTCTGCCACAAAGAAGGATACATTTGAGTCACTTGTAGGAAAATGGATATTCCTTTATACCATACTTTTAAATGAAATAAATCAGGCACAGAAGTGTAAATATTGCATGGTTTCTCTTTTATGAGAAGCCCAAAGTATAAACAAAGAGCAAAATAAAAGATGGCCAGTAGGAAAAAGATGATGCTTCAGCAAATAAAGGGGACCAAGACATGGCGAGAGGGGAGAATAGGGAAAAGGGATGGAAAAACAATGAAGATGTGTTATGTATATGTGCCACCTTCCCATGATGAACGTGATCATTGTATGCTGCAAACCTGTGCTAATAAAAATAAATATTAAAATGATGAAAGAAAGGTAAAAATTTGAGAGCTAAAATCACCTCCAATTGCTCCGACACAACTATCCTTAATATGAGATTAACAGTGCTCCATAGGTGTCACTGCACTTAGTCTCACACATAGAGGGGGGCCGAAAGTAGGAGGCAGTTATGATCAGTGCTTCATGAATTTATTAGCAATCCAGCTTCCTCAGACTTCCTGATCTGTCTGGCTCAGTATATGGCTTCCATTTTTGACAACACAAAGTAGCTGCTGGAGTCTATTTTTGCCTATATTTTAGACAAGAAACAAAGGGGAAAGAGGTATTCTCCCTTCCTTTCCCACCCTCCCACATCTCCTCCCTTTCTCTCTGTTTCCTTTCCTCACCTATCTCTCCTTTTCCCTGTTCCTTTTGCCCCTTACCACCATTCCACCCTCCTTTTCCCTTTCCCTTTTTATCTGTCTCCCTGCCTTGGATCATGAACATGAGGCTGGCTGTACAGATGGTGTAGTCTCATAATCATAGGACCTTGACTTCCTGAGTCTTCTCAGGAAGAGCTACTTCCTTGGAGAGTTGGCTGGCTTCCAATTGATTTTTCCCTCATCACTTTGAAGCTATCATTCCATTTTGTTTGAGCCTTGATTTTCAAACTAACAGCCATTCCTTTGTAGGAATGCTTCATTTTGTTTTCTTTTATCTTTGGTATTCTGCATAATGAGTTACCAAAATGCCAGTGATCTACTTTTTCAGTTCTTTAGGTTATATGCCTTAGAGTGGAATTGCTAGGTTGTATAGTTACTCTGTCTTTTATTTTTTGAGGAATTGCCAGTAATGAATCTTCTTAGTGATCAATCTTACTTTTGTTTCTGTTTTCTACTTATTTGGAAGTTGTGCATTTTACTTACTCTGTTCTAGTAGCTTTTTAAAAAAACTTAAAAATCAATTATTGTCTCCTGAAATATGACTTAGCAGTATTTGGTATTAATCACTATAACTACTTTTCTGAGTAATTCAAGGACACTAGAACAAATATGCTCATCATCACTTTCCTTTCCATGTTGTATTCTAATATATTTATCATTAAACCCTCTGAATATTATTATTTATTTTTATACTCAGTGCCTTCTGAATTTGCAAGCATGTTTTTTATTTTCTGTGTTCACCTTTGTTTCTTGTGTCCTACAATTCTCTTCTAAAATTATTTTCATGGAAATACATATTTTCATTGCCTTGCAGCAAGAGTCTGAGAGGAAAATGCTTTTAGTCTTGTTTGTCTGAAATGCCTTTTGTTTACTTTCACTTCTTAATGATCATTTAGCTAGGCATAGGCTTCAGGATAGCAGATATATTCCCTCATCACTTTGACGCTATCATTCTATTTTGTTTGAGCCTTGATTTTCAAACTAATAGCCATTCCTTTGTAGGAATGCTTCATTTTGTTTTGTTTTATCTTTGGTATTCTGCATAATGAGTTACCAAAATGCCAGTGATTGGCACTTAGGATAGAAGAGTTCATTATTGTGAAGCTAAATATAAAATTGCTTCCTGAATATTCAGCTGTGAAAAAACATTCTGCTGGTTTGTGGTGATTTGGGAAGTTAATCGAAACTTCATATGGAGCTGTGTATTAAAGAAGAGACATCTTTATGTCATGTGCACAATTCAACAACTGATGTGTACTCCATTTCGTGAGCTACAATCCAGTGTCAAGAGGGTCAAGCGAGTTTTCTTGCAAAGAGAAAAGACCACAGGAGAGATAAAAGGAAGATATAAAAGAAATGAAGCACAAAGAAAAGAGCATGGTATTATGTTTCAAATCTTAAAAATATGGAAGGAAAGGAAGTCATTTTGAGCAGTGGCTGTGTCATGCAATAGGTTGCTATACATTTTTAATAAAAAGGAGAGAACAGCATGAGATTTCTTTAATTTATATCAAAACCAATGGTTTACAAGCTACATAAAGCATTTTTGAATACATGAAAAAACAAGAACTAGGACAAGGCCACTTTTCTTTATTTAAACAAGGCTTAGTTGTTGGCATCACATACTTTTTACAAAAAATAGTGATAGAAACAGGATTCTACATTTACAAGGTATCGGAAGGACAGTGCCATTTAAATCACAGCTGTGTTATAGTTTCCAAGCAACTTGGTTATGTCCCCATTCATAGTTAGTTCTGGTAAGGCTTGGGGAATGACTTCATGTTCCTTTAAGAGCTAAGAAGAAATGGGATGATTTTACTTCCAGTGCTTTTTCAAGATGAACAACAGAATTTCACAATGGAAGGAGTTAATTTGTGAAATATTTCAGTTCCTATTGGTGTCATTTGAATTTGTGGTCCCATGCTAACATTTTCAAGATTGTAAATGAATGAGTTCTATTGAAATGTAATCAACATGCCATATAATTCACCCATTAATGTGTACTATCTGTGATTTTTGTGCCACCATTAGCACAGTATAATTTTACAATTTTCGTTCACCCTAAAAGAAATGTCAAACCCATTATTATTTAATCCCTCTTTTCCTTCTCAGTGTGCTAGTTCTAAGAACCTAGTAACCTAATGTATGTGTCTGTAAATGTCTGCTCTAGACATTACATATAAATAGAATCGTTTAGTACACGTGACAATTGTCTATTGTGACAGTTATTTCATTGAGAAAAATCTTTTCAGTGTGGATCCATGTTGTAGTATATCAATGCATTTTATACTTTTTATGGTTGAGTAATATTTCATTGTGTAGAGATAGTTTGTCTTTTCCTTCATTGAGGTACTTTCCCTTTAGGGATATTATAGGTAGCACTACTATAAACACTTACCTGCAGAGTTTTGTGTGAACATAGTTTTTCATTTTTCTTGGGTATACAACTAGGAATGGAATTATTGGGTAATATGGTACAGTAACTGGATTCAACCATTTGAAAAACTGCTTGATAATACTTTATAGGTTAGGAGGACATTTACAATAATTAATACATTGCATATTATTGTCTTCATAGTAGTCGGAGGACAAGATGCAGACATGATATCTTGTCTAAAACAATATTAGTATAAACTTATTTGCAGTGGACTAAGAGAAAGTAGCTGTATATCTATCCTAACTCTCTTGTGCATACATACATATTTTTTCTTCTCTTTTTTTTTACAACAAAACTGTCCTTTATTTAAACTTTTGTGAAGTTAGTAACACATGACACTAGGTTGCCTAGCAACTGATAGCTAACCTTAACCAGACAGGACGTTCATCTCAGGAGTGAGGTAGCTTGTTTGCTTTAGGCACTGGGCCAAGTCCCACCTACATATATTTGATTGATTTCCTAATTTTGTGGCTCCCAACATATCCCCCTTTTTTGTTTTGTTTTTTCAGAGATGAGTGTTCCAGTGAAGTTAGAGAAGCTGTATTTGAAGAAGTCTGTAAAGGATCTTTGCATACTTGAAGCCAGCCTAAAAATTGTAGGTACTTGAATTCAGCAAAATAACCCAATATATTCCAATAGTCCATAATAATAATGGGTTATCAGCAGAACTGGCAATTGTCAGAAGTTGTTGACTTGAGCCTTTTACAGCTCAGCATATTAATATGGCATTTTTTACACCTTGTGCTTATACCTTTCTGCTGGATGGTTAAGACCAAGTTAAAACAAGCCCTCTATAACAAAAAAATGTAACTTTTGTTTCTGGCAAGGTCAGTCAAATCCTCAGGGGGCTTTAGAAGATGACTGGATTACAGAGGCGATAGAGCTGACTTGCAGTTAGGAGTCCCAGTCTGGTCAGAAATGGTGGGTCCCAGGAGGTATAACCTGGAAGGTGTAGCTCCCTTCCTGTCTCTTTCCTTAACTCTGTGCTTGCTGTCTGTCATGAAGTGCACAGCTTTCGTCTTCCCAAATCCTTCCAATGTGCTGCCAATCATGCAAGTATTGAAACTTCTAAAACATGACCCTTTATTTTTATATTTTTATTTTTATATATTCTTTGTTTTTGGTACTGAGGACTGAACCCAGGGCTTCCAGCTTGCTAGTCAAGCGTTCCACTTCTGAGCTAAAAATCTCACCTAAAAAATAGTTCAACCAAAAAACTACAGAAAATAAAAAAAGAAAAAAAAAAACCTCAAAAAACAACCTTGCCTAAAAAATGACCCTTTAGGGCTGAGGGAATAGCTCAGTGGTGTAAGAGCCTACCTGGTAAGCACAAGGACCTGAGTTTGATCCCTTGTACTGCATGCTGTGCCAGCCTGGAACCCCAGGCCTGCCATGCAGTCCACCGAAACTGGGTGTGGTGGCATACATCTATCATTCCAGCACTGGGGAGGCTGAGACAGGAGGATCACTGGGAGTCCAAGCTGCTTAGTGAGAGCCTGTGTTAAAACAAAAAAAGACCCTTTAAATTGTGGGTGTTGGATATTTTGTCTCAGTGATTAGAAAGTATGTGATACAATCCATCCATCTAACTCATTTTTTCCCATTTTATTACATCTTGTTTATTTTTGCCTCGTCATCCATTGTTCATAAAGTTGGAGATTGCCCCCAGCAACCTAGTTCATGTGCTTCCTAAGGGTTAAACTCTATTTCCCAGATTATTATGTTGCTCCCTCCCCAACAGCCACACATATCCTCAACATCATATGATTCCTTGGCTACACATTTACTGCCTACTGGAAGCTAATTTATATTTCCTTTCATCTCGTAACAGATCATTTCAGCTTGTAAAGGTTTGTTCCTTGTTTCATTTATCTTTCTCATGGCTCCACCAACTGTACTAGAAGTTCCTCCAGAGCAAGGATCATGAACCCTGTATTTTAATTTTACTCCCTACAGGGCTCAACACAAAGTTTACAGAAACAGAAAATGCTTGATAAAAGCTGACTGACTTCACTCAAATTTCATTCTCCCTGAAAGATCTCTTTGTGAACTACTGTGAAAGTTGGAGACTATCTGGATACCACTTAGACCTCTGTTAGTGTCCCATCTCCATTTCTAAGCCATTTCTTTTCTTATATTATCTGAGTTTTGAGAGTGAGATAATTGGCTCCATCAATTTTTATAGCTTAATGAAAGACTCAACCATGTTTACCTGTTTTTCTTCCAGAGTAAATGCACCACAAGTGACGACAAAGTCATCCCACAGCCCTTGTTTAGAAAACGTATGATTTTTATGTTGTTGCCATTAAAGCAATACAGTACGCTAGCTATGAACTTAAACAGTCCTTTTAAAATGAGTGCCTCTCTGTGAAGCATTCAACCTCAAAACCAGGCCCATGCTGGGATTTGAGAATTTATAAAAAAAATATTCCCGATAACTTAGTATAGTGCCTGATGTTGTTTTCTTTCCTGTAACATTTGCTTGTAGGTTATTATTTTTTTGCTTTACTGAAGCTAAAATATTGACATCTTCCTGTTCTATCTCCACTAGCCATGGCAAATGAAAATCCTTTGCAAAAAACAAGCTACAAATAACAGAGTACAAGGCTTGCTCTTCCTGCCTTAACAGCTATTGAGGCAGGCTGCATGCCAAATGGTCTTTTTAGGCATTTGCTGGGCACATAACCTAGGTCAGGCATGGGAGGACTGCTAAGGAGACACATGGTTGCTACTCTAGAAGAATTTGTAGTTTTACTAGGATGGGAAGACTAACAAACCTCAAACTGCGAACTACTAAGCTAGAGATAGTACTGATAACTGCTAAACAAAGGTGGAGGAATTATGAGCAGTGTAGAACTGAAGGCAAGGAAGGCCTCTGAAAGAAGGTGATGTCTTAATATTGACCTGGAAAGATTTTGAAGGTCAGAGGAGTGAAAGGGGTTTACTGAAACTAATAAGACTTTGGTGTACAAAGAAGCCAGGAGACAGGGCCGAACATCCATACCAGAAACCACTGGGAGATAATACTGTTAAAGTGGGCTAAGTCTAGATGAGGGTGTGTCATGATAGAATCACAGAACTGAAGAAGTGGAAAGGCATTGCTACTATTCCATCTGGACACAGTATCTAGCCAAGTGTCTGGTTCATACAGTCTTTATTAGAAAATTTTCCTTCAAATTGAGTCATATGAAAAGAAGCTTAATATGTAAACAAGGACAAAAGTTTTTTAGTGAGAAAAAAGGAAGAAAAGGAGAAAAAAGGAAGAAAAATAATGATACAGACTATCAAAACAAGATAATAGGAAATTAGCAATGGTTAGTATACTGCATATTGGTATTGTAAACAACTTTTTATTTTATTTTATTTTTGTGTGTGTTTAGTACAGGGTCTACAGGGTCTCACTATGTAGATCAGACTCATAGCGATCCTCCTGTTTTCAGCCTCCCAAGCACTGGGGTTACAGGCGTGCACCACCACAACTATTCTCAATTGCCATCTCAGCACACCCCGGGGGCAGGGTCAGTATGACACACCAGTAATGGAATATTATTATCTAAATTATTATCTTCAAAGTAGTTTCTCACATTTCCAGATATTGACATACAAAACTGACCAAACAGTACAAACACAAACTGTTTCTTTCAATGAACTAATTGAAATTAATTGTATAATTATCAAAGAAAATGACAGTCAAGAACAAAAAAATAGTATAATTATCTTAGCTATCTTGAGTGTATATGTACATATTTTTCCCTTCTTTAAACATATGGCTGTGTGGAGTTCTGTATGCCTTGATTATGTGTATGTCAGCTTCTTTTCTCATGTTTGGAAAATTTTCTGCTAGTGCTTCTGTAAATAGTCTTTTTATGTCATTTATGCTCTCCTATGGCTTCATTGACATCTGCATTGTTTTAGAACCCCTGAATTGTTGCTTTCTGGTTCCTTGTTAGTTTTATTTTTTTGATATGTTAAACTTTATTTTTTTATTAATTTTATTGAGAAGCAAATAGCAATGAGACACTTTCAAAACTGATTAGTAGGACAGTTTCAATAATTAATACATGCATATTGTTGTCTTCATAGTGGTTATTCATAGTACAAGATGCAGACATGATAATCTGTCCAGACACTATTAGTACGAATCTTTCTTCTCATTGAATTAAGTGAAAGTAGCTATATATCTATCCTAATTTCTTCTCATTGAACTAAGACAAAGTAGTTGTATATCTATCCTAATTATTTTGCATATACAGATAAAAAATGGTCCTTCATTTGTATCCACATTTTGGTTTAGCTTTGTCAGAGATGGGTATTCACCATAAAAGAAATGTATTTGACATTTCTTTTAGGGTGAACGAAAATTGTAAAATTATACTGTGCTAACAGTGGCACAAAAATCATAGATGTACACATTAATGGGTGAATTATATGGCATGTTGGTTACATTTCAATAGAACTCATTCATTTACAGTTTTGAAAATATTAGCATGGGACTACGAATTCAAATTGTCAGTGCATGAATTCAGCAAAATAATCCAATACAGTCCAGTAGTCCATAATAATAGTGGGTTATCCGTAGGACTGGCAATGTCAGAAGTTGTTGACTTGAGCCTTTTACAGCTCAGAATATTAATATGGCTTTACTTTTTATGCCTTCTCTTTATACTGTTATGCTGCATGGTTAAGTCCAAGATAAAGCAAGACCTATACAACAAGAAATGTAACTTTGTATATGACATCAGTCAAATCTCCTCAGGATTTACCCTGAAACCCTGTACCACAGTTTGTAGATATTTTGTCAGTTTTAAAAGATCTTTTATTTCACACATATTAGGTACAACACTGTCTTTGAGGTATGAAAGTCTATCTTCAATTTCAGTGAAGTGGTTTTGCCAGCTCTCAATTGAGTTCTGCATATCTGTTTGAATGTGTTTCATGAATTTTAATTCTTTCCTGTGTTGTTTATTGAATGTTTCCTTCATTTTTCTTTTCTCCTCTGTTCCATCTATGTCTTCTTTAGCTGTGCTGAGCAATTCTTTCAGAATTGTTGTCCTTTCTTTGTGGTCCTGAGATATTATTTCTGATTTTATTTCTTCTGTAGCCTGATGAATTTATTTCTTTACTTCAGTTGCTATCATTTCAGAGATTTCAGGTGTGTGATTTGCAAGTTCTTGTATGTCTTTGTCTCCTGGATTTGTTCTGGGTGGGCCAGAGGATTAAGATTGCCTTTTGCTCCTGCGTTTTGGCATTGATGCTCCCAGTAATCACCTAGACAGAGTTTCGCATGCTGCTCTGAGTCTGCTAAAGTTCTAAAATAGTGCCAGGAAAGCTCTGTGACTGCTTGAGCTGGGCCCACTACTCGCAGCTCTCCTGCATCCCACAGGCCACTCAGAATCCTCCTAAGTTCTTAAAAGTTTGGACAGGTACCAACAGAAGTTCCACGCCTGCGTGCTGGGGGCTACGGAAGATCAGAGCTTACCAGAATCCATCAGGCATCCCAGAGTCTGCCAAAGTTCTTAAATGGTGCCAAGAAATCCTGCCTGTGCACACTGGGTCCATCCATGGATCACAGCAGTCCTGTATCCTGCAGGCCACTCAGAGTCCTTCTAAACTCTTAAAAGTTTGGACCAGTGCCAGCAGGTGCTCCATATTTGTGCATTGTTGGCTAAGGAAGCTCAGAGCTTACCAGAAACCCGCAGGCTGCCCAGAGTCTGCCAATATTCTTTATCAATTTTAAAAGTTCCTTTTGCAGTACATACCAATCTGGGTTGGACGTTGTTTCCTCTAGGTCTTGTAACATTTTATTTCCAGCTCTCTTTCCTGTTATGGTTTGTGTTGAGAAGCTAGCTTTAATACTAATGGATTTCCTCTATGCAGGTTACTCATTGTTTTCTCTAACAGCTTTCAAGATTTTGTAGTTGCGTTGGATTTCTAGAGTTCTAGTTATTAGGTGATGTGAATTTTTCCTATCATAGTTATTCTGGCTTCAATATGCCTCACTTATGTGTGTGTTAAATTCTTTTTAAGCCTGGAAATTTTTCCACCGTTCTTGTATAGACATAGATTTTATGTCCTGTGTGCTCTCTTCTGATTTTTCCTTAACTCCAATTGCTCTAATATTAATGTTGTTTGATTTATCTAGCAACTGTTGGACCCATTTTTCTAGTTCTTTTGTTGTTTTTAAGATATCTTCCATTAACTGATCACTAATCATAGCCTTGTCTTATAGATCTGACAATGTGTCCTCTCAGTAGTTACTTCTGCCGCATCTACCTATAATTATGTTTTTAATTTCCTGGATTTCTGTTTGAAATTTCTGTTTGAGATTTTATGAACTCTATTTCTTTGCTATGAAGAGCATTCATGTTTTGCATCTCTTCCTTTAGTTCTAGTAGATTTTTATCAATGTCTTGTCTACATTTACTGATCTTTTGTTTCATGTGCTCAGTTCTATCTTCCTTGAACTTGCCAAGCACATTATTGAACTATTTTCCTACATATGTTGATACATTGTTAGACATTTCCACTGTTAGCTTTATGATTTCCTTCCCATCCATGCTCCCTGGATTGGCGTAGGCGAAACTGGACGTCTTTGGAGGCATTTTATTTATTTTTTTGCTTTCTCATGTTTATATTTTTGTTTTGCTTTGCTTCTTGTGCTGGCATTTTCAGCTTCTTTGACTCAGGGTACTTCCAGTGTACCTGAATATTTTCATCTTCCATAGATTTGGAAGTTTTCAAAGTTATTTCTATAAATATACTTTGTGGTCTTTTCCTTATCCTGAAATTCTTATTGTTTCAAAGTTAGTTCTCTTTGTGATTTTCTATAACTCCTGTACAAATTAATTTGCTTTAGCTATTTTTCTTTGTCTTCTACTTGCTTCAATCTGCTCTGAAAATTTTTTATTAAATTTATAGTTTATTTACTATATTATTCATAACTAAGGTTTCTATCTTTATACTATTTTTTATCTCTTTATGAAACTTCTCATTTTGTTCATAGTTGGATTTCCAAGTTTGAGTTAATGTTCTATTCTACATTTTTGTAGTTCATTAAACATCCTTAAGAGGATTATTGAGAATTCTTTAGTCATAATAAATCTCGATTTCTTAGGAGTCTATTGTTGAAGGTTTATTAGCTTTCCTTTGGTATTATAATACCCTGATTGCATTAGTCATTTCCTCATTGCTGGGTCAAAATACCTGAATATCAACAATTTAAAGGGGGAGAGCTGTCTTTTAGCTTATAGTTAGTCTGTGATTGGTGGACTCCAAGGCAGAAACATCGTGTTGGAAAGGTATGAGAGAGCAAAGCTACTCAGTTCATGGTGGTGAGCAAGCAGAGTAGGGGAGCAATACCAAAGAGGATCCAAAAGCGATCATATATAGCATTTAGGGCCACACCTCCATGACCCACTCAGTGGCTTACTAGTCTATTCAGCATTTCTTAATAAAAAAAAGAATGTTAACATAGTAGGATTAATGGTCACACTTTTTTAATTTGCTTTCTTCACAGTGGAGGAAGTACTCACTTTCTGAGTCTTTACAGGTATTCTTTGGCAGAGATAGACTGTCACATTTTAGTATAGCTTGGGGTTCTGGATGGAAGAATTGGTAGTGACCCAGGGCTAGCAGAGCTTGCCCTTGGGTTTCTCTAGTTGACTGTGCTAATGTCTTTGCTCTGAAGCTGAGTGATGCTACTGGCCAGACTTTGCTGTCTGCTGAGAGCCTAAGTTGCCTCCTCCATGAGGTGAAATTCCTGGGTTGGCATTGTGATTATCTCCGATTGGACAGGATTGTAGGTTATATTTCCAGGCCAGGTAATACTTCTGTTTGGATTATGCAATGAAAGATTACAGGCTGGACTTCTAGATTAGGGAATATTATTGCTACAAGATGCAGGGTGGCTCTATGAAAATGTGTAGTGGCACATGTCTTTGTAACTGAGTGGCATATTGGGGAATACTATGATCCTGAGCAGAGCTGCAGTTGGGATCCTAGGTCAGGCAGTCTATGTCCAGTATTCTGCTGAAATGCTCCAAACTACTTTTGAAGCTTTGGAGTTTTGCAGTCCTAGCCCCTGTACTCTGCCAAAATCTCTCTGCTTGAGTAGAGCTGTGGGTTATGTGCTGAATCAGGGGGTGGAGGCTTTCTGTCTATGGACTCACACATTTTTAAACTTCCTATCATGCTTCTAAGAGTAGCCATCTTAAGTTTGCAGATGCATTGTACTAATGGCCAGTGTCTCAGATCAGGTGTTGCTGCTGGCTGGAATATCAAGCTGAAACAACCAAACTACTGGCAAGCTCTGTGTACTAGGTTCTGTGAGCTCCACCTACTTTCTTTATTTCTATTGGACACCAAGCAGTCTAGTGCTCCCTCACTGTTCCTGATGAGGCAAGACAGGAATGGGGTTCCTGGGGTTTTAGGGAAGATAAATTTCACTGGTCCCATAGTTTCTGCATTTATGGTTCTCTTTTCCCACTGTGGAAACTATGGATCCAGTAGAATTTTATTTGGCAGTTTACTTACTTGCCAGAGGAAGAAGTATATCACAGTCAAAGCAAGACTGTTTCTGTTACCTCCCCCAATGTGGTTTTTGTTTGATTTTATGGTCAAAGTGGGTGTATTAGTTTCATTCTCCAGTTTGGGGGTTTTGACAAAGGTATTTGTGTGTGTAGGTGCTAGCTGGACTCTGTTGGCAGCCATGAAGCCTTGTATCTTCTTTTCTTCTATTTTCTTGATGTTACTCTAGTAGGTACTTAAAACGTATCTGTTGATAGCTAAATGAGTGAATGAGTTACATCGCATGTCGACACTTATACAATCTTGCAAAAAGCTTAACAAAATATAGTGATGATGCTAAATTTAACCTAATTTTTTCATTTTACTTTTTTATTTGATAAGCATCTTAAAAGGCTTCACTTTTATATTTTGGAGAATTCCTGTAAATGCCAAGGGCATGCTTGCATGCAATGATTAGATATTTGGTCAAGATGATTATGACTGAAAATCTTGCCAATTATTCTGCAGGGAGGGCTTTCCTTTTGACTTTGTAATTATGGTTACCTAACTTCTGCAAAGATTCACTGGGGAAATTAAAAAAAAAAACCAAAAGATAATTAAAACTTAAGGGTGACACATTTTAAACTTACATAGCCAACTAAGGCAAATGCTCTCTCCTTTCTCAGCTGTTTGTCATTTGTGAACCTAAAATTATTTTGCTGAGAAGGGCCATTTTCTTCATGCTATGGGCATAGTGGCAGGAGGCTGGGACAGAGGAAAGCACAGATAAGAAGGAAGAAAGTATTAAAGCCCAATTCAGCAAATGAACATTGCAACCTCCTGAACTGCTAAATTCTATGATTTCTATTTTTAATAAAAATAAAGAGCTAGTTTTAAACCCTGGATCTTGCCTTTTTAGGTGCCACACATGACAGGAGGGTTTCAAGGCAGCTTTCTGGTTAGGGCCCTGTGACCTCTGTCCCAACATTTATGTAACAGCTGCTAGCTGAAAGAAGATATTCTTCTTGGGTTTTTGAGCCTGTGGTTTATGGTGAGGTAATCACACTGAGGCCAACAGGGAAACAGGCCTGGGCTCTAGCTCTTCTGGGAAAGGGGTATTGAAGATCCCAACTCACTCCAGATGCCATATCTTCAAGGATACTAGGTAATACCCAGAGTATTCTGATGACTTTTAAAACACAAAAATCAGCCCTCAGTGAAACAACATATGAACTGGGCACTAGGTAGTATTTTATGATACCAGACTGGGGAGCTTAGAAGTGGTCAAGCTACTTCAGTCTAAGAAGTTCTTCTTAAGGCCCATCTACTCTCAAAAAGTCTTCACCATAGCAAAAAAAGTAATAACTCAAAGGGAAATATTACATCATGTGACAAACTGAAAGTTACCAGAAAGACCAAAACAATAGAGTAAGTCTCCAACTTCTGAATGAGTTGGGTTTCTGGAGAATGTTTGTAAGGTAGATTTGTTTGTAATCCAACAAAGTGATTCTTAGGCAATACACTTCTGCATCTTACATAGTACACCTTTGAAAGTTCATAACTCCAATGTCTGTAAGCTGGGGACTTACTGTATTTCTAAAGGAAAATAGTAGGTGTGGCTTTTTAAAAGACATTCTGAATTCTCCATGAACCTAAAACCCTTATAATAGTCCTTAGTGGCCGTAGCCTCCAGTTTATGGCCTCACTTAAATTGATCTTCCACCTAAGTGCCCCATACTGTGAGCAGTTTGTTACCCAGAGGAATAGAAAATGAATACAATGGACCAACATTATTATTTTTCAAAACTTCCCAATCCCTTTTTCTTGAGTAGTGACTGTATTAGTTTCCTAGAGCTTTCATAACAAAATACACAAACAATGTGGCTTGGAAAAACAGAAACTTATTGTCTCAGTTCTAAAGAACAAAAGTAGAAAGAAAGTGTTAGTTGCACGAAGCTCTGACTGAAAGAATCTCATGGGGCTGGGGAGATGGCTCAATAGAATAAGCGCTTGCCTGGAAAGTGCAAGGGCCTGAGTTCAATCCCTGGTTCTGCAAATAAATAAATAAATAAATAAATAAATAAATAAATAAGAATCTCATGCAAATGTCTCACCTAGTTCTGTTCCTTAGCTTGTAGCTTTGTGTGCACGTCTGCCTCTTCACATGGTGTTTTTCTAAGCACTTCTGTCATATTGGAGTAACATGATCTCATCTTAACTAATTACATACAATGTAACATTCTGAAGTACTGGAGGTTAGGACTTCAACATATGATTTATAGCAAGATACAACTCAACCTATGACGGGTTCTAAGTAGCTCAGCATTGAGAATAAGTAATGACTTAAAAGGGCTGAGTATGCCTGTAAATATATTAGTGTTCAAAAAAATAGGTTCCCTACTTTCACTGAAAGTACTTACTGTGAAGAAAGAATTGGAGATCATTATTCAAGAGTCCTGACTACGTGTCCACCCAAATTGCAGAGGTTCAGAAATGCTGAATATCCTTGGAGACAAGAGCCTGGTAACTTTTAGACTGCAAAGAAGGAAATTCCAGAAAAAAAAGATGTGCAGTGGAGGAATTGTTATTTAATAGACACAGTTTCAGTTTGATATGAGTTGTAGAACTAGATAATGATAATGATGATGGTTAAACAATGATGTGGATGTACTTAATTGCGATGAACTATTCTTAAAAATGGTTCAACTTTTATCAGAGAAACAAATAAACCACAAAAATCAGGAGACTCTATGTTGTGCTCCCTAAGGTGGATCAGAGTTGAGGGTCAGAAGGGAGACTGAGGCCCACACCCAGGAATGAAAGTAGAAAGCAGAGTCACAGGGGGATTTCTGGTCAACACTGACTCGGGAGCAATAAAAAATTATAGACTCAACATTGATGATGGTGAGATTCCTACAATATTCTGTAGCCTTTAATTTCTGATATTGCTATTCTATTAATAAGTAATAATTGTGGTACTGAACTATTGTTAAGGACTTACTAAGTTTTACATCTTTTCTACTGTCTTTAATATTAATTTTTACAACAACTCTAAGGAAAACCCTATTATCCATCATTTATAGAGTTTAAAGGAAGAGAGGCAATGGTGAACATGTTTACCTTCTTTTCAAGATTTGACTTATAACATTGGAAAGGGCGGTTACATAAGCCTTGAGCAATTATGCTGGGGATTTATCTACATAGGTATAAAGCCTACTGTGTCAAGAATGATTGGTTTGCTTTCAGCTTTGTGTGATACCAATCAATAATTACACCTATTGATCAAAGCCATACATTTAAAACATTAATTTACATTGAGCACCTTAACTTCATAAAATGGCAACTACTGAATTGGCTGAAATTGATTTCCCTTTTGTTTTGAAAAGAAAAGTTCTCAATGCTGTGGCCTTCCTCTGTGTGATCCAAAGTTTAGAGCTTGCTAATAATCCAACAATATCACAGAGAAGACAGCTCTACAAAAATTATTAGGGTGCAAATTCGGATCCCATTTGAGGTAGTTCATGTGTTGTTTCTGAAGCTCATCTTCAGATTTGGAGAAAGTGTAGCATGGTAAGTGAAGAAGATACCTTGGCTTTCAGGATGGCTGAGCTGGAGGTGACACCACCCAATCTCTAAAGCTTAATTCAAATTAGGACAAAAAGCCTTCCTTAGCAACTCTTATGGAAAAGAGTCCTCCTTCCCCAGATCTCCTAACAGCAATTCCTGCCTGTGCTGTCTATTTGGACTCTTTGGTTCTCTACATTGTTTTAATAGGGCCAGAATGAACACCATTCAGAACTGTACATGCCAAGCATCAATGTGATATATGATAATCCACAGACAAACCTCATTAGGAACAGTCAGTGTGGTAATTCACACAGCTCCTGAAATAAATCCCAGTTGATCTCTGAAGTCTTGCAGAGACTTTTAAGCTTAGAATAGTTGTCATAAACCAACCTTTGGTGCTCACTATTGTCATTCTAAATCCACATTATTTTGAGACTACATCTCAGAATTTACTTCCTCCAGCAAACCTTTTTTAAAGACTCCAGTTTCTATTGGTTTCTTACAACTTCATTCTAATGGTAGCTCCAAAAGGAGAGAAAAAACAGAATAGGAGACAACATATGAAGAACTAGTAGCCAAAAATTTCCCAGAATTAAATAATTATATGCAAAAGTCTACTAAATGTCAAGCACAATAGTTAAACACATACACCTTTAGTCTGATGCCTTACTATAACAAAATACCTGAACAAGAGTCATTATAAAGATAAAATATAAATTCATACACAAGGAGACAATACCTTTTAAATAAAATGAAATAGTATTGCACCAAAATATAGAAAGCCTAAAGTAATAAATATACAAAAAGAAATGATGAAATAAAATAAAAAAAGAAAAAAAAACAAAAGAAATGTTGCTTTCTGTAAATGATAATCACAATGGAAAATTACAATACATTTCTCTAAGAAATTGAGAGATTGAGTAGAAAAAAGTTAATGCAGTTACACCTCCATTGACAGTGGGGTCATAGCCCAATAAACTTGTTTTTGTTGAACATATGTATAAAATTTGTTTCATATATCTAATTGACTAACATCATAGCTCAGCCCATTCAATCTTAAATGTGCTCAGAGCACTTTCTTTTTCTTTTTTCTTTTTCAAAATTTTATTGATAAACAGCAATGAGACAGTTTCAAATCAAATCGGAAGTACAGTTTCAACAAATAATACACTGCATATATTCTTCTTAGTGGTTAATTGCTGTACAAGATGCGGACTTGAGATCCTATTTACAAACACCATTAGAACAAATCATTCTATTCATTAAGAGAATGCAACTATATATCTATCCTAACCACTTTGAATACACAGATACAAAATGGACATTCATCGGTATACCCTATTTTTTCAAAGTTCTATTATTGAATATTATAGGTGTGTAAACTCAGCAAAATATTCTAAAAGAGTCCAGTAGCCCATAATAGCATTGGGTCTTCTGTTTAACTGGCAATGTCAGAAATTATTGACCTGAGTCCCCCACAGCTCAACATAACAACATGGCTTTACTTCCTATATTTCGTCTTCATACTTTTCTACTGGATGGTTAAGACCTAGGTAAAGCAGGACCTGTGCAACAAGAATTGTAGCTTTTTGGTCTGAGAAGGTCAGTGAAATGCCCTCAGGATTTATCCTGAGATCCTGTACCTCAGATTGTAGAACGTTTGTCAGTGTCAGCCATGTGGATGAGTCACGGCCATTGCTTGGCCAATGTGCTTTTATAAGGATTTTTTTTTGTTCCTCGAATGCCTTCAGGGCACTTTTGGCCAGCGGGAGAGTTGTGAGGTTCGAACTCCAGCAACCTGAGGCTGACAGCTTTGTGGAAGCAGCCACTTAAAGGACTGAGCTAGGGCCAGGGCCCTCAGAGCACTTTCATTACCCTACATAGTTGGGCAAAATCATCAATGACAAGCCTATTTCATGACAAAAGTGTTGAACATTTCATACAATTTATCATATACTTTTATTGAAAATAAAAACCAGGTTGATTTATAGGTATGCTTTCTTATAAACATGAAGTCAAAAATTATAAGGCAAATCAACTTAAATTGTGGACTATGAATGCAGAAACCTTGAATCAATCAAAACAAAGCCATTTTTTCTTCAACTTGCAGAGCTGAAGCTCACCTGTTTGAAATTTATTGCACTTAATGGATTTAATTCTTCATTTTTCCCATAGAAGGTGCTGCATTTTGCCTCATCTTCAATTCCAGGCTAAGCCATATCATGCTTAGGCCAGCAGTATACTACCAAACATGCTGCACATAGGGCTTGTACTTTTCCTCCTGCTCTCTCTTGCATTTCCCCTCCTGCTCCTTGCCAGAGCCACGAGAGCATGCTTAGGATAACATACTGGTGGTACACAAGAGACACATGGCAGAGCCACACCATCTCATACTTAAACTGAAATGGTGACAGAATATCCAGTAGCCAGCTGATCCCCAGACATGGATGGGCTTTACCAAGATCTGTCACCTCGCCTATGGCTGACTACCCAAGATCATCAGAACTTCCCAAGTAACCTATAGATTTGAGAGCAGTAATAGATCAATGGTTGTTATTTTGAGCTACTGAGTTTTGGGGTGGTTTACTGTGCAGCATTATTGTACTACTAGACAGTAGACACACCATACAATCACTAAAGCTTAACTCAAATTAGGACAAAAAGCCTTCCTTAGCAACTCTTATGGAAGAGTCCTCCTTCTTCATGTCTCCTAAAAGCAATTCCTGCCTGTCCTGCCTATTTGGACTTTCTGATTCTCTACACTCTATTGACCTCATGAAGCCATTGTTTGGAAACCTCATCATTTTCTTCTGAATTACTGAGAATAATAAAATATCATCAAATATACTACAACACATCATCCATCAGAAGACACATCCTAACTTCAGAAAATTTAAAGGATATTTCTTAGAATCATTGAAATATGCAAATGATCTCCAAATTTTAGTTCTGCAACAATATTGTCCCTGAGAGTGAGTGTTGGGTGTTTATCTGCTTTGGGAAGTATGATAGCTACCATAGTTTAGGAGTCAGGCAGACTTTGGTTCAGATTCTGGCTGTTTCTCTTGAATAGCATGATGTGGGGCGAGTGACCTAAATTCTCTGACACTCAGTTTTTGCTCTGTGTAATAGGGATGGTAATAGTACTTATCTCAGAGGGTCATTGTGAGAACTTATAAGATCACATAAAATTATAGTGGAGATTTAATAAAACATGATTAATTTTTGATTAGGCAATATAAGCTCATGCTACAAAATTCAAAATGTACAAAAGGGAATGCTGTACAAAATAAGCCTCTTGCTCACCCCTGCGCCTCACTCGGTCTCCCTCCACAAACACTAGCATGGTCACTAATTTCCTGAGTATTCTTCCAGACATTCACAGTAGTCATTTGATTAAATATATTGTTTGTTTCAGCCTCCTTTTGAGTTCCACAGCACTTAGCAGAGAGAACTTGCCCTTTTCAAGGACCAAAGTGTGTTTGCTGATTATTGACTAGAACTGTAGTGGAAATAGGTAGTACAGAAAATTGGATTGGATAGGATAATGCCAGATGCTTCTGGAGAAAAATGTTTGTCAGTCAATCTTTGCATAATTGCTTCTTTTTTTGTGCGAGCTAAGTACAGAGAATTTTCAATTAACAGAGGGCTCATTACTTGGGTGCAAGTTAATATAAGTTTACTGTTACCACCACTTCTTCAAAAGTGCTGAGACAGAGAATGCAGACTTTAACCCCAACTGAAAAGCTAGCCAAGCAGAGGATACCAAACTAATAATGCAGCTGATATTATCAACTGCTTTACATACGCACATAGAGGAAACCTGTATTGACATAAAAATAATAATAAATATATAAAGAAAGCTCATGGTTTACCAATAAAATTATTTACCATGTTGCTGACTTTACTGGAAATGATGCTTTATTACCAGTCTCTCAATTTGATTGATACCTAATTAAAAATTCACCAGGCTCAACTTCAAGGACCTCACACTGTATTAAAGCCACTGTAATACCAATGGAGCCATAACGTCATTTAAAGGCAAAGCAAGCATGATCATTTATTTAAAGCTTAGAAATAGTTCTGAAAATTGCAAAGTTGCACAAAATCTCTGACTACATGTAAAAGTCCCCCAAAACAAAAAACAAAACACCCAAAAAACCAATCATGTGGTTTAGTGGAAGAAATTAAGGAGTCAGGAAAGTTTCAGTTCTGGCTTTCTTATGGTCCATTCTGCGTGATGTTGGGCAAGTCACTAAGTCATTCTTCTCTGTTCTGCGTGTCCCAATGAAAACAATTATCTCCCCTCCCCACTGGATTTTTGTGAGACTGAGTTAAAAAACAATATAAAATATTGCCTCAGTGTAGTTCCAAAAAGTGAGCTTTTGCCATCTGAAACAGATTGCGTGGTGCTAAGGAGACATAGGTGAATAAACTCAAACACTTGCCCTCCAGGAACATGTAGTTGAGGTGCCAGAGAGAAGCACTAGTGTATTGTGTCACTAGAATGGTCAGAGAATATGCAATATGCTCAGTTGGTTTAAGATTAACAAATGATTTTTAGCCTATGTATGTTTCAAATGTCACATGGGATATGTTTATACTAAAAGTTATTCATTAGTTATCTAAAGTTCAAATTTACCTGGAGAGCTACATTTTTATTTGCTAAATAAAATGTGTCACATAACAAGGCTAGCAAAGCTATGTGTCACATAACAATAGAAGTAGGTAAACAATCGAGAAGATATACAGTAAGAACTAAATGAACTTTGCCTTGAGGTATCAAGGCAGGCTTCGTGGAGGAGTTAAAAGATGCATACAAGCATTTGTCAGGTGAATGTAGCTATGTGACTTGAGAGGAAGAGAGGACATTTCAGGAGGTCAGAAAACAACAGCAAAGTTGAGAAACACCTTCGTAAGTGTAAACAACTCCAGATGTTTCAGTATTGCTTAAATGTCAAATGTGAGGTAAGGAGTGACAAAATGTGAAGTTTCTGATTCAAAAGGGACTTACATGGATTTCAGGAAAGGTCTTATATGGATTTTTAAATGTTTACTACATTCTACAATGATACTAGCCAAGGAACATATGGAAATATATTCTAGCCCAGGGATGATTGGGGAGGGGAGGGGAGGGGAGGGGAGAGGAAGGGAGGGAGGGAGAGAGAGAGAGAGAGAGAGACAGAGA
>NW_004524639.1:8381372-8407096 GCF_000260255.1 Octodon degus
AGAGACAGAGAGAGACAGAGAGAGACAGAGAGACAGAGAGAGACAGAGAGACAAAGAGACAGAGAGACAGAGAGAATTTTTTAAATAGAAGAAATGAAGCCTGTGTTGCTGAGAAAACTTGTAGAATCAATACTTTTGGAAGCCTCTTCAAAGTCTCTGCATGAAGCTGGTTCTGGCCCAAAGTTGTCTTTGCCAATTCCAGAAAGGCTAAAGATCATCACATTAATGCGAGGTGGGAAGTTGGAAGGAGCTAAAATAACACAGCTCTTTGACATCCCTTTTGTTCTTAAAACACCTGCCTTTCTGTGAAATGTCTAGATATCACATGGAAGGCTCTGCAGGTGGGAATGGATGATGCATACATTTGGCCATGAACACAGTATTAGCTCCCTACATGCAAATAAATCATGACTGACAGGACAGAGACATTTGCTATTTTAAAAATGGGAGTAGGAGCTGGTGAGAAGGAGAAAACAGAGCTGTTGTCTAAATGCTGGATCTTGAAAAGCATAGGTTGCGTTTTTTGAAGTTACAACACAAAAGAGATCACTTAAGACTAAATGAATTGGGGCTGGGGAGATGGCTCAGTGGAATAAGCGCTTCTCTGGCAAGCACAAGGGTCTGAGTTTAATCCCTGGTAGAAGAGTAAACGAACTAAGGAAATAAGGTTTTTCACTAACTAGGAAGTAAATACATAGTTTATTACTCCAAAGAGAAGTAGAAGCTGGAAAAATAAATGAAAAAGTTTAAAGAAAGACTGACATATGGATAGAGGTCCAGGAGCGTAGCTGTGCTATAAATATTCACACAACTCATAAACATCTGGAGGCTGGAAAGGTGAGTGGCTAGGTGCTGGTTTATAGGAAGATGCAAGGAGTTTGCTGAAGAGGTCAAATAACTGGATGATTAGACTAAAACCCTCAACTAATATTGTAGAGCTGGCTCATACTGGCTCAAAAGAGCCAATTGTTAAATTTCCAGGAAATCTTGCAAGTCAATTTTTAAACACAGATATTTATTTCTTTTTTCAGCATTGGGGATCAAACTCCAGACTTTGTGCTTTCCAGGCAGGTGCTTATGCTGCTTAGCTATCTCCCCAGTCCTTTAAAATTTAAATTATAAAAACTTATAATTCAGTTATATTAAAACAAAGGTAACAGATACTCAAAACCTATCATTTCTTAATTATTTTACTCTTATCTATGATTATTATAATTATTTTTTGGGTTTTTTCCATAATTTTATTGGGAAACAAATAGCAATGAGACAGTTTCAAACCAAATTGTTAGGACAGTTTCAATAATTAACACATTGCATACATTCTTCCTAGTGGTTAATTGCTGTACAAGATGTGGACTTGATATCCTATTTACAAACACCATTAGAGCAAATCCCTCTATTCATTAAGAGAATGTAATTATATATCTATCCTAACCACTTTGAATACACAGATACGAAATGGACATTCATCTGTATCCCCTTTATTATTATTTTTTTGGTGGAACCGGGGATTGAACTCAGACCCTTGCACTTGCCAGGGAAGCACTTATTCTACTGAGCCATCTCCCTGGCCTCCCTATCTGTGACCTTGAAATCATTGTTATATTTGTATTTTGGAAATACAACATAGTGGTGCGCTAGTGCGTTCATTCCCCAACTCCATATCCAGTGACATCAAGTGATAAAATTTGAGATTGGCCATGATGTGAATATTTACACTGAAAAAATCAGTAAGCACTACAAATCAGAACTTTGCTTTCCATCTCTCTCCATTAGAGTGGTGCCCCAGTCAGTCATATAGAACAATGGCTTATAATCACAGAATTTGTAGGCAACCTGGTATAGAGTACTGCAATTTCCTGTGTTAACTACTTATATGACTTTAGGTAAAGTACAAAATTCAGTTCACTATAAAATGAAGATAACACTGTACCCATAGCCATATAGGGATGTTACCAATAGGTGTGTCTAGTTAATTATTAATTTTTTTTAAAAAATTAAATTTTGAAATGTTTTTAGTACTTGTTTGCAGTACATAGTGATTACATTCATTGTGCAGAATTAGTATATTTACATAACACATCACAATTCTTTCTTCTTTCTCTTCACCTCATTTGAAAATATTTTGCCAGCATCAGATTTATTTACTTATTCTATAAATCCTTATCAAGCTAATTATCATAAATACAGATTAACATCCAGAGTAACAAGCCCAAAATGCAAAAAGCACATGATAGTTGTATTAAATCAAGGTACATTTCTGAATACATTGTTAATCAGTGGATTATAGTAACATTTTTTCTCTATTGTTTCCTATGGTCTGCCTTTATTTATCACTTTATATATCATATAAGAGATACTATGTGATATTCAAGCCTATGTATCTGAGTTACTTCACTTAGCATTACGGTCTCAAGGTGCATCAATTTTCTTACAAATGACTCAAGTTTGTCCTTCTTTATGTCAAAGTAGTACTCCATTGAGTATAAACACCATATTTTCCTTATGCATTCATCTTTTGGTAGACATATAGACCACTTCTAAGATTTAACTCTTATGAATTGTGCTACTGTAAGCATGGGTATGTATACAACATTATGATGTGGTTTCTTTAATTCTTTTGGGAAGATACTAATAAGAGGAATACCTGAATCAAATGGAATTTCTTGATAATTTGCAATACTTATTTCCACAGTGGTTGTACCAGTTTACATACCCACTAACAATGAAGAAAGGTTAACTTCCCCAAGAAGCCTTGCCAGTATTTGCTATTGGTTGATTTTTAAAAATTGTTTGTTTGTTTATTTATTTATTTATTTATTTATTTATTTATTTTTAGGGAAGGATCTAAAGGGTGTTCAGGGTCTCACTACTAGATCAGACTTGTAGTGATCTGACTATTTGCAGCCTCCCAAAAACTGGGATTACAGGCACACCACTATGCCCAGTCTCAATCACCATCTCAACGCACCCCAGGGGTGGGGCCGGCACAGCAGGCATGGGGATGGGGCTCCATCCTCTGGCCCCTGCGCCAGCTTGCAGGTGCTTTAATCCACTGAGCTATTTGTCTGGCCCTTATTGGTTGACTTTTTGATGACACTCTTTCTGGAGTAAGATAGAATGTCAGTATAGTTTTAATTTGCATTTCTTGAATGACCAGTGTTGTTAAACATGTTTTTTTCAATTATGTATTGGCCATTTATTCTTCCTTGAAGTACCTATTCATTTCAGATGCTCATTCTTTTCCATAGGATCTTTAAATGTGGGGAGGGGCCCAATTTTTTCAGTTCTTTGTATATTTTAAATAGTAGGTCTTTGAGGATTAGTTTGCAAAAAGTTTTTTTTTAAATTCTGTAGCAGTTAATTATTGTTATATAACAAACTAATCCAAAATTCAGGGACTTCAAAAATCAAGATTGATTATTGTTCATAATTCTCTGAATCATCTGGTGATTCTGAGTTCAGCTGGGCTTATTCCTGTTTTAGCAATCAGCTGTGGGTCAGATAGGAAGCTCTGCTCATGACGGCTGAATGTACACACATACTTGGGGGCAGGGTCAGTGTATGATGGCTTAAGATGGCCTTCTTCTAGCAAGCTAACCTGGGCTTTTTCCCTGTGAGCCTGATGAGATTCTGAGAGAAGGATGGGGTGAAAGAGGTGGAGAAAGGAAAGGAGGGAGGGAGGGAGGAAGAGAGAGAGAGGAAAGGAGAGGAGAACAGAGAGGAGAGGAGATGAAAGAAGGGAATGAAAGGAAAGGAAGAGAAGGGCAGGGAAAGGGAATGGAAGGGAAGGGAAGCAAGTGTAGCGAAATGGAGGTGGAGAAATTATGTGACGCCCATTGAGGTCTGGATTCTATCTTGCTCTGCAGGTCAAACAAATCACAAGTTTACTTCCAGATTCAAGTGTCCAACTCTAGCTCTTGATGGAAGGGGACTACAGAATCTTATTGCAGATGGCCTGATAACAGAAAATGTGGAAACATGGAGAATAAGGGAAGTTTGTGCAAGCAATCTGCCACAGTTATCTTTGTGAGAGTACTTAAAAAAGATTATTGTTATCTCCAGGCAGAATTTTAAGTCAAATTCATGAGAGTCTTTTTTTCTCTTTTTTTGAGACAGGGTCTTATTTAGTTCAAGATGGCCTTGATTTCACTATTTATCCCAGGGTGGCCTCAAAATCCCAGCAAGCTTCCTACCTCAGCCTCCAAAATTCTGGGATTATAAATGTGCACCAGTGTACCCTGCTCTATCCTTTTTTAAAATTTACGTATTTGGTACAAAGTCTCACTACATAGCTCAGACTCATAATGATCCTCCTGTTTATAGCCTCCCCAGTACTGGGATTGCAGACATGTGCCACCATGCCCTGGACTTGTTTGCTGGTTCAGTACGCCCAAGGGGCAGGGCCGGCATGGAATGCTATACCAGGGATCAAGCCCTGGACCCTGCGCTTGCCAAAGCAGGCACTTAGTCCACTGAGCTATCTCTCTGGCCCTCTATCATTTTTGATCTATGTAAATGGAAATTTGTATGGTCCAAATGAATAAAAAAAGGCACTCCTTTTTAATTGAAACTTGAGTTAAGAGTATACAGGTTTGGCTAGTGGGTACCAGTTAGGCTACATATTTCTTTTTTTCAGTTTTTTCCCCCATAATTTCATTGAGAAACACACAGCAATGAGACAGTTTCAAACCAAATTGGTAAGACAGGTTCAATAATTAACACACTGCATACATTCTTCCTAGTGGTTAATTGCTGTACAAGATGCGGACATGATATCCTATTTACAAACACCATTAGAACAAATCACTCTATTCATTAAGAGAGAGTAACTATATATCTATCCTAACCATTTTGAATACACAGATACAAAATGGACATTCATCTGTATCCCTTTTTCTTGTTTAGTTCCATTATTTGAATATTATAGGTGTGTTAACTCAGCAAAATATTCTAAAAGAGTCCAGTAGTCCATAATAATATTGGGTCTTCTGCTTCATTGGCAATGTCAGAAATTGTTGACCTGAGTCCCCTAGACCTCAACATAACAGAATGGCTTTACTTCTTATATTTCGTTTTTATACTTTTCTGCTGGACGGCTAAGACCAAGATAAAGCAAGACCTATGCAACAAGAGTTGTAGCTTTTGGGTCTGATAAGGTCAGTGAAATCCCCTCAGGATCTATCCTGAGATCCTGTACCTCAGATTGTAGATCCTTTGTCAGTGTCAGCCATGTGGATGAGTCATGGTCATTGCTTGGACAATGTGCTCTCTGTGAAAAAATGCACAATCATATACAGGAGGTTGTCCCTACTTGAGCTAGTGAGTCTAATTGGTCTCCTCAGATGCATTATTTTTTCCTCATCAGTAATAGATTGCCTGGTTTTAGTTAGTCAATTGGTTATTAACAATAAGGATTGCATTCCTCAGTAATTCCTAGCATCAAGTCTCACAATGTGTGACTAAATTCTCGCTAATTGCAGGCAGAGGTATTGTGTACAATTTCTTGGAAGTGTTCCTAATGGGAGGTGGAATGTCTTTCTCATTCCAAGATGAACAGGATCATCATAGCTAAAGCTCCATCAGCCAATGAGAACCATGAAATGACAATTGGAGTGGAAAGCCCAAAAGGCAGAGCAATGAAATTGAAGTCTAGGTCATTGACACAGTGGAACAAGAAAAGAAACTAAGCCTTCACATAGTTTAGGGCATTATCCCTTCTTTTTAATTTGTGTTTATCCAGGTAAAACTAATTCTAACCAGGATTACCCACCAGGGTAGTTTATAAAATTAAATGTGATGTACAATTGCCACAGTTCTTATCTACAGAGTACTTGCACTATAAATATCTCATTTTATTTGGAGCTCACCCGGGTAATTGAGAGAAGTGAATAACCTACCAACAAGCTGTGTGGCCAGGGCTAGTGTGTTCACAGAAGGATCTTAAGGTACATTGTGATAGGTCGACACTCACATAGGCTAGGGCATATTCCACTGGGACAAATGTCCAAGTCCAAGGGAGAGGGCATTCTGATGGTGTATTTGGAATGTCCCAGCACATTCTGGTGTAGTATTTCTATATGATGCTGAGGATTTCTATACATGAGAGAGCTGTTGTAATGGTGGTGATAGCACTACCAGTTTCATGGTTGTAGAGTTCTGTGACCAGGAACTGTGGCACATTTTTTTAGCCTCAATGAGTATGGTCAGGACCTAGCATTCAGGAACTATGTGGAAATAAGGCCTAAGACAGAAGTTACAAAACTTCCCAAACTTCCTTCCTCATATATCCTCCACTATAGCTAACTGGAGTCAAATGGAAAGAAATGGATAGGGCTGCAGTTCTGCCAATTCTCTAAGAAGGAACTGAGACACAGAATGAGCATTTTGCTTGGTTTCTTTGCTGTGACTTTATTTTGGCTTAGGTTAGTGGTCTCGGAATCACCTGTTGCTCATAAATCCAGAAGTGTCAAAGTGAAAATACATGATAGAAGGTCAGAATATTAACATAGATTTGTAGTCTCTGAAGTGAAGGGCCGGAAAATTAATTGCCACACTTCTACAGCCTGCTGGAGAGGCCTCTTCTTGCCCCAGTGGAATTCTGATGTAATTGTTTCACTGAAGAATGTTAAATTAGTAGGGACATTAACATGTAAATGTTTTATGTTTTCCATATACTGATTCCAAATTTTTTTATTGAGTTCCTTTTTAAATTCATAATTTTCTGGTCCTTTTCAGTCATGATAATTTAATCCATTAAAATTCCAAGCTCATATTTAACTCAAAGATTGCTCCATCTTACTTTTTGCTTTTCTAAATGGGTGAATAGGAGCACTAGGTGTACATATAGGGTCAATGATATTCTCCTTCATTCTTCTCTTCCTTGCTTGTGAAATAGCTCATCTGATGTTGCTCTGAAGCATTCTATTTAGGGGTAGACAAATTCTTATGGTCTTGTAGCAAAAAATTTCTCCCTTCACCAATAAACTTCAGTTTATTAGTTGCCCAGGTAGTTCCTGTTCCAGATCCAGTTGCTGCTATTTCTTAGAAACAGCTGGTCACTATGATGCTCATTGTATAAACCAGTCTCTAATTGACAAACCATTCTGCTTCTGTACTTCCTGTTTGCTTATCCCATATAAGTGATAGACTACCAGAGATCAGGATGTAACATTCTGGGAATGATCCAGATCAGTGCCCATCAGCATAAATAACTTGGCTTCCAAATCTTGGGTGTCATTTTAGTGTTTATGCTTGTCATTTCAGTCTTACACTCTGGTTAGATTTTTCTTATAGCTTTTGCTACTGGGCTGCTATCTGTGTACATGGATGGCATTTGTGTCATTCACAGAAGTGGTTCATTTTGCTGTGCATAGTGACTGAGCACTCGTTCAAAGAGGCACAGCTTGGTTTCTCTCAGCTGTTCCCAGAAATCCATGCATCCAACCCTTTCACTAAGTGCACTGCCATGACCATTTGCTCTTAATTGCCTATGTGGGACAAAAATTTTTGCCCTTCTACTCTATGCTTCTGTTCATGGACTTATACTACTTCTATGACCTTTTTGAGTTAGCAAGGGAAACAGGGAACTGGGGTCAGAGTTTCATTGTGTCACCTTTCTGTAAGCTACATTACACTACAGTCCTTTCATGTCCTGCTCACATAGGTTAGCAAGTCTTCTACAGACAAAAAACTCTGGGTGAGCAGCAGGCCTCAGCCTCAGTGTTCAAGTATACACTCTGTTTTTAAAGAACATGATCTTTTATGGGTTCTCCCCTTTTCTATGCAAAGGTATTAAGTCTGAGATGTCTGTAGTTTACTGGGGAGAATAATGCTAGTGTCCTTTTTTAAAAAGGCTATCCCAAAATTTGTGAGCAGTTCAGGGAGATGGCTCAGTGGAATAAGTGCTTGCCTGGCAAGTGCAAGGACCTGAGTTCAACCCCTGGTTCCAGCAAAAAAAAATAATAATAAAATAAAAAGCCAAAATTTGTCAGCAATTCTTGTAGGGTCCTTCTTATTTCACTTGTCTTTTCTGGAGGGCAGAAGAAGATGTCTTGCCCTTCTTACAGTGGATTAAAAATCCCAATAACTTCCTCACTTCCCTTCAGGACTCAGGGGAGTAAACTGGAGATAAAGGGTGTTAGAGGATACAAGAAAGTACGTCTGCTAACCTTTGGGAAAAATATATCATCATTTTTATTGGTGGTTTTATTCATAATATAAGATGGTTCAGGCTACAAGACACTTCAAGTCTGGATTTAGAGTGCTGGGGTTCAAATCTTGGCTTATCTACTGAATGATTAATCTCAATTGTCAACTCGATTAACTCAGTACCTACCTAAAGAGATTAGTGAAGCACATTTCTGTGTGATTCTGTATGGATCAAAGCGGTGTGTCCTTGGACATCATATATATGGTCCCTGGTCCCAGGCTACGTTCTCTTGGATTCTCCCTTCTCTCTCTTTCTTGCATACTATGAGGTGAGCAGTTCTATTCTGCTGTCCCTCCCTCCGTGATGTTTCTACCTAAAAGCCAGTTGATTGGGAATCGAAACCTGTGAAAACATAAGTCAAAATAAACCTTCCCTCCTTTAAGACTTTTCTATCTCCTATTTTGCCCCAGCAAGGCAAAAACTAATATATCTGCTTATAAAATGTGCTGCTGGGCAACTCACTTATTTGCTCTGCTGCAGTTTCCTCATCTTTGAAATGAAGATGATAATTGTATTTATATCATAGTTTGTTGTGGGGACTAATTAGATTAAAGATTGCAAAGTACTTAGTACAAATCCTGGGCATAGTAAATGCCATGAAAGTGCTCAGTGTTTATTATTATTCCTTTTTGCCTTCAGCTTTGGCCATAATTACCCATGTGGGTATAATAGAACTCTGCTTGCACTTTTGTTGTATTTGATGTATATGGATCATGAAACTAACCTAGAATCAAGGAAGCATATTTGAATTATCTTAAGGTAGCACTTCAGGTAATTGGAGCTGAGAAAAGAAAAGAAAAAAATGTACTTCTTTGAATGCCCCATTTTAAAACTATCAGGAAAACAATCCTGTGTCAGTCATTGGTGTAGTCATCCCTAGTTAGTAAATCAGATGGGCTCTTCTTTTGGTGGAGGAGATGCTTTGTAGGAGGAATATGCTCATTCAAATTAGGGGTAACACATTTTTAATAAATTATCCACATGTAATAAAATGAATTATTAAGCTGTGTAAACTCTGGAAGGATTTTCTAACTTTTTGCTGGCTAGAAAAGCTTGTTTTATTAATATCTTGAATAAAAGCATTTTGTAAACAACTCATACTTTTTAAATTTATCTCTGTTAAAGAATGCCATACTTAAGTGCTTGGAATTGACACTTGAAAATGAAATACTGCTGCAAATAATGGGGAAATTGTAGATGTATTTTATACCTCTCCTTCCAAAATCAAAAGGTCTCATAAATACAGTCTCTAAAAGTGTCAGTGGGGGAGTTAACATAACCGTACAAGCAATAAGCCTGACCTTTCAATGTAATTTATTTTCGATTTGCTCAATCCTTTTTTATTAAAACTAGTACATCTGAAGCAGAATTAAATCCTATTATAACAGGTGTGTGATCATATCAGGTTCTCCCTGCCACCAGCCTACTTTATTAAGAGCTATTTTGTTTCAAGGAGGATAACCTGCTCAGGGCTGTGGGATACTTTGGAAAGCTGGGGACAGCAGGGGAAGGATAGCTTTATTTTTCTGAGAGCACTGTGGTTACCGGTGAAATCAAAGAATATTTATGGCCATTTCTTTTATGTTTGAAAAGCCATGGTGGGACATAATCTCTCCACCATGTTTATGAAGGTCATTTCTCTTTGGTATTTTTTTAGACCAAGGGATAAGTTGGGTTATCAAGCTGTTCTGTATCATGATTCATACATTACTAGTCTGCACTCATTTTCATGTGCAATGCCCTTAGTCGAGTGACTGTTGGGGGGATAAACACACCTTTGAGACACTACTTAGATACAGATCCATTTGATAGAAATAGAGTTTCAGTATATGGCCTATGTCAGTGAAAATAATCATTTTGTGTCCTTGACAAAGATTCAGAATTTTAAAACTCACCCCATTTATTAGTAGTTTGGTCAGGTTCCTCTTGTTTCATCTTTTGGTTTCTATCCCCTATTCTGTGCCTGTTCATCTTACTACCTGGTTCAATTTCCACTTCTTATAGGTAGCTATTCTAGATATACCGCTGTCACTAACTTCTTCCCTCCTTCCACATCTTCTGCCATCAGCTGCCCACAGATTTGGGTGAGTTTATCATTACTCCACTGTCAAACTGAGAAATTTTTTTTGGGGTGGGTAGAAATTAAGGCAAGATAATTATCCTTTGCAATGAGATGGAGGGCACATGGGAACTAGTCAAGAAAAAATAAATGACTAAAAATTAGCAGCAGAATGAAACAAGCTTTATGTGAGTGTCACTCTGACAGGTTATATTGGATTGGGGGAAGCTCATCACAGCATAAGATGTTCCAAAGGCCATAGTGCAGGGGCCAGGGGACATCACACAGAATGGAAGGCAAGCAAGGATTGTCCAAGAGGGAAAACAGAAAGAAAGCTTGTGTGTTTATGTGATGCTGCTTAGTAGCACAATGGGGAACCTCTGAGCTAGAGATATCTGAAAAGCAGTGTTGTCTTGGGGTCTTTTATCATATAGATGGCACTAAGATGATACATGCAGTTAGTTTTGCAGGAGTTGCAAGGCATTCAGGTTTGAAATGGTTAAAAGCCTGTGGATTTGGGCTATATTTAAAACAGCCAGATGTCTGTCAAACTGTATTATCAATTGACTGGATTAAGAGACTCCTGGAGGTGTGATTGGATTGTGAGAGCACTAGTCTCCTCAGTGAGTTAGCACTTATTAGCTGAGTGAGCTGTTATTAGGAGGGTCCTACTTGGAGGAAATGGGAAGTGGGGGTGTGATCTTGGGAAATATATCTGGTTCCCAGACCCTTGTTCTTGGGATTTTCCCATCAGTCTGCTCACAGATATGATGAACTTACCAGCTTTCTTCCTTCCTGCCCTCTGATCATGGCATTTCTGCCTTGTAGCCAGTTGACCACAGACTGAAACATCTGGATCTTTGAGCCAAATGAACATTTCCTGCTTTAAATTGCAGGTATCAGGAATTTGCCCAAGCAATGGAAAGCAGAGCAGCAGAAACTAGGTGTAAAAAATTTGAGTTTGATTCCTATTGGCTTTTGAGCTAAAGGTCTCAGCCAGCTAGGAAGAAGTAAATAACAGGGCCAATATACGGATTCCATGTTTGGTTCATTTATATAACACTCATTAGTACTGTTGAAATCTACTAGTCAATAGTTTAAATAAAAAGTAGAATGTATTGCATGGTTAAGCAAGGGAGAACTCTTATAAGAGAAAAAGAGAGAGCTTAGCACTGTGGTGAATTAATGACCAATTTAAGTGGGAATGCCCAGCTGAACTGAGTCAGTGTGGTTCTGGGTGTGGAAGACCCACTCAAGGATTGCCACCAATGACATGAAAGGAGAACTGGAAGGAAAGATTGTATGATTTTGACTTTCCTGGAGAAGCTTGCCATGGCTTATTTTCTGTCACTGGGGATGGCTGTTTTTCTCTTCTCAGGAGCTCTGGTCTTCACCTTCAGTGTCAGATTCCACTGCAGATCTGCCAGCCTCTGGCACAAATCTCTGTAGCTTCCACCACTTGTCATTGGCCCTTCCTGGTGCACATCCTCAATATGAACTTGCATGACACCTTGCTGTGAGCTCTAGCCTTCTATCTGTACTACTGGAGAACATTGCCATGGGCTTTAGGCCTTTGGCTGGACTCCTGCAGAGCATCGCCATGGGATACAGGTCCCTGGCCATATTTTTCAGATCTCTAGCATGTGGACAGATTTCCTGCACTCTTCTGCACTTGGCATTTGGGGTGAATATTATAAAATAATCCTATAATTTATGTGTTGTGTATTAAATCTATTCCCTTGCAAACCCTGACCACAAAATCACATACTGTATAGGTTTTAGAAAATGTAGAATTCACGGGTTGGTGAGTTTTCAGAAGCAACAGTACTTAGAAGCTTCATATCTTGCCATAGAAACATGGTTTCTGAACTGTGTTTGGAGTACCCCAGGCATGGTGCTGTCACTGATTGGTTGTTATTTAAATGCATGATTAGCAATACAAAGTACCATCGACAAAATGAGTATGAAGCTAGCTTTGATGATTACTTATTGCTATGGCTAAAGAGTAAATCATTATCTTTTTAGCAAAATAAAAATAATTCATTCTCAGCACCTAGCATCTCTCACAATGTCTTGTAAGCATTAAACACTCAGTAAACCCAGAATAAATGAGCAGAATATATGTATCAGTTAAAACATATGGTCTTTGAGTCTCCCTAGTGGTATTTAAGCTTCTCCCTGAGGTTTTAATGTGGAAAGAATAATATCTACTACCTGTCATTAACTTTTAAATTTCCAAACTAAGCACTTTCATGTTTATCATCTCAGCTGACCTTTACTTTGCTCTCTGAGGCTGGGAAGGAATGGAAGATTTACAAATATTTCCACTTGTAAATGAGAGATGTAGTGTCCCAAGTCTACAGTTCTCTTTTTAAAGCAAGTGTTAGGCCAAAAAAGCAGAGATTTCCATCTGGTGTAGAGTGACCCTGATCTTCTCACCCTTCTTTGGGGCAGGACCTAGAATGGTCAGCCCTGGCAGATTGGTCTGGCTGCAAGGAACCTGGTCTATTTTTCCTCAGTGTGCTGATAGCTGTCATTTTCTATGTGTTCCCTGATGGGAAAATAGCAAAGCAATACACGAAAGTACCATGTAGTACACATGTGGGTCTGTATAGATTATAGATAACCATCCATGAAATAATACCATTTTATAACAGATTATTTTGTGAGCATTTATAAAGTAATTTCATTCATGTCATAGTGTAATCTTTAAACTAAGCCTGTTATGTGGAAAGGGCAGGGAGCAGTATTATTTAATGCTACATTTAGAATAGACAGTTTGGAAAATGAGAAAGGGAAAAGAGAAAACAACCTTAAATAGTGCTGCCTCAAACAATTGCTCTTGTAAGTTCGGTAGCTTTTATTTTAAACAGGATCATCTTTATCTAACATAATTCAAATCATATGTAATAGTCAATTTTATGTATAAATTTCACTAATGGGTGCAGAGATGTGAGATTAAACATTATTTCTTGATGTGCCTGTGAGGGTGCTTCCTGAAGAGATTAGCATTTGAATTGGTGAACTAAATGAAGCAGATGGCCCTCCTCAATGTGAGTGCATATCATACAATCTGTTGAAGACCAGAATAGAACAGAAAAGCAGAGGAAGGTTGAATTCAATCTGGTGCCCTTGGTGCTCCTAGTTCTAAGGACTTCAGATGGAAGCAAGCTAGAATCTGCTCCATTAGCTCTCTGTTGTTCTGCTCTTTAAACCATACAACTGTATTTCTGGTGTCCAGCTTGCAGATGTCAGATTGCAGGACTTCTCGTAAGTGTCTCTGTTTCTCTGTCTTGCCTCTGTCCCTGCCTGTCTCACTTTTTCTCTCTGTCCTTCTTAACATTTCTGTTATTCTGTTTCTCTAGAGAACTATAATACAGATTTTGATAGTGAAATTGATTCTGGAGAAATATAACAATGAGTTTCATGTTTTGCTTTTAGGATTTCTGAAATTGGCTCTCGCATCTGATTAGGTTGGAAGATACAATTGATTCTATTTCTAGTAGTAAAGAGAACACTAATAATCAATGTGTGATCTAGCAATACAGATATGTAAATTATCACTGTGTATTCCTAATGAATCATTTATTAGTTATTTAACATGTTTTTAGAAAACTAACAAATATAACAAGTTAGCTTTTTCTCTTAATGTTACTGGAAAAAGCCCTTGCACCCTGGGCAAGTAAATACTATTCTTTGAACAAACAACCCTTGGCCTACTACTGGGCCTTAGAAGACATTACATATTTGATTATGAGTCAGCAAGTTATCATGTAACCTGTGGTGCTCACCAAACCATAAATCTGAGCAGTCTTCCATCATCAAGTGGAAGTGACTCTAACTATTATCTATCTATCTATCTATCTATCTATCTATCTATCTATCTATCTATCTATGAGTAAGTCTGAAAAACAAGCAAATTACATGTTGAAAGGACCCTGAATGTCCATTACTTTTACTCCTGAAATATACTTCTTTTTCTCTCCAATCCTGCATAAATGCCCCATAGAAAGTTTCCTATGATTAACTGATATAGGTAGAGAAATATTGGGCTGGTTCTTTACAGGCACAAGCTGAACATGGCCAAGTATAGAACTCTAGGCTTGCTCTGGTCATCCCTGAAGGACAATGGTTAATGGTAATCCTCTCAGTGGACACAATTTTGAGGAGTGTAACTGCATTTTTACTTTACTTAGAAGGAGAAATGGCCAGATGTGAAATTTTATACTGATCCATGGACTGTAGCAAAGATTTAATTGGATGGGCAGGGACTTGGAAGGAACATGATTAGAAAATTATAAGGAAATACCTCTTTTATCAAATGTTAAAAGGAGACCTTAGCTAAGGAGAATTTTAATAATAAAATCAATAGAATGATCTAGTCTGAAGACAACAGTTAATGCCTTTTTCTATCCACATGGCTGGAAACAAAGTAGTCATGGAAGCAGGGATAGAAGCTATACATGAGTTCAGCAACATGGACCTCCACTCTCCAAAACTGACCTGGCTGGGGTCACTGCTCAATACCCTACCAGCCAGCAGCAGAGACCAATATTTAGGCCTTAGTATACCGCTATTCTCTTGGATAATCAGCAAGAAACCTGGTGGTAGGGTATTTACACTGCCCTGTTTCCATAGTAGGAGAGACAGTGTTTTCCAAAGGAATGTATTTGCTTCTCTTGCTTTCCATATTTCTGTTAAAACTACTGTATGTGAGCTTATAGAATGCCTTACATACTGTACATATATTCATTTTTTATTGTTTAATTAACTTTATTGAGAAAAATTGCTATGTGACAGCTTCAAAACAGGTTGGTAGGAGAGTTACAACAATTAATACATTGTGTATTGTTATCTTTGTAGCAGTCATTCATAGCACATGATGCAGACATGATATCCTGTCTAAACACTATTAGTACAGATCTTTCTTCCTATTGAATTAAGAGAAAGTAGCTATATATCTATCCTATTTTTTATATAGAGATACAAAACTGTCCTTCATTTATATCACCTTTTTTGTTCAGTTTTGTCAGAGATGGGTATTCCATTGTCATCCAAATATTGTAGGTGCATGAATTCAGTAAAACATTCCAGTATAGTCCAGTACTCCACAATGGTAGTGGGTTATCCACAGGATTGGCAATGTCCAAATCTAATGACTTGAGCCTTCCACAGCTCAGCATATTAACATGGCTTTGCTTTTCATACCTCATTTCTACACTTTTCTGCTGGATGGTTAAGACCAAGATAAAGCAATACTTATATAACAAAGAATGTAACTTTTATATCTGACACGGTCAGTCAAGTCCCCTCAGAACTTATCCCAAAACCCTGTACTGCACTTTGTAGATCTTTTGTCAGCGTCAGCCATGTGGATGAGTCACAGCCATTGCTTGACCAATTTGCTCTCTGTGACAGCCTGAGAAATTTTTCTCTCCATGTGACTCTCCTTAGGCACACTATACATCATCAATCACATTCCTCTGTGGCCCCATAATCTCCTTGATCAGGAAATTTGAGGCACAACTGAGTTACATGTACATATATTCCAATAGCACTGCTTACCACTTAGCAGTTCATCCCACAGCAAAGAAGTATAATAATAGGCTCATTATAATGGAATTTGTTGATCCTACTATGTTATCCATCACCCTGAAGCAGCTGTCCCAAGAGAATCGTGGAAAAGCATTTTGAATTCTGTTACACTGCCAACCAGGTAGCCACACCTTGCAGATTTGGGGCAACTGAATCAGCACATACTATATGATTCTCTTTCTCATACAGCCAGAATTCAAGGGTGCAGGAATCAAGCAATGGAAATGGGAGTGGCACCACTCAATTATCTCTAGTGATCTACTAGCAAAATTTTTGCTTTCTGTTGTTGTGACGCTACTCCTCTGGGCTAAAGATACTAGTTAGAAAGGGAGAAATTCTTCCACTGGGAGATACAACAGTGGTTCTATTGAATTGGAAGTTAGGACTGGTGCCCAGCTGCTTTGGACACCTCATTCCTTGGAATCTACAGGTAAGAAAGGCAGTTTGAAGGCTCATTGGGATGACTTATCCTGAAACTAAGGAAAAGTTAGATTTCGGCATCCTAATGGAAATAAGCAGAACATGGTTGGAATAGATGAGTTCCCTTAGAGTAACTTTTAGTAATACTGTGTTTTGTGATTAAAGTCAATAGAAAATTATAGTCTAGGAAGGGAAAAACATGTAAGTATGTATATTGGATGGCTGAGATGATTGTATTAATAATTTGCATCAGTTTTTTTTTGAAAATACCAGGTAATGTGTAGAATTCTCACTTTGACTAACTCTGTATGCTGATATCTGTAACCTAAGCAACAACACTGAGGACATAATGTGTAATACAAAAACTACTCTTGAATACCTCTCATCCTGGCCTTCGAAATGTGTGCCATTTCCAACATCTTATCAATTATTACTATACTGTCATTAAAATAATTTTTTAAAGGAAGTGAAGACAAAAAACCAAAGACAAAAAGTTAAGATTTCTTGAAAACAAGTGGTAATATTCAGTTATTTGTCCAATCTTACATAATTATACCTGTTAATCTGAGCAAGAGATTTATTTTTTAAATTTAATTTAATTTAATTTTGAAGAGTAAAACCACAAGCAAGAACAAAAATCAGAAACAAAGACAGAAACAGTGCACCATACAGTACATATGTTACAGATTTTCAAAACAACAATGGTTGATGTATTATCTATTTTTATCATCAAATCTGTTCTGAGCAAAAGACTTGATGATGAAAATATAAAATAGAACAACCATTGCTTATTAGCTGTTCTTGTTTTGAAAATCTGTAATATATGTAATGTTTTATGTTACTGTCTCTGTCTTTGTTTCTTTCCTTTTTTTTCTTTTTTTGTTTTGCAGCACCAGAGATTAAACTCAGGACCCTGCACTTGCCAGGCAAGTGTTTATTTTACTGAGCTCTCTCCATGGGCCCTCTGTCTTTGTTTCTGCCATTTGTTTTTTTCACTTTATTTATTTTTATTTTAAGGATAAAAAACAATAAAAACACATAATTTCAAACAAGCTAGTAGGAGAATAACAAACATTAATGCATTGCATGTTGTTATGTTCAAAATAATTGTTCGGATTACAACATATAAACATGAAAAATTGATCAAACAATATAAGCACAATGTTGTCTTTTTAGTGAACTAATAGAAATTAGTAGGATAACTATCTTAACTATCTTGTTTTTGCTTTTACCTTTCTCCTTTTCCCCATCTCAGTTTTGTTTTCCTTTTGAACTGTTTTGCTTTTGTTTTTACTCTTCAAAGTAAAATAAAATAAAAATTTTTAAAAAGAAAGAACATTATAGCCTAGTTCAGGTAGGGCTCCTACTGACCCAGTCCTTCAGGAATGAAGGTTTTGATTACTTATCAAGGAAAAATCTTCAACCAGTTGACTAGTAGATTATGTCTATTAAATGTAGTTTTGATTTATGATATTTTCAGCTTAAAATAAATAGGTTTATGTGGATGTAACCCAGTTGTTAGTCAAGGAACACTTGTTCGTCAAGCAAAAAACCCTACACATTTAAAAATTAGAATCAGACAATTCAACAGTAATAGTTGAATTCAAAACATTAATGCTTCACTTTTAATAATCAATAGAATAGCAAAGCATAAAATCAGTAAAGTTATAGTAGACTTGAATCACTTCATTAACAAATCAGCCTAAGTGACACCTTTGGAATACTTTATCTCTAAATATATATTTTTCTGTACATAATCTAGGCTGACTCAGTCTCAAGTGATGTGCATCTCACTAAAATCAAGCTTGTTTTATGTTTTTATTTTTTATTTTTGTATTCAATACAGGGTCTACAGGGTCTCACTACATTGATCGGACTCGTAGTGACCTTTCCTGTTTTTCAGCCTCCCAAGTGTTGAGATTACAGGAATGTGCCACTATGCCCATTCTCAGTTGCCACCTCACGGCACCCTGGGGACAGGGCCGGCACAGCACACCAGGGTTCTAACTCCTGACCCCTGCATCTGTCTAAGCAGGTGCTTTAATCTGCTGAACTATCTGGCCTCCCTCTCAAGCTTGTTTTAGAAAGTTGACTTTCCACAACTTGTGGCTGCTTCCGGGCAACTTTACATTTTTTAGTAATATATTTAGTGAGCATATGATGATGCTTTATTTTGCTCTATTTGTATATAAATTTATTATTTTAGAGCTGCTTGCAGCCCAAGAACTGACACTCAACAGAGTTACAGAGATTGACTGGGACTAATAGACTATTCTCATATATCCAAGTGGAGTTGAAAGATAAGGAAGATTTTCTTCAAACTCATTGGAAGCCAGTTACAGTTGATATTTTCATATAGAGTTATGCAGAGGTATGAAGTACCCGCTTTTATTTCTGATCTTGAGAAAAATATTCATGACACTTTTTGACATGTATAAAAGTAAAGGGGCTAGTAGTAGAACCTCCACGAGCCCTTTTCCTGCTTCCAACAGTCAGAACTTCAAGGTATACTTGCTGACCTACTCATCACCACACCACCTCCAAATTATTGTCAAGAAAAATTCTAAGCATTGTGTTATGGAATGCCTTTGTAAATCATGTAGGCAGGTAGCAGTAGATATTGATAGTATATTGAGTTATAAATTATGAAGTCTAGATCTAGCCTTTAATCACTAAGGGCCACTAAGTAAACCTCTTCTTTTTTTCTTGCAGAATTTATTCATGTTTAAAATAAGGAGTTACAATAGACACTGTAAAAGGGAAAGAAACTGTTTAAAGGAAAGGAACAACTGGGATGAGAGAAAGGAGAAAAGAAGAAAAAAGGGGAGGGAAAATATATTTGTATATACACAGGATAATTTGGATAATTGTACTGCTGATTTCTACTAGTCCACTGAAAGGAACAGTTCATGCTTAATTTTTTGACCAATTTTGCATTCTTATATGTAGTAATCTGAACAACTAATTTGAAAACAACAATATGCAATATAAATTCTTATCATATTGTTTAGTGAAATTCTGTACTGTTTCTAATGTTTTAAAACTGCCCTTTAAAATATAATTTTTTTAAAAAAATTGAAAAATAATGTTTGACTTTACAGTGGTTATTCACTGTGACTGTACTGCACATTACCATCATCTGGGGATCTTTTAAAAGTTATAGAACCTTTTGGCAATGATGTCTTTTTTCAGTATGTAAGAAAGTAAAGAAAAAAAAACCCAACCAACCAACTAACCAATGAAACAAACAAACACAAAAACAAAACCACAGGTGATCTGCATGTGAAACAAGAATGAGAATGACTTAGAATGATCTCTCTTTTTTCTTAATTTTATTGTTCACCTTGACTACTATTTAATCTAACATTGACCTAAATGTAGCTATGAAAGTATTTGGCAGATGTGGTTAACATCTTACAATTGACTTAGTAAAAGATTTTTCTCAATATCATCAGTGGAATTCTTTCAATCAGTTGGAGGAAGAGTAGAAACTTAAAGTTTGAGAAAAAGAAATTCTGCATCAATGCTGTAACACCAATCACTGCCCAAATTCTCACCTTTCAAGACTGTCCTACAGATTATGGACTCAGCCCCTTAAACAATGTGAGCCAGGGATCCAATTCTTTAACTAATCCCCTCTTCCTTTTCTTTGGAAAATCATGATTGGTATAATTTTACTCTGCATTTTCTATTTTCATTGTATATCTGTGCTTCTTTCAAAACCAGCCTTGCTGTTTGGAGAGTTATTTTTGTCAGTTTATGGATTTATTGAGACATTACTATTTTTTGAGCATTTACTATGCTCTAAGTGGCATCTTGGTTGTAATAACCTCTGTTAAAATTCCTAATAGAGTACTTGCAAAATAGTAGATCATATACATTTTTTTCCTGTATACTTTTGTTATATTTGTATTGGTGTCTCGGGTAATGGAGCGCCAGTAACTTGAAGATAATTTTTTTGCACAAATTGTTCTTTTTTTATTGCTATAGCTGGATTTCTTTTTAGTCCAGATGTATTTTTCGTAGGCCTTGGAGACGGAATTATTTGTAGTGCAGTGTTCAATAGGAAGTACTTAACTATAATGATAGCACAGAGTAAAAATTGATTTCCTTAAATTCAAATTACACCTTTTCCCTGAAATCTCAAGTTTTCACAGAGTTGTTTTCAAAGTCTAAAGAGTGAACTGAGGGCATTGCACATGAGTGGGAGGAGGGCTGGATCAGCAGACCACTTGTTAGACACAGAACTTCAGGCTGCATTCCAGACCTGCTGAATATGAAAATGCATATAAAAATCAATTTATATGCATTTTAATATTGAAAAGAACTGGTCTGTCATGCACTTTTGACATTATTTTAGCTGTCATATTTATGCCCAACTACTTGCTTTGTGATAACAGTATTGGTTTATGACTCTTCCCCATGCTGCTGAGATAGTAAAGACATGTCACAATTCCAATGGCTCTGTGTCTTTTCTTTAGGGTGCCTGAATCACAACTGAACCTTCCTGGCCTGGACTGGTGATAGGATGCAGTTCATTATCTGTTAGACAACAACACAATATCACATACAAAGTTATAAGGAAAAGAGATTTATTTTGGTTCATGGTTCTGGTGCAAATTAAGATGATGCCTTTGGTGATGGCCTTCTTGCTAGTGGAGTTCTGAGGTATTACAAATACCATATGGTGAGAGAAAGGAAAGGTACATTCTCTAGATAATCTGTTAGTATATTGATAGCATGTTTCTCTGATAGTCACTGAGGGTATTACTCAGATAGCTTCTATGCTCATTCATTAAGACCTCTGCAAAACTGTGAGTTTTTACTTTCTCATCCCTGAGACACAGTACCTGACACCAACAATTTGGAGGAAACATTTACTTTGCCTCACAGTTTACATTTATTTCAGTTTGTACTTAGTTTGGCAGGGAGATATTCCCTTCCAGGCCGTGTCCCCAGTGACCCATGTCCTCCAACTAGGCCTTACTTCCTAAATCATTTTACCTATAAACACATCAGTACACTAGTCCACTGATTAGTAACATGCTTCCATTATCCAGTCAAACAAGCCTTACCTGGAACAGCATGAGACTTTAAAAGGACATAAACCTTGGGCCAGCCAGGTAGCTCAGCAGATTAAAGCACCTGCTTAGGCAGATGCAGGGACAGAAGTTTGATCCCCGGTGTGCAGTGCTGGCCCTGCCCCTGGGGTACCCTGAGATGGTGATTGAGATGGCGTGGTGGTGTGCACCTGTAATCCCAGTGCTTGGGAGGGTGAAGAACAGGAGGATCACAATGAGTCTAATCTGTGTAGTAAGACCCTGTACTAAGTATATTGAAAATATATAAACCATGACATTCCACTTTTGACCACCAAAAGACTCATGTACATCCTTTAAAGCAAAATGTTTTTAGTCTATTTCTCAGAGTTGCCAAAGTCATAATACTTTTTAGCATTATTACAAACTTCAAGTCCATAGTGTCTTCTGAGATGTAAGCCAAATTCTCAACTATGAGGCCATGTAAAAATCAAAAGAAAGCTAAACACTGCTAACATACAAAGGCAAGGGATAAACATCCTAACTACAAAAGGGAGAATTATGGGGATAGACAGGAATGGGACCAAAGCAAGATCAAAACTCAGCCAGGCAAATGTTAAATACCATTGTTCCATGTCTAGCACCCTGGGAAAAAGGTGATATGATGGAAACTCCAAGGATTTGAATGGCCTTGTCCCTATGGTACTGCCAGTGGTTGCAATACTCATGGCCTCTCTCTTGGTCTGGTTTAGTTCACCTTGTGGCTTTCCTTAGATATTCCATGTCTCTGGCTTGTGACTTTTATTCTATAGAGGGTGGGACCTTAAGTTCTCTCCAGACCTTTTTTTTCTGTTATATTGGGAGTTTTTTTGGTACCAGAACTCAAACTCATGAAATTGTGCCTGGCAGGCAGGCAGTATGCCACTGAGCTATAGTCCTAGCCCTCTCTTGTTTTGCAGTAGTTGGCTTCTTTTTAATATTAATCTTTCCAGCAACTAAGCTGTCTTTTGCTCCATCTGTTTAGGCCCCAACTTTATAGGAGCTTCCTTTCTAGTGAAATTCAAAACTTTTATGTCATTCAGCTGTGACTTTTGCTATTGATTCTTAAGGTAGAGCTGGCTAAAAGTGCACAACACTAGATATGCCACTGCGTCAGTGTTAGACTGCCTTGAAATTTCTTCCACAGTATTAGTCACTCACTCTTAATCTAAGTCTCTTGCAGTGTCTCTGCATATAAACAAAGTGTAAAAAATTTACTGCCACAGTATAACACACATGACCTGAAGTCCAATTGCCTGTGTAGTCCTTTTTTCTAATTGAAATCTCATGAGCTTGTTTTTTTTTTTTTTTTTTTTTTTTCCGGGGATTGAACTCAGGCCCTTGTGCCTGCCAAGGAAGCACTTTTTTCACTGAGCCATCTCCCTGGCCCCCCACTTGGTCTTTTTTGGCTGCATTGTAGTCACCTTTCTGGTCTTCTGTGCTCTGATCAGAAGTTTTCACCGAGCATTAAGCCAAAATAAACCTCTTGCTCCTTAATTTGTTGATGTTGCATATTTTGTCTTAGTCATGAGAAAGTAACTAACATATTGGTACCAGAAAAGGGGTTGTTGATCTGACACTACCTGAGCACAAGGTTCAGAAGCCTTTGGAACTGGCATGTGGGAGAAGTTTGGAAAGGTTTGGAGATGTGGACTAGTAAGCAGCCCTAGAATGCTGTGCCTAAGTGTCATGCGTCCATAGGTGGGGCTTTTTGCGCGTGACTAGATCATGGGTATGTGTTAGTTACCAGTGGATTAGTATACTGATAAGTTTATAGCTAAATGTAATTTGGGAGTTGAACCCTGGTTAGAGGTTGTGGACACCTGGGGAACTGAGGTGGATTAGAAGGGTATAGCTCACTCCCTTCTCCTTGACCACTCTTTGCTTCTTACCCACCATGTCATGAGCTGTCTGTTATCTTCCATGTATTTCTAACATGCCACCCTTTTCCCTGGAGCCAGGCACATATGGAATGAAACTACTATAAAATGTGAACTGAATTAAACTTCTTTGTTAAGTTGTGAATGTTGGAAATTTTGTCTAGGTTATAGGAAAACAATTAAGATGATCCCCCTTCCTTGAGCCTCTTCCTCAATTCTAAAAGGGAGATGGTAGAATCCTTAAGATATGAGTTTTTTAAAGTACCTGCAAGCAGGCACAGGGGCCAGGGGTTCCATCTCTGGGCTTGCCGTGCCAGCCCTGCCCCTGGGATGTGCTGAGATAGCGATTGAGACTAGGCATGGTGGCTCATGCCTGTAATCTTAGCACTTGGGAGGCTGTAAACAGGACAATCACTATGAATCCAATCTAGTAGTGAGACCCTGAACACCCTGTAGACCCTTTCCTAAACTGTAGAAAAGAAAAGATATGTGGTCTTATCACACAGATCCTATCATGAAAGAACCTCTCCATGTCAAAATCCTGAAAGTCAAATAAAAGAAAACAGTTTTAAAAAGTAGAGAAAAACAACACATCCCTTATAAGGGAAAACCAATCAAAATTAGAATACACTTCTTAGGACAAACCTTAAAATCTTGAAGAACTTGGAGTGAAGTGTTTTGAGCCTCAAATGAAACTAATTTCCAGCACAGACTGACATATCTTGCAAAAATATCTTTCACAATTGATGGAGAAATAAAATACTTTCATGATAAAGAGCATGGCACCTAAACCTATTGAAGACCACCAAGTCAACACTCTAATAATTTCTCAAGGTTATATTGGAGGCAATGAAAATTATTCTAATAAGATGAATCCACCAGTGTCTTAGTTAATTTTCTTGTTGCTGAGACAAAATATTCAATACCCACAGGTTAAGGGAGGAAAGGTTTACTTTGACTCACAGTTTATAGAGATTTAATTCCATAATGGCCTGGATCTAAGACAGGTGGTATGGCAGACAGACATCACAGAGAAGAAACAGCTTATGGTGGACAGAAAGTAACAAAGCAACAATGTAGAAAAGAAGCAATAAATGACAAGCCCCTTTCTGTCTCTTTTATGTTATTCAGGTGACATGCACTTAGGAAAAGTAGTAATGACGCCCTTAATCCCAATGCCCTTAATTCTACCATTGCACCATGAATCACAGTGTCACATATCCTAGACTCATAACTCCTGAAAAATCTCATGATGTCTTAGGGGGAGCATCTGGACACAAACTGTAACAATTAGGTAGAGTAACAGTTAAGTACAAGAGAAAGATACGAAATCTACAATAGTAAAATAAGACAATATTAAGAATAAGTCAATATTTCTCAGAAAGAACTCAATTCAGTCTCAATTTACCAATGAAAAGACACAGATTAGAAGAATCATTCAAGAAATAATATCCAACAATATGTTGTATGTGAGAAACACATTCAACCCCAAAAGAAACTCATGGACAGTGATGGAAAAATTTTCCATGTTTTCAATGATACAGATGGCTCACTGTCACATATGTGCCATAGGTTTTTGAACCACTGTTTTACACTGAAAAAAAGTGAAAATAATATTTCATGTCACTGGAACCTGAAACAAAGCATAGATAGATATATTCAAGCTAAGTGGATTTCAAAAAAAAATGATCAAAAGAGGCAAGGAAGGTCAGTACAACTTGGCTAAGAGAACAATATAACTGCAAGTGTTAATCATTAACATACACTTACTGAATGACAGCATAATAATTTCATAAAACAATTACTTCTAGACATGAAATAAAACAGACAAGTAGAAACAAAATTGTAGTTTGGGTATCAGTACTCCACTACTATGAATAGGTAGATGAACTAGACAAAAAAAATCAACAAAGAAATAACAGAGTTGAATAAAATCTTTGAATAAGTGGACTTCATAGAACACAGACTGAGTGTTTCACCTAACACCAACAGAATACACATTCCTTTCAACAGATATGGAACTTTGTCAAAAATAGACCATATAGGGCCAGCCTGATAGTTCAGGGGACTAAAGCACCTGCTTAGGCAGAGCGCAGTGGCCAAGGTTTGATCCCCAGAGTGCCATGCTGGCCCCGCCCCCAGGGCACACTGAGGCAGCTATTGAGACTGGGCATGGTGGCACCTGCCTGTAATCCCAGATCTTGGGCGACTGAAAACAGGAGGTTAACTAAAATCTGAGCTGTACAGTGAGACCCTGTAGACCCTATACTAAATGGATTAAAAATATACCACATACTACTATATAAATTAGCCTTAATGCATGTAGAATAATTGAAATTGTATCATGCATATTATGCATGATAATATCATGCATGATACAATTTCTGACTTCAAAAAGTCAGAAATCAATGAAAAAATAATACACAGAAATCATGAAAATGCATGGAAACTAAACATTACACTCTCAACTGAACAATGGG
>NW_004524639.1:8433878-8441310 GCF_000260255.1 Octodon degus
ACCAGTATGTGGTCTATTTTAGAAAATGACCCATGTGCAGCTGAGAAAAATGTGTATTCAGCTGTGTTTGGGTGGAACACTCTGTATATGTCCACGAGGTCCATTTGTTTTAAGCTCTGATTGAGTTCTTTTATTTCTTTGCTGAGTTTTTGTTTGGTTGACTTATCTTTTGGAGATAAGTGTGTGTTAAGGTCTCCTGGTAAAATTGTGGTATTGGATATTAGATTTTTCATGTCCATTAAGATTTGCTTTATATAGTTGTGTGCTCCTGTGTTTGGTGCATACATATTTATGAGTGTTACCTCTTCCTCTTGAATTTTTCCACTAACCATTATATAGTGGCCTTCTTTATTTCGCTTAATCATTGTTGGTTTGAAGTTGAGACTGTCTGCGAATAGGATTGCTACCCCTGCTTTTTTTGAGGTTTTTGGATATGTATTATTTTTTTCCATCATTTGACTTTCATCCTATGAATGTCTTTATGAGTTAAATGTGTTTCTTGTATACAGCACATTGTTGGATTTTGTTTCCTAATCCACTGTGCCAATCTATTTCTCTTAATTGGTTGATTTAGTCTATTTACATTAATGATTATAATTCAGATGTATTGACTTACGATTGACATGTTATTTACCTGTTGTTATTTCCTCCTTTTTCTCTTGTGTTTAATTGCTTGCCCTATTTAGTTGGTTGGTTCTGATCTCGTTTGTGGAGTTCTGATCATTTTGGTCCCTCTCTAGAACATCTTTCAGTAGCCTGTGTAGGGTTGGCTTTTTCATCATGAAATTCTTGAGCTGTTCTGTAGTGGAAGCATTTTACTTCTCCATCAAACTTGAAAGAGAGTTTTGCAGGGTATAGTAGTCTGGGCTGGAATTTGTTTTCGTAGTGGACTTGAAGTACTCTTCTATGTTCTTCTTGCCTTCGTCGTTTGCGAGGAGAAGTCGGCCTTAATTCTGATGTGTTTTCCTTTGAATGTGACCTGGGTCTTTTCTCTAGTGTCTTTCAATATATTATTCTTATGCTGAGTTTCTGGAATATTGACTGTTATATGTCTCAATGTGTTTTTAATTGGGTTGAGGTTACTTAGCTTTCTGTGTGCTTTGGTTACCTGATTGTCAGATTGTTTCCTCATATTTGAGAAGTTTTCTGCGATTACTTCTGCCCATATTTTTTTTATATGTCATTTGTAATATCTCCTTCTTTTCCATATTAGTCTCACATTGTTCATCTTTGCATAATCTTGCAGTGTTGAATTATTTTTTCCTGCATCCTATTTGTTTATAAGAGATCTTTTCTTACCTTTTCACCAGGTGCACCAGCATCTTCAAGATCTGAAGCTCTGTCTTCACATTCACTTAAACGATTTTGCAAGCTTGTGATTGAGAGTTTAATTTCCTCTATATCTCTTTGACTCTGCTTATTGCGATCTATTTCTTTCTTGTATTGCTCCTTCACGGAATGTGTAATTTTTCTAATCTCCTCTATTTTTTTTAATTCTTTAGAAGGAATTTTTAATTCTTTTTCTGCAGTTTGTTTTTTCTTTTTAGTTTTGATTTCCTCCCTATGCTTCTGTCGTTTATTCTTTACTTCAGATGCTATGAGTTTAAAGAGTTCTTTTTTTATTTTAGAAGGGAATTCCACTTTGAGTTCCTGTAAAACTTTCTGGTGTTGCTTATTTACTATTGGCCCTATTAATTCATAGATTTGAGCTGAGCTCATAGAAAAGAATTCTGCTATGAGTTCCTCTATAACTTTCTGCTGTTTCTTATTTACTATTGACGCTAGTAATTCATACATTTGAGCTGTGTTAGTGTCCTCTGCACTTGTTCTGGGTGGGCATTGGGTTTCCTCCCTATGTTTCTGCATTTCATTCTTTACCACAGATAATATTAATTCAGGGATTTGTTTTTTCATTTCCAATCTGAGTTCCTCTATACCTTTATGCAGTTGTTTCTTTATTTCAGAAGGTATTGTTTCAATGATTTCAGCTGTGTGATTCCCAATTTGTTCTGTGTTAGTGCCCTCTGCACTCGTTGTGGGGGGGCTTGGCATCTGAGATTGCATTTTGCTCCTTCCCTTTGTTATTTCGAGTAGCACTGTCTCTGACCTTTGTTGTAGAGCTTTAATGTAGTTATAACCTTGGCACCTAGTGAAATTCAGATGCAGATCTACAAAGTTTGGATTTCCCCAGCTGTGCCTATCTTGGGTCTGGCTGCTGTGCTCAGCTCCTTCCTGCTGCTGCCCTTGGGAGTGAACCTGATGTGCCCTTCTGGCAAGATGTTCTGCTCCTGGACCAACTGGGTGGTTCTGTTCCCTACTCTCTCTGCAAGAATTGCAGCTTCAGGTTTTCACTCCAGGCCTGTATGCCAGGCCTGAGCTGAGTCTGGTGGGGACAAGGTGAAGTAGGGGGCTGAGGCAGCTCTCTCACACACTCACTGTGCCTGGGCTAGCACTGGCTCTGTGGCTTCCCAGAACTCAGCAGCATTTCTCACTGGGGGGACATTTCGCATTGGTGCTGCAGAGTTTTGGGGGTCCCCTAAGGGGGTGTAAGTGAGTCTAACCCATGCTGTGCCTGGGCTGGGACCGGCTGGTCCCAATGAGGCAGGGTAGCTGGAAGCTTTCCCACACACTCACAGGGCCTGGGCTAGGACTGAATCTGGGTGTTGCTGGAATACGGCAGAAATTCCTACTAGGTGGGCGGGGTGTAGGTGTTCCAAGTTTGTGGAAGAGTGTCTCACACATGCTGCACCTGGGCTTGGACCCCTAGGTCCACCTGGCACAGTGTCCTGTGAGCAGGGTAGCTGGAAGCCTTCCCACACACTCTTCTGGCCTGGGCTAAGACTGGATCTGGCGGTCCCCAGAATGCAGCAGAAATTCTGAGTCGGAGGGTGGATGCGGGGGTGCTGTGGAGTGGTGGTGGGGCATCCCAAGTGAGTGGCAGAGGGTCTCACTCATGCTGCACCTGTTTGGACCAACAGGTCCCGCTGGCGCAGGTTAGATGGAGCAGGGTAGTTGGAAGCTCTCTGTCATCCTTTCACACACTCTCTTCTCTGTCTCTTCAAATGTTGTATGAAGGCCATGGAATTTATTTTTCCAAATATAGCATTCTTGAAATTCCAAAAGGTTCATTTCTAGATTTCCAAGATCTAACTAGTGTATGCAGAAAAGATAAATTTCTTCAAATTTGTATTTATCTGAAGAAGTAAAAAAATATAGCGTTGTCTCCATCTTACAGAACTGTAAAGAGCTATTACTTAAATTCTCCTTTGTGGTTGGTATACTGCTAGAAAATTTCTTCTACAGATTGTCTGCAAATGTAGATTCTCTAAATTCATTTTTAGATTTGTAAAATATTTCTACTGCCCACTTTCAAGGTTGTTCTCTCTCAAATGTTTTGGTATTAAAAATAATCCTTTTTGTACTTTTCCCTATAGTTGCTTTTTAATTAGCACATTGGAGTGTAGTGTAAAATCTGTAAAGAACATGAGGTTGTTAGGCTAGGCCATACCATTGAGCTATGGATATTCCTTCCATTTTTCATTCATAAAGAGCCTAATTTCATCCCAGCATGCTGTAGACTTATCATTTTCTCAGTCATCAGATCTTGTTGTACATAAATAAATGATTATACTGTGTCTGAAACTTGTCAAGAAGGGCTTGGGACTGTTGAAAGTTAAGAACACAAGCCATGATGTAATTTATCACATTTTTGAGGATATCATTTAAGTTTTTGCTGCTTTCTATGGCACAACTTCTTAATGTATAAAAGAAAGAAACTGAATGACTAGAACTAACTGTATGAAAGTAGATGTTGCCCCCACCATGCAAAGTGTCCCAACCCTATTAACTAATATCATTTTTTCTGGCCTTATGTCTTGTGACCAAAAAGCTTCCTTCACAACATTGGAAACATCTTCCCCTGTGTTCTCCCAGGCAAAGACACCAGTTTCACCAACTCTTCTCTCATGATGTCACCAATAGCACATCACTAAATTACTGTTAGATTTGCATGATTATTCATATTTGTGCTTTCATCCAGGTATGTGGGTAATATTCCACCTTTTGAAAGTCAGTGGTGAGCTACTGATTAATATCATTTACCATGTGTGGGGCTGGATCTTCAATAGTATGTCTGCTAAGTGGCATCTCAGAGATGCATTGCATAATTTTATCCTTGTTTGTTCAATCTTGAAAAAAAAAGAATTACTCCCAGACAACATGATCATTTTAATAAAATGCCAACTACAGAAAGGCTTGTCATGTTTTGCTATGCACAGTGAAATTTGGAAGCTGTAGCTGTCAGATAACTTGTTTTAGAAAAATATTTTCTAAAGCTAAGATACTAGGAATGATATTTCCTCAGTTTTCTTTAAGAAACTCTTTTCCATCAGTTTCATGAAGCTTGGCAACAGTTTTGTGCTCGGTGTCAAAGTGCCATGACATGATATGTGACACACAACACTTTCACTGCACAGAATACATAATGATTTCTCATTGTGTTCAGTCACTTCATATGACTTTCTCCAGGCCTCATGGAATGATTTTCCACTCTGTTTTCAATTTTACTTTTTTGCTTTAGTATTTTTCTGTGTTCAGGACTTGGAGTCTATAAAAACATGAAATTAAAAAAAATGAAGACCAAATACAAGTCTATTTCTATACCAAGAATAGCTAAAAATATTAGCACTAAAGAATTAGGTATTCCCTGAATCAACACTTTAAGGAATTGATTCTCAGCTGAGGTCGCTCTTGAGTTTGATCACTATGAAAGGTGGTAGTGTTCCACTAACCACAAACTTTTGACTTACTCTGAAGAAAAGTATCTGAGTATATTTCATACTTTATGGGGCTTTCTGCTAAAATCACAGCCAGTTCAAGAAAATATATATACCCTTGCTTTTGTTTTCATAAATTCTCCATAAAGAACCAAATATGATGCTGCAGATTCAAATATGCCAGGGATGTAGAATGACATTAAAAGAATCTCAGTTTCTTAATCACAGCATCTCTTTCCTAAGTCTTGGATATTAAATTTCAATTTTTTATGAGAAACCTCAAAGGTAAAATCTTACACTAATAAAAATGAATGTATTAAAATTCACAGCCAGCCAAGTAAATTTGTATTTCCTCAGCAGAGCATTGATCAGCCATGGAAAAACTTGGATAATCATGGCAAATGTACTTGGCTCATTCCAAGTGCATTCCAGACATGTGCATGGCCCCTGTGTGCACTGTTATTTGAAGATCAGCCACTTCTGTGATGGTAGGATAATTTGACTTACATGTCAAGAGAGAGCTCTGTGTGCCCACTGTGGCATGCATGCCATAGGCTCATCATCAATACATTAATGGAAAGATAACCTCTTTAAGGAATCTCATTGTGAAAACTGGTTATCCACATGCAGAATCTGGATTTATATCTCTCACTTTGTACTAAACTAAAATAAAAATGGATCGAAGAAGTAAATATTAAACCAGAAATAACCTGAAAAAAATACATCAAAATCTTGAAGACGTAGGGGTAGCCAAAGACTTTCTGTGAACAGCAATTTCACAATGAATAGTTTCAAGAATAAACAAATGGCATGGTAGTAAAATAATAAGCTTTTCCCATTCAGTCCAGCTATTCCCCTACTGGAATTTTCTGTAAAATATCATATCATAGTGATATATGTGCACCTATGTTTATAGCAGCACAATTTGTGATAGTCAAATCTTGGAAGCAACCAAAATGCCAGTCACCTGAGGAATGGATGAAAAAAGTGTGGTATTTTTATATGAGGGAGTATTACTCAGCTGTAAAGAATGATAAACTTGAAGACTTCTATACAAGCGGATGCCACATGAAGATATACTCATAAATACAATAAACCAGACCCACATGTGTAAATATTGTAATCTCTCTAGTGTAAGAACTCAAAAAAATTGAAAGGTATAACACAAATAAATGGAAAGCAAGAATGTAAGGATTAGACAATAAGGAGAGGGCAAGGAGAAAAGCTAGGAAACATGACAGGGGCAAAACCATACATTTCTATACACAAGATGGTTAAGGTAATGGTCCTGAGAATCTCCATCATGTTTTTTAAACTAGCAGATAATTGGTAGGATTCTTACCCTGACCAACTATATATGCTGATACCTGTGAACTAAGCAACTGCACTGAGGATAGCAATGTGTAATGCTAGGGCCATGCTTGGATTGCCTGTCTTTTCGGTCCTCTAAATGTGTACTGCTTCTAATGTCATATCAATTACTGCTATACTTTCTCTAAAGTAAATGTTGGTCTAAAAAAAAGTAACAAAAGAAAACAAGAGACAAGAAAAAATGTCATGGGACTTTCTGCTACAATGTTGTATATGGTTAGATTTCTAAATTTCTGTGTAAAAATGTGCAATTGTTTATTTTTATTTATTTATTTACTTATTATTTTTCTTTTTTTTCACATTTGATAGGGATTTAAAGTTTAGCATATCAACAATTGCTGGAACATACCTGTTCCATGTTATGTCTAAAGCATTTGACATTCATACAGATAATGATGTTAAGCTCAACTGGCTATGCTTTAGGGCAATAATATCATTAAACTTCTCTTCTGGAGGGTTAACAACTTAAATTTTCAGACCAAGAAGTTAGAGAAGAAAGGCTACAAGAATAGCAACATTTTGGCCCTAGCCCTTCAAGGTCAGTGAGGACTCAGGACATAAGAGAACCTATACTATAACATCCTGTAACACAGTGGTGTCCAAAATTTTCTGATCAAAGAGATTATGGGGCCACAGACAAATGTGATCAATGATATAGAATATGCCTAAGGAGAGTCACATGGAGAGAAAACATTCTCTCAGGCTTTCACAGAGAGCAAATTGGTCAAGCAATGGCCATGACTCATCCACATGGCTGACACTCACAAAGGATCTACAAACTATGGTACACGGATTCAGGGTAAATCCTGAGCAGATTTGACTGACCTTGGCAGATACAAAAGTTACATTTCTTGTTATATAGGTCTTGCTTACCTTGATCTTAACCATCCAGCAGAAAAGTATAAACATGAGGTATAAAACAGTAAAGCCATATTCACATGCTGAGCTGTAAAAGGCTCGTCAACAACTTCTTTTTTTTTCTTTTTGCAGAGCGAGGGATTGAATTCAGGCCCTTGACCTTGCCATGGAAGCCCTTATTCCACTGAGCCATCTCCCCGGCCCCCTCAAGTCAACAACGTCTGACATTGCCATTTCTGTGGATAACCCACTACTATTGTGGTCTACTGGACTCTATTCCATTATTTTCCTGAATTAATGCACCTACATGATTTGAATGACAATGGAATTCCCATCTCTGACAAAACTAAATAAAAAATGGAGGATATAAATGAAGGACCATTTTGTAGTGAAAAAATATATATCTGTATATACATATTAGTATATAT
>NW_004524639.1:8441410-8442008 GCF_000260255.1 Octodon degus
AATGAGAGAAAAGATTTGTACTAATAGTGTTTAGAGAAGATATCATGTCTGCATCTTGTACTATGAATAACTGCTATGAAGACAACAATATGCAATGCATTAATTATTGTAACTGTCCTACTAACCTGTTTTGAAACTGTCTTATTGGTATTTCTTTCTCAATAAAATTAATTACAAATAATAGTAAGCTTCTGCACAATGAAAGAAACAACCAACAGCAAGAAGAAAACCCCTACAGAATGGGAAAAAAATTCCAGCTCTTCCTCAGACAGAAAACTAAGGTTTATAATACATAAGGAACTCCTAGTAATTATTTCTCTGAAAATGAAAGACTCAGTGTAAAACGGGCAATGGCTGGCCAAATACTCAGCACATTAAAGTGCCTGCAAGCAGGCACAGGGACCTGGGGTTCGATCCCTGGCCCTGCTGCACCGGCTCTGACCATGGGGCATGCTGAGACAGCAATTGTGACTGGGTGTGGTGGCACGCATCTGTAATCCCAGCTGTTGGGAGGCTGTAAACAGGTGGATCACTATGAGTCTGATGTAGTAGTGAGACTCTGAACACCCTGTATACCCTTCCCAAAAATATGAAAAAA
>NW_004524639.1:8442188-8445564 GCF_000260255.1 Octodon degus
GAAGAGGTTGTGAGGGAAAATAAAACCTTCTATGCTGTTGGCAGGAATGTAACCCACTACAATATTGCAATAAATATGGAGATTCCTCAAAAACTGAAACTGGAAATTCCATTTGTCATGGATATTTTTCTGTTATGTATCTTGCCAAAAGAGTTAAAGCTATGATATTATAGTGATAAATGCATAACTATGTTCATTGCAGCAGAATTCATAATAATTAAATATTGTAATTGGCCCTTATATTTATCAACTGGTGAATGTATAAAGAAAATGTGTTTACACACAGTGGAGTATTACACTGCCAGAAAGAAAGATAAGCTTGAGTCATTTGTAGGAAAAGATATGTATCTTGAGACCATAATTTTCAGTGAAATAAATCAGACCTAGAAGCTTAAGTATTACATGGGTTCTCTTGTATGAGAAACACAGAGTAAAAATAAAAAGTAAAATAAAAATAGATAATAAAACATAGAGGGCTACATTAATCTCAAAAGGCATAGTGATAAATAGATGGATGGAGGGACTAGGATAGGGAAGGATAAGGCATAAAAACGAATTGATATATGTTATGTACATGTACTAACTCCACACAAGTAATGTAAATATTATATACGATATCTCTCCAAATTAGGAATATTCAGGTTGTGAACTTTCACAGATACAAATAAGTCTCATAGTATGAATATCTGTAGATGCAGACAAATTATGGAAGTAGCTGTATAGCTGTACTGTACTGTACCATTGTTTTAAGGTAACTTAAAAGTAAAATATTTTTATAGTACTTTTGTATGTGTTTTGTTTACATTTTATATTTACATCAAAGGTGTGTAAGACTTGCTTTGAATTTACAAATGAATTTGACTTACAAACATTCTCCTGAAGTGAAATTCATTTCAAAGTCAAGGATTTCGTGTACTGCAAAATTGTAGCAGAAAAGGGGAGGATCAAAGAATGCATGGGGCTGGAGATAAGGAAGTAAGATGATATATGGTATGCATATATATCATCTTCCCACAAGGAATGTAAATATGTACTACACTCAGGCCCTAATAAAAAAGAGCAAAGAATATGGGCCTTAGTGGAAGTTTGGTACTTAGGGGATGGATTTGAAGGGCAAAAGTCCCTTCTTTTTTTCTTGTGCTTTCTCGCTGCCATGAGGCGAGCAGCTTTGCTCAGGTGTATTCCCTACCACTAGGTCCTGCTTTACCATAGGCCCAAAAGCAATGGAGTCAGTCAACTATGGACTAAAACCTCTGAAACTGTGAGCCAAAATAAGCTCACTAATTGTAAGTTTTTTTTAATCTCAGGTGATCCCACACAACAACAGAAAACTGTCCACTGCAGTTGCAAAGTATGAAGTGTGTTGTCCTTTAGTTGCAATGAGTTCTATGTATTTTTAATGGATCGTCTAACATAACCACATTAAATAGCTCTAGAACTGAATATTTCAGAATGTCATTGGCTTTTTGTTTTTTGTTTCTCAATTCACTGAAAATTGTTTTAAACTATGTCAAAAAATACAAAAACGAAATTTGCCATTTTAAACAGGTTTTTAAGAATCACTGCTTTAGTGATTCTTATATAAACAGTTCGCTGGAGAATGTCAATTTATTGAGTTCCAAGAGCAGGAGAAAGCAGTTCCTGTGGGATAGTTTGTGTGCTATGTAGCTTCATTTACCACTATCATGGAGAAAGTGGAGGTCCTATTTTTTTTACCTAAGGCAAGGAAAAATGCTTTTTGTAAAACCATATAGAGTGTAAGGACTCATTTGTGTCATGGTGTACCCTGGGGACAAATAGTGGCAGGAATGAGGAAAGCATAGACAAGAGACAAAATCTGGTTCAGGTGGTGGTCTGTTTGCCTAATTGACAAAGGACACAAAGAACAGCAATAGGAGCTTTTATTTATACCTTTGAAAAATTAGTATCAGGAGACACACGATTGCTTAGCAGCTAATATCCAAAATTTTCCAGGCAGGATGCTTGTCTCAAGACTGAGGAAGCTTGACTAGTTAGGCACTGAGGCCTTGTCCTGCCCTCCCACATATAATCAATTTCCACCTTCACCTTCCAACACCTCTCCTTCTACTGTTTTGTTGTGTGAATGATGGATGTTCCCTTGCATTTGGAGAATCTGTTTGGAGAACGAGCTGTTCATTCTTGAGGCCAGTCCAAAGATTTTGGGGACTTGAACACAGAAATTTAACCTTATACAGTTCAATAATCCATCACATTAAAGCGTTATTCGTACTACTGCCAGTTTTCAAAAGTTGTTAGTGATTTGAACATTTTAAAGCTAACATAGTATTATGACATTACTTTTCACATGTTATGGTTACAGTGTTTTGCTGGATGATTAAAACCAAGTTAAGGTGGACCTATATTTATAAATTTTAACTTCTTGATGTCTATCAAGGTCACTCAAATCTCCTTAGGATTCACCTTTGAACTAAGTATACAACCTCTTAGATTTTCTGTCAGTGTCAGCCATATGGATGAATCATAGCCATTGCTTGACTAGGTTGCCTTCTATGAAAGCTTGAGAGATTTTTGTTTTCTCTCAAGGTGACTCTACTTAGGCACACTATATATTATTGTATTCCTTTCCTCTGTGGTCTCATAATCTCCTTAATCAGAAAATTAAGGACTCAGCCAAGTTACAGGATGTTACAACAGAAGTGTTCTTATGTCCTGAGTCCACATTAACCTTCAAGGGCTAAGGCCAAAATATTGGCTATTCTCTAGCCCATCTATTGCCCTAATTTTTGGTTCCCAAACCTCAGTTGTTAAAAATCCAGAAGTGGGGCTGGGGAGATGGCTCAGTGGAATATGCACTTCCCTGGCAAGTGCAAGGGTCTGAGTTCAATCCCCGGTTCCGAAAAAAAAAAAATCCAGAAGAAACACTTAATGACATTACCCTATAGTGGAGGCTGGAAGTTTAACATTACTATTTATCTGAATATGGAACACCTTAGTCATAAAATAGAATTGTTATTTTCTAACATAACTACAAATTTTCTAATAATTAAATTCTTATAGAATGATCACAGACAACAATTACATATTATTATGCTGAAATTTAGAAATGAAAACTATATATAACTTTCCAGAATGACAATCATGATGACGTTGTGTGGCACACTTAAATTTTCACTTGGGCATAAATAACCCGTTTAACAAATACCTCTATTACATAAGAAGCTTTTTTTCTAACTTTTCATCCTTTAATACTTTAATATCCCATTAAAGTTTTTGTTAATGGCAGAGATCCGAAATTCTTATGACAATAAGCAATCTTTGTTCTACACTTTGGAAGTGTTAAAGATCAGGAGTCATGAATATATGTAATATGATATGAGATTAACAATAATTGATT
>NW_004524639.1:8446125-8454487 GCF_000260255.1 Octodon degus
CAGGCAAGCACTTATTCTCCTGTGCTATCTCCCCAGCCCTTCAAATATATTTTGACCAAATTGAATGATACTATCTGTATTGCAATTTTAGAATTTAATAATTATAAATAAACCAGTCAGATTTTGTTGTTTGTCAATTAGCAGAGACATTTTTTTCAGAAAAATTTTGGAAGAAATAGGACCTTTTATCTATGATTAATATGCATTTTTTTGTATTTTATTTTGTCTTAAGAGTATTGGTAACTTTTAGTTCAGTTATCTCTATATAGGCTATCATCTATTTAGACCTTAGACTTCCTGTTTGTCAGTTCCTACAATAGACCCAATGTCTAATCTAGCCTCATCATAGTTAACTTGTTCTCTAGATCTGGCTTCATTATACAGCCTAACAGCACACTTTGGTACCCAAATAGGTTGCTCAGAATTTTCTGGAAAAACACAAGCATATGCTCTACCCCAAATTAGCTTTTTGTTGCTTTGCCTGCTTGAGTTATCTTTTTGTTTCTGTACTTACATATTTTGTAAACTTTTAAAAATTTAATAGTATATATTGACAATTGAAGTGGGAAGGATTGAGTCTTGCTTTTGTTTTTGTAACTGGATTTTGATTATACAGTGAAAATATGTATTTTATATTATAGAAGATGAAACCATCACATAAACTCCCTTAACCTAATATATCCCATCTGTGAAAACAAGCAAATAATTTTAAAATATCTGAAGGATAATGACAATTAATGAAACCAGAGAAATTAGCTCAAGATCTAGATGGAGCTTATCAATACCAAATAATGTGTGAAAATCATGAAAAGTTGATGTGAACGTTTTGGGGCAAAATATATCTCTGTTTTATAGGTTGACCCAAATATGAAAAACTGAGCATAACTTGTAACCCTTTGGGGGCCATCACCAGATCTGCCATTATTCAAATGTGATATAAAAATCAAATGACTGTTTAAGCCCCACTGCTTTTAGATTTTGCTCCAAACATCTATGTTTGTTTGTAAATCATCAAAGATTTTCTATACCAATTTAACTTAAGACTTAAGAGGCAATCAACCTTACCAGGAATCATGAGAATTTAAAGTAATATTTCAAATATCTCCATTATTGTAAACATGAGGAAATATGTTTTTTTTTAATGTGAAGACAAACTGTTTATCTTGAGGGTAGAAACAGCCTTTTAAATTAATTCCCTTAAGGGGAAAATGTAAAAATTTCTCTTTCATTGTCAATAGTAATGAAAAGAGTGAGAAACCACTCTATTTCCCACTTTTTTTGCTAGGTTCTATTCCTGGTGAAAGGGCCCTTTGTATCTCTCCAGGTCAGAAATCCAGAACCTTTGTTGCTTCCCTATCGAGGCCATTATACTTGTATTTGAAATCCTTTAAAAATGCTTTTCCTCTCACTCATTTATTTCTATTTGTTTACCTAATATTTCTTTTTTATAATTTTTAAATTTTTATCAAAGAAAGAATGACCAATTCTATCATACAAGAGTCTGGAGTGATTTGAACAGTGTTTTGAGTATGTTGAACTGTAACCCTGATTTCCCCTGTATAATCAGCATTGACAACACAAGGCAAACTCTGGAGACAATTTTATATTGGGTTCTGCCTCTGGTTGCCATTTTTAATCTATGACCTTGGTGCTGGCTAAACTACTAGCAGCAGCTTGATCACCTTAGTACTGAGTGTGGGTTTCCTTGCCCACATTTCCCCTCCCAAGCAACATTGAGGTTATGGTCCTATAGTCACATCTGCTGTGTTGAGTCATTGTATGTGCAGCTGTATCTCTGGCTCTGATAACTGGATTTTTGTTTTCCAGGGAAGGCATCATCTTGAACCTAACAAATTTGCAGTGCCAACAACATGTGTAGTGAATGTCAAGGCCACAGCATACCAGTCATGGCCCATCTACTTAGCTCCAGGCACACAGGACTTTAGTTGGTGGTAGGTGCTGACCGCTGTTGCTGGTCTGGGCATACCTGGATACACAAGCAACTGGGGAATCCCAGCTAGGTCTGCCTAGGACCAGAGCATGGGGCCCTCCCTGAGCCCAGATTTCACCCCTCCCTCTGGTATTGCTACTGTGCTGCTTGGAACTAACTGCTCACAATTTAAAATAATTTTTCCATTTAAAAAATAGCTTTTCTGTTCATCTAATTGAGCAGAGCTAGAGGTTTCAAGCTCTATATGTGGTATTTTTACTTCAAAGTCCTTGTCTGCCCTGGTTTGGGACTTGACTTTAAAGGAATACCCTAAGTTCTTTATGATTGTAAAACCCTTTCTAACTGGAATCTAGAAAGGGAGCATAAACATAGGAATGAAGCATGACAAAACCATTTCTACATACTATACCTCTGTGATTCTTGAGACTCTATTTGTCCCATTTTTATTTATTTTATTTTATTTTATTTTATTTTATTTTATTTTATTTTATTTTATTTTATTTTATAACCGGGGGTTGAACTCAGGCCCTTGCACTTGCCAGGGAAATGCTTATTCCACTGATCCATCTCCCCGGCCCCTGTCCCATTTTTAACTATTAGAAATTCTGTCTAACTTTATCTTTTGTCTTCTCTTTAAGATCATTTATCTCTCTGGTTCTTATAAATCCTTTTATAGCCCTAGTGAGTTCATTTTTGGCCTTAGTAAACCCATTTCTTGCCCTAATGAACCTCCATCCCTATGCTTTACACTTGATATGCCAATGTTGTCTACACGCCTGTGATAGATACTGGATCTAACCAATTCACTTCCATCTGGTGTTGCACACTCTTCAGATGTATTTTTGTGGCTCACTTACCCTTTCCAGGTATCCCCACTGTGGGCTCCAAAGGTAGAGACTCATTGTCTTGGTGTATTCTGGGGAGAAGTAGTGGCATGAATGAGTTAAAAATAGACAAGAGACAAGAGCTGGATCAGGTGGTGTTTTGTTTGCCTGATTGCAAAGGACCCAAAAAACAACAGTAGGGATGTTTATTCACTCCTTTGCAAAATTAGTAAGAGGAGACACAAAGTTGCCTTGTGACTAATAGCCAAAATTGTCCAGGCAGGATGGTTTTCCTCGAGACTGAGGTAGCTTTACTGCTTTAGGCACTGAGGCCTTATCCTGCCCTCTTACATACAATCAATTTCCATCTTGACTTGTGGACCTTGAATTTGTGCAAGAGGCTTACATTTTGGTAAGGGAAACTGACTGAATTTTCCTAGGCTGAAAAATCAAAGAAAGAGAGCTACATTCACAATAAGCTACACTTTTTACTGATAAGAGGACAAAAATTTGTATATTTGGTGTGCATGCTTGAGACTCATGTGAAAGTATTTCCTTGGAGTAATTATAAATTTTGCCTATACATATTTGAATCTACCTGGGTTCATTATGGTTCCCCAATGGAGTCTATATGGTGTAGGATAGTACAATGCCTATGAACTGAGGGTAGAAGGCATAGGCAGGCAGCAGGTGAAAATGTATTATGCAATAACAAATTGAAAGGCTCCATCAGGGCTAACTGTGTTCATTAACCTGTGACTGTGCTCCATGAGATGAAGAATTTGTTAAATCTCAAATCTGTCAATATCAGGTAGCATTTTTGTCAGTTATGATGCTCTTTGTGTCAACTTGACTGGGCCATGAGGTACTCATACATTCAGTCAAACACTATCCTGAGTGCCTTTGAAAGTAGCTTGGATGAAATTAACATTTAAATCAGTATGTATAGGGAATCAAACAAACTGCCTCATCTAATGTGTGTGTGTATCACCCAAACAGTTAAAAGCATGAATACAACACAAAACCAGACCCTCACCTAAATAAGAGGGGACGCTTCTTGTCTAGGTGCCTTTGATATGGAATAACAGTTTACTCCTGCCTTTGTATATGAACTTAAAAACTTGCTTGAGTCTATGGTCTCTTTGGTCTTGAGCCTATAGCCTTTTGGACTGGAAACATCATCACTCTCCTGGGTCTCCTGCAGATTTGGGGATTTGTTATTCTCTATAGTTGGACTACCTGAATATATATTCAGGTAATATATATATATATATATATATATATATATATATATATATTTTCTATTTTTTTTATTTCTCTAGTGAACCCCAATATATGTCAGATAAGATTTATTTTGTTGATTACCTTTTCTTATCCTGGCTGTAATGTAGATGAGCCATTTCATGTTGAGAAATAAAGAAGAAACTCCTCTCCTCACAGTGACTACCAAGAAATATATTGCCTACAAAACAATAGTTTCGCATAAGAAGACAAAAAGCTCTCTTCTCTGGTGCTAGTTGTGTTAGATATTAGCAGATAAATAGTATTGTGAGCCCACTTCTCTGAAACCTTTGTTTCCCATTTGGTGAATCAGGGATTAACAATGACTTGCCTTATGTTTTGTTAAAATTATGAGAAGACTAAATCTAAGAAAAACTTAAAAATGAGGATGCTAAGGTTATTTACATATAAAGAATTTCTGTGGTATGGTTTCAGAGGAACAAAAGGTCTGGCCTTCCCCAAACTTCGCTCCCTATTGGATAATAATAAATTTGAGTAATTTATTTGGAATAGGGGGGAAATTAATATTTTAAGAAACATGAACAGTGTAATAAATTATGGGCTGGGTATTTGTTTTTCTTTGTGAGACAGGGTTTCGCTATGCAGCTCAGGCTGACCTTGAGCTCATTTTTTATCCTAGGCTGGTCTCAATCTTGCAAAGACCCTCCTGCCTCAGCCTCCTGAGTGCTGAGATTATAGGTGTGGACCACCCGTGGCAGGGCTGGGCATTTTTACAGGACTAAGTTAATCTTCACAACATATCTGTTTTCATATGTATTATTATCTCCATTTTACAGATGAGTACCCTGAAACTCATAGCGATGACTTTCCCAAGATCCCACAGTTAGCAAGTGTTGGAGGCAAGGCTATGATTCATTTCTGTTTGATTCTTGAATTCATTCTTTTAATTATGAAACCATTCTTCCTAAAGTCAGTACATGCTAACTTATAAGTTTCCTTGAGATGAATACCTAAATGTAAGTCACTTAAAGCCTGACAGTTGAATGTGAATGAGTTTGTCAATTCCTTTTCTTAGAGAATATTTCAATTGGGGCAAAAAGATAGGAGGAGAACACTCTGGATATCACTCAAACGTTGGATGTACTAAAAAAAAGATGGAATAGCTGAAAGAGAACCTCATGGATTTATAGTGACTTTAAATGCTCCCTCTATTATACAGCTTTATGACTATGGGAAAGCTAGATTATGTAAATTAAATGCAAATAAGTTGAAGACTTTTTAAGGATGAGGTGATATTTGTGAAGTTGATATCTGTTGTCATATATTGCCTGACCCTTGTGTCTTTGAGGGAATGTCCTTTCCTCAATTTCATGAATTCTTAGTGGGGTTAATCATCATGATGCCTCACCCTGCCTTGAATGATAATCATATAATCTAGGGTGAGTCTTTTATAATATTTGCCTCTGGCAACAGTATTTTTGTCCAGTGGTAGATGCCAGATCTAAATAGGGACAATCAAATGCTTTTCTTGAATTGACTTTTGAGTTTTTGAAAGAATATAAACTTGTTTGTTTGAGCTTTTAAACTGGTAGCATATAAACCTGCAACTATTGGTATCCTTCTGTGCACTTAGACTGAATCTGTTAACAAAATGAATCCAACACAGAGAAGAGCTAAGAAGTGCACTGTTGAGTCTACCTGTGTCTGACACAGGTTACCTTTTGAACTTTGCACTTTATGACTCCCTGTTTTTGCTCCAACAGTTTGAATTAAGTTTCTGTCAAATACTTCTAAAATAATCTGGACTTATGCATTGTTATAACACATATGAAATGTATATATCATGAATAGTGTTAAATAAATGATAATACATGTGATGAAAATAGTGTAAAACATAAATGTACTTTTCATTTTGGGGTACATGATTTTTTTTCTTAGTGTAAGGCATCAATTTACTGCTAAAGAAATAAGATTGAGAATAAAATGAAATGAAACATTATCTTTCAGCTTTTTGACATTCAAAACAGAATTCAATAGCAGGAAAATAGCTTGAAGGCTAGATATTATTGAGAGCAGGATTTTTTTAATTCTCTAATCTCCTTTTTTAGCATATAAGGATCCGAGCTTAGTGAAGTAGAAAGTGTAAGTAGGTAAAGCTCTTTCCTGTGAGATTTGCATTGTGAGAAAAATACAGAGATAGGCAAGGGCATACATAGGTCTCAAATTCTTCTCATCACTGTGCTCTATGTTCTAGCTCAGTGATGGCAAACATTTTAGAGCCTTTAATGATAACACACAGTCCACTGCAGTGTGAATGCCATAGTTTCACCACCCCTATTCTAGCTCAATATGGAATGCTTCTATATATGTAAGTGGATAGGAATTGTAGCAAGACCAGGGAGATCTACTTCCTTAGTTCCTTGTGGTGTAGAAAAGAGATCTACTTCCTTAGTTCCTTGTGGTGTAGACACTAGCTTTAGATGTTCTACTTTGCAATGGGGTCTTTTATAGTATGCAGAAAGCTTGAACCATACTACATGAGTCAGAGAGCTCAAAAAAGGACATAGAATATACCTGGAAGAAACTCATTCCATGGGGTGGGAGAGATGGCTCAGTAGAATAAGTGTTTGCCTAGCAAGTGCAACGGCCTGAGTTCAGTCCCTGGTTCTGCAAAAACCAAACCAAAACAAACAAACAAACAAACAAACAAACAAACAGAAAAAAAAAACCCTCATTCCAGAAGTTGCTAGAGGGAGTATTATTTGTCCTATAGGCGTTAGAGACTCTTGGTTGTAGAATGTAAAGAGCTGGTACTGTGATTTGGGCTACAGTTCAGTTTGACCTTTGGTGAGTGGCTAGAAGGTGCCAAAAGAAGCAAAAGAAAAAAAAAACCCACTGACAGTCTGATATAAAGTTGAAATCCTAATTTTTAAAGTTTTATTTTAAAGAATGATATAAAATTTCAAACAAGATAGCAGGAGTAGATTAGAAGATATAGTAGTGATAAACTGATCAAATGATATAATCAAAACTTTTTTTAAAATGAACTAATAGAAATTAGGTATAGCTATATATATATATATATATATATATATATATATATATTTTTCTTTTTCACTTTTGCCTTCTTTGTTTTCTCCTTTCTCTATCCCAGTTTCTCTTTCTTTTTGGACAGCTCTTTTCCCCATTTCCTAATTTCTAGTGTACAGTTTGGATCTCATTTACTCTTTCACCTTTTTGCACTAGAGTGACAGGACCAGGAGACAAGATGATGTTTACACATCAAAGACTGATTTATGAAATCCTATTTTTTTAAGGGACTCCAGCGTGTATAGGTTTTTTTTTTCAGCATTGGGGATTGAACTCAGAACTCTGCACTTGCCAAGCAAGTACTTATTCTATTAAGGCATCTCCTAGCCCTCAAGAGTGTATAGTACTAACATCTCTAATCAGTGCATGGGAGGTTCAGTGGTAGAATTCTTGCCTGCCATGCTGGAGGCCCGGGTTCGATTCCCAGACCATGCAGTGCCCTGTCATCTTTGTGGACCAGCCAGTTGTCTCAGTTGTTTAAGCGCCTGCTTATGCAAATGCAGTCAGGTGCAGGATACCGCGGTTACATCCCCAGCTCTACATGCCTTACCAGATCTACCTTTAAGGCAGCCAAAACAAAACAAAACAAACAAACAAACAAACAAACAAAAAAACAACAAAAAACAAACCCCAAAAAACCTTCTGACATTGCCAGTGAAGTGGAAGACCCAATACTATTGTGGACTACTGAACTCTTTTAGAATATTTTGCTCAGTTAACACACCTATAATATTCAAATAATGGAACTTAACACAAAAAGGGGATACAGATGAATGTCCATCTTGTATCTGTGTATTCAAAATGGTTAGGATAGATATATAGTTACATTCTCTTAATGAATAGAGGGATTTGTTCTAATGGTGTTTGTAAATAGGATTTCATGTCCGCATCTTGTACAGCAATCAACCACTAGGAAGAATGTATGCAATGTTGTAATTATTGAAACTGTCCAACCAATTTTATATGAAACTCTCTCGTTGCTATTTGTTTATCAATAAAATTATGGGAAAAATAAAAAATAAAAAGAAGAAACAGCCTCTTTTGGTTTACAGCTTTAAAAAAAAGAATGGGATTAAATAAATTAGCAATTGATTTACAAATTTGATTTTTCAGATTATTTCTGTACTATCAATCTATAGTTTAATTGTATTTAAAGTAATTCTGAAGGCTAATTTTAAAATCTTCTAATAAAACAAAAGATATGAAAAAATAGGCCAGCAGAAATCAGCAGGAAAATTATCTAAGCTATCATATA
>NW_004524639.1:8454587-8469216 GCF_000260255.1 Octodon degus
CAATGTGTTAATTATTGAAACTGTCCTACCAATTTGATTTGAAACTGTCTCATTGCTATTTGTTTCTCAATAAAATTATGGAAAAAAATTAAAAAAATTTTTAATTTGGCCAAAGGAATATCTTTTATCTGGCTCATTTGATTAACTTATAAGGAGTATGGGTATACATTTGTATGCTCTGGGAACAATGGGATCCATGGGAAAAAAGTTAATTGTAAAGAAAATTAGGTGTTCTATTCAATAAACACATCTGACAAAATTAAAAAAAATCCTTCTCAACTTAAAAAAAAAACCAACTCTTTAATTGTCTACAAGTGTTCCATGTGCAACTCTTAGGGTATCCTCAGTTTATAGCGTTCTAAATATGTACTAAATTGGAGATTTATCAGACTCATAGTGATTCTCCTGTTTTCACCCCCCAAGTGCTGGGATTACAGGCGTGTGCCACCACGCCCAGTTTCAATTGCCTTCTCAGTGGGTCCCGGGGGTGGGGCTGATACCATAGGCTGGGGATCGATTCTGCAAATCCTGGGTCTGCCTAAGCAGGCACTTTAACCCAGAGAGCTATCTGGCCTGCCTGAGATTTATGTGGTTTTAAGTGTCCTTTTCTAGGGTTCCTGCACTAATTTGATGTAAAGTTTCCAAGAAGAAAACCAGATGTATTTATTTACAGCATCTTGATTTTTGGTAGAGATGGGTGATTCTTAATCTAGTAAGGAAGCCTAGAGAGTCAGAGGCTTCACAACTAGGACATTGGGTGTTCTAGCTTTCAATGGAAGCAAGTAACCATCAAAGTCCTGACTCTCAGACTCTGAGTTTTATGGTAGAAAGTGACCTTGCAAAGGGATCTTGTGTTGAGAATTTTCATCTCTCCCTAATTGGTTCCCACTTCATTTTTAGATAATTTTAATTATTTGAAAGTCATTTGTTTTCCTCGGTTAATTTTTTTCTTTTTAAACACTCAAGCATACCAATAATCCTACTTTATTTTTTGTTCCAGGAGCTACTAAGTAGTTCATTACAAATAGTAACCCTCCCATATATGGTAAGTGACAGAAGCCAGAGACATAAAGAAAACCACTGTCACAAATATCTTTTGGTTGAATAAATGTACATGGAAAGTGTTTCAAATGTTCTCCATACCATGGTTAGAGAAAAAAGCAGACATTTGTGGAAAATTTAGCTTGTGAAGCATAGTTAGCTAGAGGATTTGGTGAGCAGCGTAAGGCAGACACCCGCCTTGTGGATCTCTAGCCTCTAGAAGTGGGAGATTGAATTTCTATTGATTTAAGCAACAAGTGTGTTGTTCTTGCTTTTCACAACCTGCCTTATGAAATGCAGTGATTAAATAAATATAATTGAGTAAAAAAACCACTGTATAATCTCACATCTATGTGGAATTTTAAAAAGCTAAACCAATGGTGATACAGTGGAGATTATCAAGGGAAGAGGGTGGGAGAGAAGGAGATATATTGATCAGAGGGTGCAAACTTGCAATTATAAAATGAATAGGTTGAGGCAGCCTAATGTACATTATGGTGACTATAGTTAATGCTGTATTGTGAACTTGAAACTTGCTAAGAGAGATCTCAAGTGTTTTTAGCACACATACAATTTATCTGAGATGATGGACATGTTAATTAGCTTGATTGTGGTAGTTATTTCACAAATGTATGTGTACATCAAAACATCATGTTGTACATTCTAAATATACACAGGTTTTACTTGCCAATAATACCTCAGAAAAATGGAAAAATGAACAAAAATGAACATAAATAGTTGTAAGAGTTTAAGTCAGTGCCAATGCTTTCCCACTAAGTCTTCTGGTTAAAAGTCCTTTTGATCTTTAATTCTCAAAAGCTAACATTGTAAGCTCCCTAATCATTTCAGTTACCCCTTTTTTCACATACTACAATTTCCAAGGTTCCTTGTTACATATGTTGTACACAGATGAATACAGGTACACAGGTGTGGCCTGACTGGTGTCAGGAGCATAGCATGTCCCCTGATTTCTAAATTATTCTTATACTAAGGTTGTTTGTGAAACAGTCATATTTTGGGTTTGAAAACAGTCATATTTTCTCATTTTTATGGTCCATATGTATTTGCATACTAATCAGAAAGTGGGTTTTACATTTGTTCAGCACTTGATCCTGATTTTCTGGTCCAGATTTAATGAAACTCAATAAGAAAATTTATTCAAATCCAATTAACCTTCATGTTCAGGGATTCTGATTCTTATCTGGATTCTGCACAGGTGGATGAAGGTCTCTCATTTTTACTTTAGTTTTATATAATAATTCTGGATTGTAGTTACATTTTCCTTTTACCCATTCCTATAGTTCTGCTGCTTTGCAAACTGAGAAAGAAAAAATTTATTAAACAAAACAAATATTGTGATTTGTGACACTTGTGATGTTGGGAAAAAGTACTAAAGTACAAACAAATTAGTAATCAGAGAACTATGAGACCTGAGATGGCTCCGCCAAATAGTCAATTACAGTTGATTATTGTGTTTAAATTCCTAGCTCTGGATTCAGATGCTTACACTGTGGTTTATTTAGTCAGCAATATTTCATGACTACAATTCTCTTTCTTTATCTGGTATGTTTTAGTCAGATGCCCTGAAAATGCCAGGCATTATGTATGCCATAATAGTAATTCCTTGAGGGCTTATCTGAGTCATTGGAAAATGACTTCAGCATATCAGGTTTATAATTTGTTTAAAGAATGCTATAGATATCAATACAATAGTGCAAACCAAGGCTTATTAGTAATTTCCTTTGTAATGAGGTTCTTGATCAACATTTTACTATGAAAATAGGACACTGTTGGGTGGAACAGAATATACCTGGATAATCAGACTAAGAAATTTTTCATCTGTATATCACAATAATATTATGGCTGTGTGACTTATTGGAACTCTGTTTCCATTTCTTCAAAGTGAGCAGGTTGGACTGAGGCACTTGAAGCTCTAAAGCTCTGAATCTTTTAGTACAGAAATGTGTCACTTTACAATGTTTTAGTCAACAACATTCCACCTTATTCACCAGATATGACACAATGCAACTTCTGGCTCTTCCCCAAATTCAAAATGAGCATGACAGGTAAACATTTTCAGTCAATTCAGGACACTAAGACAGCCACAACAGTGTGACTAAAAACAAAATAAGACTTCCAGAACAGTTTCAGAAAGAGGCAAGAATGTTGGCATCAGTGTGTTCAAAGCAAGGAGGAGTACTTTCTGGGGGACTCATGACAATTTCTCTTTTACTATAAATTTTTTTAAAACAGACATTCACACCTCATAGGGGCTCAATATACGTTTATTTGATTGACTTATGTATATGTATGTAAGTTGAGCTAAAAGACTCCATAATTGTTGCTATTGAGCTTTTTGCCTAGGATGTCACATGATGGATGAAAACTATAGATTGGCTCCATGAGAAATAGAAAAGTTTTAATGAGAGAAGAAGAAGTTGTTTGCTTTTCAGGCATCTGGGATGTAAGGAATAGGCATTACTTAATCAGTGGGACATCGTTGACTAAAAAACCAACTGCAAGATGTATTTGAACACCAGATTTCCCAAGATATTGGGGAAATTTGTTATTCTGAAGTAGTAATAATTGTGTTTTGTCTGCTGAAGAACTAAAATACAGACTGTGTGGCTTTATAGAACTAAATAGCCTTGAAAGGTCATCAGCACCAGCCTACTACCTTAAACATCAATGAGAGCTCATCTGTCATTTGGCATCAATCACAGAAAATGATTTGATTTCCTATGAATGTGTTACACAAAATGATACGGTTGCTGATTATAGTCCTATAAGTATTATATTACTGATAAATGACCCACTTTGCCATAAACAAAAAGCCTATACATACATTTGTATTAGGTTTGTTCTTGTTTCCAATAGCTTACAGTATTTTATTACTAGACAATTCCAGATTCTTTGAGAGAATGTGGAGGAACAACATGCATTATGCCAGTGTGCTAAAGTATCATGACTGAGGATACTTTCTTGTGGGTACAGTCCTGACAATGCATTCATTAGCCTCACAATTTTTTTTCTACCTATCAGGACTGTAACACATTCTTAATTAGGTCTTCCTGAGTTCAACTGATATTACTTTACAGATGTGACATGGTTATCATTTTCTAACTTTAGATTTGCAAATGTGTCATTTTCTAATTTTACATTTGTGAATTCAGGCTATTCTTTTTCACTTAGAAAAATGTCCTATTTGAATTTGAGTATGCTGCCACCAAGTGGTGGTCAGTTCTTTGGTTCAAATGGTCTTCAACTCTAGGCTGTATTGTTTTCATTGTTAGTGTCAGGATGGGGCAGTGTGATGCCTGAATAGGTGGAGGTAACAGGTATTAGAGAGCAAGAACATTGGGGGTTCAATCTTCATGAAGAGGAAGGTTGACATTGGAAGAACAAAAATGGGCTGTAATTTGAGAAAGGGAGTAGAAGGGCAGTCTGACATCCCAAGAGTGAGATAAGCGAGCTGTAAGATAAAAGGAAAAGGAAGATAATAGGAAATAAAAAGACCCAGGACCTGCAGTTAAGAGAACTAGATTGCTGAAATGATTCTTGTCTTTTGTTATATTTTTAATGGTTCCTGTACCTGTTGGGGACATAGTTTAGCATTATTTTGAGTGGGATTATGTCTTGTATATCTCTTCATTTTACACAATGTCTAGTGTAGTTCTGGGCACCTACTTGATCTGTAGTAAAGATCTTCTGAATGCACGAAAGGCTCAAGCTTGCAGGAGTCGAGACAATATGTGACAGAGTGGGTGTGCTGGCCCGATTTCCCAATGAGCAAATTGGGATGCTATCCTGCCCTTGTCATGCTGAGACACTGTATGACTTTAGCTGATTGTTACAGTCAATCTTCCATATTATAACCAATTCTAAATCTTCTTACCAAAGTACTTACATATTTCCTCTCTTCTTTCTTTCCTTCCCTCTTTCATCTTCTTATAAAATCTCACATCGAAAACTCTTGATGTCATCAATATCTTTGAACCATTCTGGGTTGTTCAAAACAGGTGATTTATGAAATATTTTGATTGGAGGGCATGAAACCTAGGGCTTCTTCCATTCATAAGCTATTAAGGAATGACTAGATAGGGCTTTTTACAAATGCATATGAAAATAAAACTGAAGATTGCCCCACACAAGATGATTGCTGGAATTAATAGGCCCATCAACAAAAATTCTTCAGATGGGGGTTTATCTTTGCATGATAAACCATGTGCCATATTATCATTGGTTTGGGGCAGTATACAATCACATGACAAGATATATATCTGGGTCTCACTTGCTACCCAAATATTGTAATTCATGAAAGTCTGGCGAAACTGTTCTTGACATGCTTTCAGTAATGTGGACATTGAATTCTGAAGGACAGTAGTTGTAGAGAACAGGTATAATGATCTATTTGGCTCCATGAATGTCCACAGCTCTAATACAAAGTTTAATGAGCAAAGGTCTATGTGGAAAAGAATAGTATGGCATATAGCTATAGGAGCTTTGAAGTAAGATATACTTGAGTTCAAATTTTACTTCTGCTTTGTAGAAGCTGTTTGATATTGGGCAAGTCACTTAAATTCTCTGTGCTTCAGGTTACTAAAATAAGATTAATTACATGGTTGCTATGAAGATTAGGTTAAATAACATTATACATGTAACATGTTTAAAATAGTACTTATCTAAGTACACAATCACTGGTAGGTACTATACAATTTTTCCTCCTAAAGCACAAATCTTAGGAAGTGATGGTACTGCATAGAGTCTATCTCGCTTGCTCTTATGTCTTTGCTTTCATCTTTTGAAGCTTGTAAAGATTCTCTGGGTACAGAGAGTCAGATTATCTTCTGCCCCATGGAATGCTAAACAACTAGGAGCTTGCAAACTAATCAGGCTGGCAATTTGAGTCATCAATGCTATAATTTCTTTAGACATCTCTAAAGAAGGATTGGATTTCCTTCAGTTTTAATTTCCTTTCTTTTCCAGATAAATTTTCCAGTGTCTACTTCCTATTTCTTCTATCAAGGCCAGAGTTTAAGGATGTTGTCTTTCAATTTCCAACCATGCTGAGAACACTATTTGAACTCAAGAACAAATTTTATTGGAAAAGAAGCAAAATTACTAAAATGAATTGTCTTGAAATGAATTCTCAAATGAAAGCACAAGGCAGAGCCTGGGCCTAATTTTATTGGGGTCAGGTAAGAGGGATTCCAAGCATTGCATTGCAGAACTTTTGTAGTATGTTCCTCATTTTTTTTCCTGGTACCAATCAAGTCCATTCAGCTTCATTTGGCTTTTGGAAGATAATGATCACTGGGCAATGGTAACATGGGGCTATTAGAATCATTAAAATCTATAATTCATAAATTATATTCAAGCATAGAAAATGTCTGAAACATAGTACAATTTGAAATGTTTAATTGTTACTAGAAATAATGTTCCCTCAAATGTGTCTGCATTTTCCATGGAAAATTTGTATAGACTAATTTGGTTTGAAACTGTCTCATTGCTATTTGTTTCTCAATAAAATTATGGGAAAATGTGTATAGATAAATTCTTGCACAAAAATGAAATTATGCATGAGTTTAAAAAGCTTGATATATGAAGTATCCAGAAGTAGTCAGGTGAGCTCAATGCAATCATTAGGGTCCTAGTGAGAGAGTTGAGCGAGAGGCCAGAAGCAGTGGAGGACATAACATGAGGATGGATGGAGAGATTTGAGAGGTAACTTTGAAGATGGAGGAAAAGCCAGAGAATAGTGGGAATATCAAAAGCTGAAAAAGTCAACAAATGGATTTTTACCTCAGAGCATCCAGAGGGAGCCAAATCTTCCTACCTTGTGACTTTAACCCACCGAGACCCATTTTAGACATTAAACACATGGAACTATAAGGAAATATATTATGTTTCTTTGATGTAGTCCTCTAAATTCTCCCAGGTGTGCTACAGAGGCTTAAATTTCTTATATTACAGTTCATTGCTTTGGGTGACATCATCACTGAAGGGCACAATTATTAAAAGCTTCTACTAAAATGTGAAGGGAAGACAGAATGTTGAGCCTTGTGGGACAAGAAAGATAATGGAGGGCTCGGGATATATTTCAAGGTCCTGAGTTTGATATCTGGTATAAAAAAAGAAGAAATAATGGACTACTGTAGTTTAAATGACTCAAAGACAACCCATTTCCTGAGAACTGAGCACTGGGCTAATTACACTGCATGCTTCAATCTTAAATTAATGGAGGGGATTGGATCTTTGGAGAGATGCTGTCTTAGTTGCTTTCTTGTTCCTGAGACAAAATTCTTGACAACCAAAATTAAAGGAGGGAAGTTTTGTTTGACTCATAGTTTGTAGATGTTTCAGTTCATAGTTGGCTGACTTCAAGGCAGGGTGACATGAAAGAGGGGCATACTATGGGAGAAAGAGTTCATGGCAGGCAGAAGGTTGCAAGGCAAGCAAGGGAACCAATAAGTCACTTTAGCAGCTTCTTTCTGCCCCTGTTTTATATTCTACTTAGACTACCAGGATTAGGGCAGTGCCAAACAAATCAGTGGAAAGATTTAGTAAATACACATCCCTAACCTCAGCATCACACACTCAAGTTTCAGCTACCTCTGAAAGAAGCACTATGTATAAGCACATGAGACTTTGGGGGGACATATAGACACAAGCCATCATGGAGGCAGTGCCTAAAGCTAGCCATGCCCAAAGTGTATCAGTGAAATTCAGTCACTAGCCATAGATATCTCCATATTAAGAACAGGATCTTTTCAATACAACTGACCCCAAATCTCGGCACTTAATACACACACACACACACACACACACACACACACACAGCGGCATGCATGACATACAAACTTGAGAAGACAACATAATGCATCCCAGAACTCGCAACTCCCCCCAGGTTTGATCCCTGGAGCATTGATAAGAAGGAAAATAAAACCCACACAGCCAAATTGTTCAAAATGATCAAAGAGAAAATAAAAACACAGGTTAGTAAGGTGCTGGGATAAGCTAACTGAAAATAAAACTAAACAGATAGTAGACCTAATGAAACAATCACGTAGTTTACAGAAGACATTAGCAACAAGGTAGCTGAGCTAAGCAAAGCAATACAAAACATGAATGCTCAATTTAACAAAAAGCGAAGTCTACAAAAAATACACAAAAGAAATTCAGGAGATTAGAAATTCTATTGAAAGTGTCAGCAGTAGAATTGACCAATGTAAGGACAATGTCAGAACTGGAAGACAGGGCTGATGCTAGTGCCTTTACACTCAGAGGTGCCTTAAAAAGTGAACTTGGAGGGCCGGGGAGACGGCTCAGTAGAATAAGCACTTCCCTGTCAAGCACAAGGGCCTGAGTTCAATCCTCATTTCTGCCAAAAACAAAAAAAAAGTGAACTTGGAAAATCAATCCAACATCTGCTAGATGAAGCAAGGAAGGCTAATGTAATATTGGAATTAGTGAAAACTCAGAAGATAACACAAGTGGCATAAAAACTTGTTTATAGAAGTAATAGTAGAAAACTTACCAAATGTGAAGAAATGATTGAACAGATAAAAAGAACTCCATAAGATATCACTGTTAAAATCCCATAAAGTCCAATATAAAGACACAAATCTTGTATGCTGCATATATTTGGTAAGCTAAACAACTAATTTGAGTACAACACCATGCAATACAATAAATACTGTCAAATTTGTATTATTTTGTATAGTGAAATTCTGTATCATTTCTATCTTTTAGTCATTATTTTGTATTCTATTAAAAATTTAAAAAAGTACCCTCAAAAAATTCTTATGTACTATTAGAGAAAAGGGACAATTCCCTTATAAAAGTAGACCCATTAGAATTACATCAGACTTCTCAACACAAACCTGAAAGTCCCAGAGAGCTTCAAGGGAACTGTTTCAAGCCCTAAAAGAAAATAAATTCCAATCTAGACTGGTATAATCTGGAAAATTGTTTTTCAAAATTGGCAGAGAAATAAGATAATTCCAAGACAAAGAGCACCTAAAGAAATTAATTTCCACAAAACTAGTGCTTCAAAAAAACTCTCAAGGATATTGCAGAAAAAGACAATGAGGCCAATAATAGAAAAATCTAATGGAATGAATGTCTGACAGGGTAAGTAGTTAAGCTAAAAAGCAAAAGAGAATCAGCAGCAAGAAAATAATACAAGGGGCAGAGGAGATGGCTCAGTGGAATAAGTGCTTCCCTGGCAAGTACAAGGGCCTGAGTTCAATCCCTGGTTCTGCAAAAATAAATAAATAAATAAATAAACAAACAAACAAACAAATAAATACAATGACAGGAATTAATTAATACCTTTCATATAATTCTCAATGTGAGTAGTATCCATTCTCCAACCAAAAGACACTAATTGGGAGAATGAATAAGAAACAAAGCCAAACAGTATGCTGCACACAAGAAACACTTCATCCAAAGAAAAATTCACACGTTAAAACTTAAAAGATAGAGAACAATATTTTATGAAACAAGAGCCTCAAAAAAGCAGAGATAGCTATTCTATGTTCCAACAAAGTAGATCTTAAGCTAGAGCTACTCAGAAGAGACATAAAAGAACACTACATATTGATTAATGGGTTGGCTCAACAGGAGGAGATGACAATTATAAACATATATACATTGAACATTGGCACATTGAACTTCATAAAACTAACACTACCGAAGAGAAAAAATTAGATAACAATGGTAGGGCAGACCTCAGTATCACAGTCTCACAAGTAGACAGATCAACTAGACAAACATTAATAAAGAAATATCAGAGATGAACCAAACTTTGAAACAAATGGACTTAATATTTACAATGTTCCACTGAACAGCAACAGAATACACGTTCCTCTCAGTAGCACATACTAGTCAATAAAGCATACTTTAGTAAATTCAAAAGAATCAAAATTATGCCACGCATACTATCAGACTATAGTGCAACGAAACTAGAAATCCGTGTCAAAATAAAACACAATATTAATGTAAACAGGGAAATTAATCATATACTCTTGAATAATCAATGGGTTAGAGAAGAGATTAAGGAAGAAATGAGATAGCTCATGGAATCTAACAATAATGCCAGTACAACACATCAAAATACATGGAACATGGTGGAAACAATCCTATGAATGAGGATTATAGCTATGAAAATCCATATCAGAAAAAATAGCAAGCCCACATAGCCTAAGGATGTTCCTCATGGTCCTAGGGTAATTCAAATCTAAACCTAGTATAAGGATGGTAATTATGAAGATCAGAGTGGAAATTAATACAATTGATACTAAGGAATAAGATAAAGCATCAATGAATCACGTTTCCAACCTGGTGGTAGAATGATGGACAAAATTAGCAGGAATTTTGAATTCATGGAATTGCCAAACTAGAAAGGCCTCTGATTTTGAGATAATTTAGCTTTATTACTAACGGTATAGTTCACAGATAAACAGCAGTAGTATTGCCTGGGAACTTGTTGAAAATAAAAGACCACACGCAGATACACAGACACAGACACACAGACAGACACACACACAGACACACACACACAGACACACACACACACACAGATATACACACACGCTAAAAGAATCAATGAGTCAAAGAGTTGATTCTTTGAAAAAAATCAATACCAAAGACAACCAATCTTGCCAAAAGGAAAGGAAAAATCTAAAGACATGCAAGTAAAAATTAAAAAGATAAAACCACAATGCTAGTGAAATCTAGAAATTATTATCATTATTGTTATTATTATTAGTAGTATCAGGGTTTGAACTCAAGACCTTGTGCTTGCCAGGCAAGTGCTTATGCCATTGAGCTATCTCCTCAGCCCTAAAAGATTATTAGTGAGTACTTTGAAAATACATATTCTTCCCTGGCAAGCGCAAGAGTCTGAGTTCAATTCCCGGTTCCGCCAAAATAAATAAATAAATAAATAAATAAATAAATACTACAAGTAACTTTTTTTTTTTAAAAAAGAAAAGAAAATATGTATTCAAATAAATGAGAATCCACAAAAAAGGATAGATTCCTGAATATATATGAACACCAAAACTAAACCAACAAGACATAAAAACCAACAGTAGGCAATGAAATTGAAGCAGTAGTAAAACCTTACTAACTCAGAAAATGCTAGCACCTGATGGATTCACTACTGAATTCTATAAGAACTTCAAGCAAGATCTAATGCCAATAATCTTGAAACTGTTTAATGAAATTACAAGAGCAGTACACCTAGTGTGTTTTCTGGAGGCTAGTGTTACCCTGATTCTAAAATGAGATCAAGGACATAAACTAAATAGGACTCACTATGTAACTCAGACTGGTCTTGAACTCACTATGTAGTCCAGATTGGTCTTCCGTTTTCAGCAATTCTCTTGTCTCAGCCTCCAAAGTGCTTGGATTGCAGGCATGTGTCACCATTCCTGGAATTTTAATGAGACACAATTTTTTCAGCATGACATTGGCAAACAACGCAACAAATCATGAAAAAGTGGATATATCATGAACAAGTAAGCTTCATCTGTGGGATATAGGAATGGTTCAATAGATGCAAATCAATAAATATCATCTATTACATAAAGAAGAACAAAAATCACATGGTCAACTCAAATTGTGTAGAAAAAACCTTTGGCAAAATCCAGCCAACCAGGCTGGGGATATAACTCAGTGGCACAGTGCCTGCTTGGCAAGCTCAGGGTCCAGAACCGAATTCCTAGTTCCCCACCCAAAAACCCCACTTGAATTCATATGGAAAATCTTGAAGAAAACAGGTATGAAAGGACCTTATCTCATCTGTTAAAATCCATTTATGACAAACCTACTTCCAACATCACATGAAATGGAGAAAAGCTGAAAACTTTCCTCCTATAATCAGGAACAAGAAAAGGATGTCCACTCTCACCACTACTTTTCAATGTAGCACTCAAAGCATTACCAAGAACAATCAGGTAAGAGAGAGAAATACAACAATGTATATAAGGAAGAATTTAAACTCTCCTTATTCATAGAACATGATCCTTTACATAGAAAACCACTCAAAATGTACCAAATATACCAGAATTAATAACTGAATTCAGCAATGTAGCAAGATACAAAATCAACAGAAAAATCAATGGCATACCTCTACACTAGTCATAATCTCATCAATAAAGAAATTAGTAAAGCAATACCATTCACAATAACATCAATAAAACATTAACTTCTTGCTCCAAATGAATTTTAGAATTGTTTTCTCTAATTTGGTGAGACACCCATTGGGATTTTGATTGGAATTGCATCAATCTCTAACAATTTTCAATCAGAAAATGGAAAGACATCTTGTTACTGCACAGGTAGAAGATTGGATTTAAATGCATATCTCTCACCATGTACTAAGCCAAAATAATAATATTAAATGTTTTTATTATGAAGAAGTGCTGGACTTTGTCAAAAGGTAAGCTTGAGACATTTCTAGGTAAACGGATGCACCTTGAGACCATGATCTTAGGTGAAATAAATGGGACACACATGTACAAATATTACATCATTTCTTTGGTATGAGAGACTAAATGTATAAATAAAGACCAATGTATATAGTAGATATTGTGAAATAGGAAGAAAATATTCAAATGTGGGGGGATCATATATCTAAATGTTAAAAACACTTAGGGCTGGAGAGATAACTTAACGATCTAAGCACATGCCTGGAAAGCACAAAGACACAAGTTTGGTCCCTGGTACAGTGTGCTGGCCCTGGAACCTGAGGCATTTTGTGCTGGCTCTGAGACTGAGTGTGGTGTTACATGTCTGTAATTCCAGCACTGGGATTACATTAATTCAGAGCCTGAGGCAAGAGGATCACTGTGAGTCTGAGCTGCTTAGTAAGACCCTGTATCCAGTAAATACATTTTCTAAAAAGTTAAACAAATACAACCACTCAATCTTCTCTGCGATAAATTAGAAATGCTTGAAGACACAAGTGTAGGCCAAGCTTTCTGAGAAGAGCTTCAAACTGCACAAGAAAGAGTGTCAAAATTAAGAAATGGGCTCATGTCAAATTTTAAAATCTTCTGCACAGTAAAGTAAACAACCAGCATAATGAAGAGACACCCTACAGCATGGAAAATTTTTCTGGTGGCTATTCCTCAGACAGAGAGCTGCTATTTAAAATATATAGAGAACAGAAAAAAGCTAGACCCCGCTAAATAAAAGGGCCAGCCAGAAATGGGCAGCTGAAATATGTTAGCTACTTTCTTGTTGCTGGGACAAAATACTTGATACCCACAAGGTAAAGAAGGAAATGTTTATTTTACCTTGAAGTTTGTGGACATTTCAGTCCTTAATCTGCTGGCTCTTGAAGGGCAGCATGGCAGATGAGGATGGCAGAGCAGAAACAGTTCCTGGTGTCACCTCCTCCCAAAGGTTTCATGGCTCAATTTCACACCCAGCTATCAGCCCACTAGAGGACTAATCCACTCATGATTCGGTGCCACACACCCATAATCCCTTCATCTCCTCAAAGCTCTATGAGTGCAGCAGGCTTTGGGATATCATCTAGATATAAGCTGTAACAGGAAATGAATAGGCACTTTACAGAGGAAATACAAATGGCCAATAAATGCACAAAGATTTTCAACATCTCTGGCCATCAGAGAAATGCAAATTAAAATAGTCAGATTCCATGTTACTCCAGAAGAATATCTATAGTCAAGAAATCAATAACAAATACTGATGAGGCTGGGTAGGAAATGGAATCCCTGTACTTTGTTGGTGGGAATGTAAACTAGTACAATCACTTAGGAAGTGAGTATGGAGATAGTAAGGCAATAGATGAATAATTTCATCTTGAAACTTAGCTCTAAGCAAGTGTCATGTTGAACATGAACCCAGATCTTGAGCACATTAGGTTATAAAAGACAAGACTGCCATGCTTGCCATACTGGCAGGTCAGAGAAAACACCATAAAAGGCCTAATATAAAGGACATGACACTTTCTTAGAGATAAGTTTCAAGATGAAATTATCCATTTATTGTAGTTTTCTTTTTCTTTCCTTCCTTTAGGTCAGTCTTTTCTATGGAAGTATCTCTGATTCCTATGGTTTATATAGATAGCTTTCTTCCTTAGAGTATTATTTTGGCTACCTCTGTGTTCTATATGATAATGTGTTTACTATGTCTTAGGTATATAAGCTATTGTGTCCATAATGGAAATGTTTATATGTTTATGGAACATGCCTTTTCTTTTGGTTCCTCTAGTTTTTACCATGGTCTTAAATATTAGTAACATGTTGAGATAATGTTGTAATAAATTACTGTCTCTCTAGGTGTGTTTATGCTAACTATTCAATATGTAGCAAAGGCACTCATCACCTAAGAGAAAGTCTGTTACATTAGAAGAGACAACAAAAACACCAAATACTAGTCTTTAAGTTTTAAAGGACTATTTGGAATTCATGGAACCAGAGCTTTTGAACTTCAAATACCCAAGTCCTTAAGAACCCAGGATATGTATTTTATAACATACACAATAATTTCTGAGGATCAGTCAAAGCTAGTTTTCTTCTTCTCAAATGGCATGGAATTCCTTTTTTTT
>NW_004524639.1:8478056-8482668 GCF_000260255.1 Octodon degus
GGACCTGGGCTAGGACTGGGTCTGGGGTCTCCCGGAACTCGGCAGAAAATCCTACTCGGCGGGTGGGGTGGGGGAGGCACTCTGGAATTTCTATTTTACTTGAGAAGAGTGAGAATTGCATTGTAAGGGTGTGTCCTTGGTGTATTCCCTAATAGAAGAATTATAACCTGCCATTGCATCATAAGACACAGGTTACAGAAACAATGTAATACTCAATGAATGGTGGTGGGATAGAGAAATGAGAGAGAAGGAGGTGAAGTTGTGTATTGCCACTTCCCACACAGAAGGAAGCACCAAGTACTGTAGAGTGCTCCTGGGTCCACCTAGCAGGGTGGACTTGACTGAATGTGTTATATTAGGAAACAAGGGTTGAGACCTATTTCCAGTTTCTTGGACATTGTGAGATATAGAAAGAACCAAATATCTTCTAAATACACGCAAGGGGGCTCTGGCACATGAGAAAACTTAAACTCAAATTGAAGAGGCACAGCAGTGATCTGAGTGCATCTGAACATGAGGCCTGGGTGGAACTGGCATATTAATGCAGCAAATGTGTAGAAACAATCAATGGAGTACACAAAAATTCACCTTTCAGTGGATTTCAGGTGAATGAACACAATAATTGAACATCAGGTACATTCATATCTCAACCCAAAGCTCAGAGATAGTGGGAAAGAGCTTGGATTGACTGAAAATAATTTTTATGTGTTCCTTGGAGAAATGAGGATTAAATGGATTGAGATATAAGAAAAGCATCCTTGTGTCCCTGAATTAGTGGGTGGATATTTATATCTCCCTCAGCAAAACACATAATATTTGATCAGTTGGGTTGAATTATGAGCCAGGTCCTTTTTCCTGAGAAAAATACTTAGGATATATTAAGTCAGAAAATAAGAAGCTCCTATGGGGATTAGACAAATAACTAAGGAGTGCCTTGAGCTGCTCTAATCTCAGTATGCTTTCACTCTACCTCTTCCCAATTTCTCCAGTCCTTCATGGTGATGATGGTGTTCCTAATACTACACATTGTAATACTTCTGGTTAGCCAAAGGAGATTCTAGGTTGAGCCTTTCACTACTTACTAAGGCAAGAGGGTGAGCACAAGCATTTCAGAGAGTCCACACACAGAGATTGAAGCAAGAAGAGGCTTTAAAATAAACCTCAGACACCCAACTTTGCATGTTGTTTCAAATATATTACAGGATAATTGATTTTTAGCAGGTAAATAGAACTGGACAGGTCCATATTTTTAAGCTGGGTGTTGTATTTGTAATGGCCACATTATTTATTAAATGGTGTGGGTCTGCTGTGATTATGCTATAGATAGGCAGAGGTCTCCAGAGTCAATGGGGTTGTTGAATCACATTCAGTGAATGTACTGGCATCTCAATTGAAGAAGCCTGCTATTGAGGGACTCCCCTGGAGTAATCAATTAAAAGCAGTAACATTAAGCAGCTAACGGGGCTGGGAAATCAATATTGGCATGGGAAAGAAACAATTCTCTGCAATGATTTCTATGCAAATTTTGATTCTTGTACCTAATGACATTACGCTTCACTAATGACACATAACTCAAAGAGTTCCTTCTTTCTCAGTTAACTGAAAAGGACATTTTTGCCCCTACAACCTTGGTAACCACTTGGGGGGCCTACTTTCACTATTGGGAAGCAATAGATTAAGATAAGTCAGCTGACATTCTCTGTGTCTGTCCTGTGGGAGAAATAGAGATAAGATAGAAAGGGTGCATTTCTGGAAATTGGAAGGTGTCCATGAATAGGCCAAGACCATCCATTCTTTTATTCACTGAGCATTTTTCTCCACTAACCTTGCACATTTAACTACTTCTTTCCTAGTTACCACGAAGGGAGTCCTATGGAAGGTACCTATAGATTTCAGCTCACACTGCTTTTAGTCTTTCCAGATTTTACTACTTCTCCTCAATATTAAATCTTGTAATGTGCTTGTGTTTTACTATAAAATACAAAGTGTAAGAAACATTTCTATATATGATGTAATCATCTCACAGACCACACACCCCATCAACACTTGATAGAAGACTCAATCATAGTTGTTATTAAAGTATCCAGATTCATGTTAAATACTGAGTGTCTTGGATGATTACATATCTTCAGTCTACATGCTGGCCACCATTGATGAAATTTTTATTGTCTCAACCTGTACTATCTTGTAAAGTTTAACAGCCCTGCTTATTCTGGACCAAACTGAGAAACAGGGATTTCTACCCATTCTGGAAGCCCTGGAATGGTCTTCCTTGGGTATAATGCCATTTTCCTCTGAGATTCTGTTACTCCTCTGGACCTGGATGATGAATAGGGTGCCTATTCTATAAGTGTAAAATCTACAAATCTTCAGGATCCCTATGAGTTTCAAGGACAATGTCTTGAAGCTCTGTGTTCTTCATTGTCTCTCTTTTCCAAACATCAGAGCCACTTACAATTTAAGACCATGGTATATCATTGTATCCTTTTGCTTTCATTTAGAATTCATAATTAATTAGACTTTGACCTAAAGCAAAGTATGGATCATATTGTCTTCAGTGGTCTGTCTGTCTGTGTGTGTGTCTGTCTGTCAGTTCATCTGTCTGTCTGTCATTCTCTCTCTTGCTCTTTGTGTTCATGTATGTATGTATGTATGTATGTATGTATGTATGTGGAGTTTCTATTTTTTTCTGAATTTTCCTTTCTTGTCTTCATTGATCTTCTACCCTCTTCATTTAGTAAATATTTACTATTATTTATTTATTTATTTATTTATTTATTTATTTATTACTTTTGTCCAGCTCAGCCTGCCCTGAGGGCTGGGCTGGCATGGCATGTGGTGCTGGGGATAGAACTGCTGTCCCCTGCAGCTGCCTAAGCTTTCCTAAACAGGTCCTTTAGACTGCTGAGCTATCTTGCCAGCCCTTAGTAAACTTTCAGCTGTACTTCAAGTCTCTGCTTATGTTTAACTTTTTCAGACAAGGTTTTTGTGTTCCTGTAGTCTAATCAGGTCCCTGTCACATACAGAAATAGAAGTTTTGAAGCCATTCTAAGTGGCACTTGCCATAATGAAAATAAAATTTTAGGGCAATTGTCAATGTTTTTGTCCCATAATTGTAAGCTTTGTGAGGCTAAAGACAGATCTTATTTCTTCATTGTTGTATCTGAATCCTCTCACATAAAATATGACATTTAAAAGATATAAATAAATGTTGAATAAATGAAGTGATATCCATATTTGAGAAGCAACAACCTAGAGGCTATTTTCTAATTTTTCATTTTTTTAGTTTATGTATGGTTGTCATGTATACAATGAAAGTTTAGAGTTGCACAGACTATTATTATAGCAAGATTTGACACAGTGTTATGTTACTGGTTTATTATCTTATCATATGTATTGTATCTATCATGGTATCTCTTTATCATTCCTTACATTGGTGATTTGAATCATATTTCTTGGAGTTTATTGATGTAATGAATTTTAGTTCATCTAAAAGCACCATTGAGAGAGTAAAAAGGCAAATAAGAGTGGAAGAAAACATTGTAATATTCATAACTGGCACATGGTTGATATTGAGAAATACATAAAGAACTCCTACTGATCCATAAGAAAAAAAGATGATCCAATCTAAAAATATTTACAGACTTCAACAGGTGTTTTCCAAATTGTATTAATCAGCTTTTTGTGCTTTGAATAAATACTGCAAAAAAAGAGTAAAGGAGGGAAAACTTATTTGGGCTCAGGGTGTGAGAGGATTTAGTCTATTTTGTTTGGCCCTATAATGAAGTGCTACAGCAGAGGAAGATAGCACAGCAGGGAGAGCGTGCCAAGACAAAGATGCTGAAGTCATAGTGATCAGGAAGGTGAGTGAGGGAAGGAGAAAGGGAGGAAGAGAGGGAGAAAGGAAATGAGAGAGAGGGAGAGAGAGAAAGGATAAAATACACCCTTCAAGAGCACTCCCAGTTCTTTCTAGTAGCCCTATGATCTAAAGTTTTTACCACTTCTTAATTGTGCTAGCAGCTGGTTATAAAACCTTCAACACATGAGCCTATGGGGGACATTCCAGGTCCAAACTAAAATATCAATTAAGATATCAAAGTTGTCAGTATACATAATTAGTTAGGAAAGAAGTAAAAAGACCACAGTGAGTTATGACTACACACATATTAGTGTAAATAATATAAAAAGACCAATGATACAAAGCATTGTGAAAATGTGGAATTAGTGAAACTCTCACATGCTGTTGATTGAAGTGCAAATCAGTGCAACTAGTTTGGACCACTTTATGTATCTATTTAGGTCTAATATGTGCGTGTCCACATAAGTCCAGAAATCTAACCATATACAACATTGTTGCAGGACAGTCCCACAACACTCCTTTTCTTGTCTCCTGCCTTCAAACATGTATAATTCTTCAGTCCTATTTTTAAAATATATTTTAATTTTTTGTCATATTCTGTAGGAACTTAAAGTTTAACATATCAGTACTTTATGAAAAATACTTGTTCCGTGTTATGCCTAAGATGTTTGATATTCAGACAGACAGTGAGGTTAAGCTCAACAGCCTAGGTTATATGGTAATAACAATAAGCTTCTCTTCTGGAGGGTTAAC
>NW_004524639.1:8486893-8487546 GCF_000260255.1 Octodon degus
GGCCCACGCTGCGCCTGGGCTGGGACTGGTCCCGCCGGCGCAGGGTAGCCCTCTGTTCCATTTTGACTGTAGCTTTGAGAATGGTGGTAGGCGTGGGTCTAGTTTTAGCCTTTGACATTTGAAGGTCAGTTTTTCCAGTACAATTTATTGAAGAGGCTACCTCTCTTCCAGTGATCCTGTTAGGGCGTTTTATTGAAAATAAGGTGGGGCCAGGGAGATAGCTCAGTAGAATAACTGCCTGCCTGGAAAGCGTAGGGGTGCTGATTTCAATCTTCAGTACTGCAAACCAAAAAAAAAAAAAAAAAAAAAAAAAAAAAAAAAAAAAAAAAGAAAAAGAAAAGATAAGGTGGCTGAGTGTGTTTTCAAGTGTGTCTTCATCTTCTAATCTGTTCCAGTGATCCTCATGTCTGTCTCTATGACAATAACTTGCTGATTTTATCACAGCAGTTTTATATTATAGTTTCACATCAGGGATTATGATACCCCCTGCCTTTCTGAGAATTGCATTTGATATTCTGGATCTCTTTTGATTCCAGTTCAAGTTTAGGAATATTTTCTATAGCCATGTAAAGTGTATTAATGATATGTTAATTGGGGTTGCTTTGAATATGTATAACAATTTTGGGTGTAGGACCATTTTCACAATGTTGATT
>NW_004524639.1:8487646-8499643 GCF_000260255.1 Octodon degus
AACCTAAGTTTGCAGACCAAAATTAGAGAAAAAGGAGGGCCACAAGGAAAGCCAGCATTTTTGCCCTAGCCTTCCAAGGTCAATTAAGACTCAGGACATAGGAGAACTTGTACTGTAACAACATGTAACTCAGTAGTGTCCCAAATTTTCTGATCAAGGAGATTATGGGGCCAAAAAAGAAAGTGATCAATGATGTAGAGTGTGCCTAAGGAGAGTCACACGGAGAAAAAACATTCAGGCTTTCACAGAGAGCACATTGGCCAAGCAATGGTTGTGACTCATCCAGATGGCTGACACTGACAAAGGATCTACAATCTGAGGTACAGGGTCTCAGGATAAATCCTGAGGGGATTTGACTGACCTTATCAGATCTAAAAGCTACAATTCTTGTTACATAGGTCTTGCTTTATCTTGGTCTTAACCATCCAGCAGAAAAGTATATAAATGAAGTACAAGAAATAAAGCCATGTTGTTATGTTGAGCTATAGGGAACTCAGGTCAACAACTTCTGGCATTGCCAGTCAAGTGGAAGACCCAATACATTTATGGACTACTGGACTATTTTGGAATATTTTGCTGAGTTCTCACACCTATAATATTTAAATGACAGAACTAAAAGAAAATGGGAAAACAGATGAAAGACCATTTTGTGTCTGTGTACTCAAAATGGTTAGGATAGATATATAGCTAAATTCTCTTAATTCAATGAATAGAGGGATTTGTTCTAATAGTGTTTGTAAATAGGATATCATGTCTGCATCTTGTACAGCAAATAACCTCTAGGAAGGCAGTATGCAATGTGTTAATTATTGGAATTACCCTACCAAGTAGATTTGAAACTATCTCATTGCTATTTGTGTTTCAATAAAATTATGGAGAAAAACAATATGTACATGTCCAAAAGAATAGCTTCCTGAAATATTGGTTCCTATGTATATTCTCAACAATACTGCACATATGTGTACACCCAAAATCTGTGTAAAATCTATGCAGTAGAGACATGAGACCAAGAAGTCACTTGGTGCATTTGGCCCACTGCACCTTGGTGGGACTACCAGGAAGAAGCTGTGAGACTTGCAGCTAGTGGGTCCTAGTAGTCTTCTTGGACTGGACTCAGCTGAAAGGAGCCAAACACAGCAAGCAGACCCAAGGCTGGTTCTATTAGTAGAGTTCAAGTCCAGTAGATCTAGACCTGGTTAGCTGAGGTGGACTGCTGGGCCCAGGCGAGTCCAGACTGAGGCTGAGAACCACAGGATCATCCTTGTGGCACTGAGGTGGCAGCAGGTAACTGAGGTGAGCTAGTATGATTAGAAGATTCAAGGTGCATAAAGGGGAGGTGCCAAAAGAGAACTCAGGGGAACTAATTTAAGTACAAATTCCCAATTTAAGATCTGCTTTGTTATACAACTATTATGTTTGCTTCTATGACATAGAGTACAAACTCATTAGACACAAATGTTTGTCAATTTCTAAATTTGTCCATCTGTTAATTGTACTACTGTAAATAGGAAAACACCTCTGCTTTAACCACATATTTTCCTTTAGGTATGGTGCTTGGGTAATAATCTTACAAAGCCCTACAGTGAAGGGCAGAGGACAGTTCCAAATGGAAACCAATATGCCATTCTCAATCAATAGAGAAGGAAAGTTCTTGGGACACACACAAAGCAAGAATCTTGGACACAGGAGAGATACCTAAAAAATGGACTCCTTACAGATAGGGTCTGACTTCAGTAATACAGGTACTACTAAAAATCTTTCACAAAATGTTATCGCAGAAATCAAAGTAAAGAGTTCTCTCTGAAATACAAAATGACAAAAAGAAGGAACAAAATGCAATCTCAGGACACAAGCCCACTAAAAACAAACACAGGAAACATCAACATAGAAGAAATAGAAAGCCATATACCTGAAATTTCTGAAATAATAGGAACTGAAGTAAAGAAGCAACTACAGAAGTGTATAGATGAAATAAGATCAGAAATAATCTCACAGATAAAAAAGAAATAGTAACTACAATGAAAGAATTACCAAGCATTTCTATAGAAGACACTGATTAAAAAAATAGAGGAGAATAGACAAATAATGGAAAACTTGAATGAGCAATATTGGAAAGAATTAGAATGCATGAATCAGATTCAGAGTTACACAAGAAATTAAAAACTTCATAAAAGTTGGCAAAACTATTTGAGTGAAAGTAAAGATCAACTTTCAGAGCTTGAAGCACCATTATAGCTAGTGAAAAGGTAAGGAAAGATTTCTTAAAAACAACTAGAATACAGGAAATACTAATTCAACAGGTACAAGACAATGCAAAGATGAGCAACATAAGACTAATAGGCATCAGTGAAAAGGGAGGAAACAGCAGAACCAACATAAAAGAATATGGGTAGAAGTAATAGGAGAAAACTTCCCAAATATGGGGAAACAATCTGACATTCAGGTAAGTGAGGCATATAAAACTCCAAAGAATATCAACCCAATGAAAGCAACATCCAGACATACAATTATCAAGATCTCAGAAATTCAGTGCAAGAACAATATATTATAGGACACTAGAGAAAAGAAACAGATCACATTTAAAGGAAAACCCACCAGAATAACAGCAGATTTCTACTCACAATCCATCAAGTCAAAAACCTGAAAGAAGAAATAAAACCTGAAAGGTACATCAGATATAGTAAAATGGAAAGAAACAGAGCTTAAGGATTAAACAATGAAATGAGAGAAAGGAGAAATGATAGGAAAAAAGGTAGGAGAATAAACATGCAAGTATATACAGGATGGCTGAGGTGATTGTGCTAAAAAATTCCATTAGCTTTTTTAAAACAGCAGTTAATGTGTAGAATTTCCACTTTGACTAACTCTGTATGCTAATATCTGCTACCTAAGCAACTACATCAAATACAGCAATGTGTAATAAAAATCCATGCATGAATGCCTGTTACCTTGATCTTTTAAATATGTACCATTTGTAATGTCATATAAATTATTACTATACTCTTTAGAGTAAATTATATGCAATTATATTTTCAATCTTACATAACTATGTCTGTTAATCTGAGCAACAGATTTGATGATAAAAATAGATAATATAGCAACCAACTACCTTGCAGCTACTTAATCAGCTATTCTTATTTGATAATCTGTAACATATGCATTGTTGGATGTTACCCTGTTTCTGATTTTTGTCCTTGCTTTTGTTTTTACTTTTTAAAATAAAATAAAATAAAGTTTAGAAATAAAAATGAAGAGAAATACCTTAAATCCTACAAGAAAACAAATTCAAGCTCAGACTGATATAACCTGAAAAACTTTCAAGTTTAATGGATAAGTGAAAGACTTCCATGGCAAAGTACAGCTAAAGACATTCATGATAACCAAATCAACCCTACCCAGAATACTAGAAGATACTCTAGAAAGGGATGGACATACCTACAAATCCAAGAACGACAAAAGAAAGAACCCACTAAACATGGCAAACTATTAAACACAGGAGAAAATTAGGGAAATTTCAATTTTCAATTCAATTTTAATTTTGAATTAGGAAAAATTCAAGTTGCAGTTAAAATTAATGAAGAAATTAAACAATATCTACAATACAATGAAAATTCAGACATAACCTACTGGAATTTGTATGATGCAATGAAGGAAGTTCTCAGAGGGAAATTTACAGTGGTGAACTCACACATTGGGAAAACAGAGACAGAAAGAGAGAACAAACAAATGATACAGTTCAAGCTTCTAGAAAAAGAAGAGCAAACTAAGTGCAAAGCTCAAAGATGGAAGAAAATTATGAAGACTAGAGCAGAAATTAATGCAACTGAGACAAAGAAAACAATGCAAAGAATTAACAAATTCAAGAGCTGGTTCTTTGAAACATTAAATAAAATTGATAAATCCCTAGACAACCTCTTAAAAAGATGAAGAAAAAAAAAACCCTCAAATATAAGTGATGAGGAATGAAAAGGGAGAAATTACTACATATTCTGTGGAAATTCAACAGATCATCAGTAACTATTTTGAAAATCTTTACTATCACAGGATTAAAGATACAGAAGAAATGCACAGATCTCTGAATAGGTACAAATTGCAAAAACTGAATCAAAAAGATATTAAAAGCCTGAATAACCCAATATCAGCCAATGAAATTAAAAATGTAATAAAAAACTTAAGAACAAACAAAAGCCCAGTTCCAAATGGATTTACAGCTGAGTTCTACAAGAAATTTAGAGAAGATTTAATTCTAATGCTCCTCAAATTCTTCAATTAAATTGGAAAAGAAGCAATAGTTCTAAAATAATTCCTGGAGGCAAGTATTACACTGACACCAAAACTAGAGAAAGATCCAACCAAAATAGAGTATTGCAGGCCAATATCCCCCATGAATATAAATGCAAAAATCCTCTGTAAATACTAACAAATGGAATACAGCAAACCATCAAGAAGATTATACACTATGACAAGGTAAGAGTCATCCCAGGGAAGCAAGGATGGTTCAACATATGTGCAAATATATAAATGTAATCCATTATATCAATAGAGACAAAACAAGAAAACCACTTGATCATCTCAGTAGATGCAGAAAAGGCTTTTGACAAAGTCTGACACTCATTTATGATCAAAGCTGTATAGAAAATTGGAATAGATGGCCTATAACACAACCTGATAAAAGCCATATATGACAAACTAACAGCCAACATAATTCTAAGTGGAGAAAAACTGAAAGCTTTTACTTTCTCAAGACCAAGTAAGGATGCCCTCTGTCAGCACTCCTATTCAATATAGTCCTGAAATCAATAGCTAGAGTCATTAGACAAGAGAAAGAAATGCAATGAATGAAAATGGGTAAAGAAGAAGTTTTCATTATTTGCAGATGACATGATGCTTTACTTGGAAGACCCAAAAACTTCACCAAGATGCTGTTGGAAGTAATAAATAAATTTAGTAGCATAGCATGTTACAAAGTCAGCACCCAAAATTCAATAGCATTCCTCTACACAGATAGCAAACTCACTGAGAGAGAACTTAGAGAAGCAATACCCTTCACAGTAGCATCCAAAAAATGAAATACTTATTAGTTAATCTCACAAAAGAAGTAAAGGATCTATATAATGAAAAATGTAATTCTCTGAAAAAAGGGACTGAGGAGGATTTGAGAAAATGGAAAGATATTCCTTGCTCCAGGATAGCAAAAACCAACATTGTGAAAATGAACATACTCTCAAAGTTGTTATATAGATTTATTACAATCCCTATCAAAATACCATCAGTATATCTCACAGATCTAGAGAAAAGATTCATACAATTCATTTGGAACCAGAAAAAACCAGAATAACAAAGGCAATCTTGGGCAACAAAGGCAAAACAAGAGGAATTACAATTGCTGACTTGAAGTTATACTACAAAGCCACTATGATAAAATCAGCATGGTACTGGCAATAAGACAGACCCAGAAATCAATGGAACAGATTAGAAGATGCAAATACACTCAGCCATCTTATCTTTGACAAGGGTGCCAAACATGTTCACTGGAAGAGAGTTAGCCTCTTTAACAAATGGTGCTGGAAAAACTGGCTCTCCACATGCCAAAACCTAAATCTATATCCAAGTTCATTGCCAATGGGCTCAGATAAAGTAAAAATGGATTAAAGATGTAAACATTAAAGCAGAAATTCTAAATCTCCTGAAAGAGATAGTAGGCTGAAATCTTGAATAGTCAGGAATAGGTAGACAGTTCATGAATACAAACGAAAGTTCACAGGAAGTACTCCAAAGAACAACTTGGATCTCATCTTTTTGAGAGTTTCCTGCTTGTCAAAGGAAATCACCCACAGAGCGAAAAGACAACCCACAAATTGGGAAAAAATTGTAACCAACAATCTCTCAGACAGTAACTTCACTCTGAAGTATATAAAGAACTGAAAATAATTTGGTCCCCAAAATTTAAAGATCCAATCCAAAAATGGGCATGTTAGATGAATACACACTTCCCAGATGAAGAAATACAAATGGTAAATAAATACATGAAAAAGTGTTCCACAGCACTGGCCATTCAAGAAATCCAAATTAAAACAATATTTAGGTACCATCTCACCCCAGAAAGAATGACTATCATAAAGAAATCAACTAATAACAAATGCTGGAGAGGCTGTGAGGAAAAAGGAAACCTTTTCAACAGCTGGTGGGAATGTAAGCTGGTACAACCACTATGGAAAGCAGTGTGGAGTTTCCTCAAAAAGCTAGGGCTGGAAGTCCTATTCAATGCAGCCATTCCCCTTCTGGAAATTTTACCAAAATAACTAAAAACAGCATACCACATTGATATCTGTCTATCTGTCTATCTATCTACCTATCTACCTGTCTATCTCTATCTCTATCTATCTATCTCTATCTATCTATCTTTATCATCTCTCCATGTTTATAGAAGCATAATTTGTTTTAGCCAAATCTTGGAAACAACCAAAATTGAGGAATGGATGAAAAATGTGGTATTTTTATACAATGGTACTATTCAGTGATAAAGAAAGACAAACTCGAATCCTTTATATGTAAGTGGATGCAACTAGTGGCTATACTCATACGTGAAATCAATCAGACCTACATGTGTAAATATTGTACTGTCTCTCTAGTGTAAGAACCTGAAAGAATAAATAAAACCAGAAACCTATGATAAATATAATAAAATGGAAAGAAATTGAATTTAAGGGTTAAATAATGAAGATGAGAGAAAGGAGAAAAGATAGGAAAAAAGGAGGGAAGGAAAAACATGTAAATATATGTACAGAATAGCTGAGATGATTGTACTTATAATTTCCATCATTTTTTTCAAAAATAGCAGTTGATGTTTAGAATTGTCAACTTGATTAACTCCATATGCTGATATCTGTTATCTGAACAACTATATTGAGGACATCAATGTATAATATAAAACCCATGGTTGAATGCCTCTCATCTTGTTCTTCCAAATGTGTCCATTCCTAGTGTCTTAAGAATTATTATGCTATCTTAAAAATTAAAACAAAAATCAAGAACAAAAATTAATCTTTCTTGAAAGCAAGCACCAATATTCAATTATTTCACCAAACTTGTATAACTATATCTGTTAATTTGAGCAACAGATTTGAAGATAAAAATAGATAATATAACTAACAACCATTGTTAATTAGCTATTCCTGTTTTGAAAATCAGCAACATATGATTGCTGTATATTACTCTGTTTCTGTCTTATTTGTTTTTGCTTCTGTTTTTCTCTTCAAAATAAAATAAATCATAAGAAATGCATGCAATAGCATGATTTGTAATGGTACTATACTGAAAGCAACCTAAATGTCCATGAGCATTGGAAGGAATAATTTGTGATATAGTCAAGCAATGAGATATCCTACAGCAATTTAAATTCAAATATTATGGTGCAAACATGTAGATGAGTCTCACTGGTGTAAGTTTAAGGTTCTTTTTTTTTTGGTAGCTCAGTCTGCCTTAAGCACAGGTCTGGTGCAGCATGTGGAGCTGGGGATTGAACCATGGTTCCCTGTGCCTGGCTAAGTTTTCCTGAGCAGGCGCTGGTGTAAGTTTAATAACTAAAGCGCATGAAAATCAGAATCTGTTTATAGAAATTTCACACACTGGCAAAATTAGTTTGTTGACTGAAATCCGGTTGGGGTACAAGCCCAAGAGGAATACAAGAGTCCTTTGGCATGCTGATGATGTGCTGTGTTTTGATCTAGTTAGTGGTAACATCAGTGTACTCACAGTATAAAACTTAATGTGCATAACTAATATTTATTATATGGTATAGCTTAGTAAAATGTTTATAAGGATAAAGTAAGAATATATTAAGAGCATTATATTGGACACATTTTATTATTACCTGTAGTTTAACATGCTATGATTTTATGTAAAAATGGAATAAAATCTTAATGTATTTTAGGACAGGTTCTACTGGGTCTCACTACACAGATCAGACTCATGGTGATCCTCCTGTTTTCAGCCTCCCAAGTCCTGGGATTACAGGTGCACACCACCACATCCAGTCTCAGCCATTGTCTCTGTGTGTCCCGGGGGTGGGACTGGACAGCACACAGGGGATTAAACGCCAGTCACTGCGCCTACCTAAGCAGGCACTTTAGAGGTGCTTTAGTCCTCTGACCTATCTGGCTGGCCCAAGAATAAAACCTTTCATAAGGTGTTTTATTTTTATTAGTAGTAGTTGATACTAAATTCCTACTTATTTGTTGCTCAAACAATGACACACAATTTGGTTAAATTTGTGTATATTTTTTCTTTTGGAAAATTTAAGTTGCTTTTTTTTCTGGTTCTTTTTTTATTTCCTAGTTTCTTTGAGGGTTTTTTTTCTCAACATCCTTGTTGAGACAGCAGAGGCACATCATGAAGAGGAATCTCTACCATTTTTATACTTGGAATTGCCAGTAACCAGTTGCAAAGCCCCTGTGTGCAAGGTGCATGGTTTAGGAAGTGTGTTTCATGGTTCCTTTGAGACAGCTTTGGATTTGTGTCAATAAATCTAGGTTTCCTACTTAAATATGTAATAAAGCAACTTCAAACTTGTAAATTATAATCATTTTCCAATCATTTGACTTCTGCTAAGGGTACATAATTTTAATATCAGGAGAAAATAGTGCTACAGAATAAGAATAATATGCATTTCACATTCATTTACAAAGCTACTCATACAGATGATATCGTCCTTATCATTGCCATCAATTTATTTCTTTATTAGTAAGATTGAATTAGTAAGTCCACCAGGAGGCATAGTTATTCTCTGAGACAAGGCATTGATTTTATTGAGGTCATTGAGCTTGTTTGGAACATACCACACATTCTTATTCTTGAAGCTTTTCTGTCTTTCAGGTATTCATTAAGGACCCAACTTTTCCACTATCTAAATGAAAGTAACTTTTAAAGCTATATTGCTTTTCCAATTCTTGACCTGGTGAAAAATGTCAGAAAATTGTTCAAATCTATTTAGTGAAGTATTTTAAATACTCATCTTGAACTTTTGAGAGAAGTGTAATTTACATTTCATAAAAGTAGAAGCTGAGCAGCAAGCTGTAAGTAATTATCATATAATTAAATGTCTACAATGAAGGGAATGAAAACGTGAGATCCTTCATGCATTCTGTGACTGGGTTACACAGTGTCAAATTAAATTATAGCTCTTTATCTCTAGAAGCTTCCAAGAGACTTATTCAGGATTTGAATTTTCAATATAGTTTCAGTTGGAATCTGAATTGATTACCTCACCCTCCAAGTGGGCCATACGGAGATGGCTTTGGTTTTAGAAACGGAAACCAAAGTATATACTCCACTCAGTGACTTTGAAAATCCCATCTCTCTATGTTAACATTTGTAAATAGGAAACATCACCAGATAATTAATACTTAATTATTACCATGGATGAATTTTGTATTTTCTCATTCACAAAGCAGTTGACTTTGGGGATGATAATCAAATGCCAAAAGCATTTGCAATTAGTTGAAATGCTCCCTCTAAATCTGATTCTTTTTAATATTCATTGAAAATATGCATTGAGTAACTGCTAAGTTTAAGATGGTAGGGAGCACACAGAGGTCAAAAAAAGAGATGTTTTCTGCTCTAAAGGAGAATATAGCAAGGAAGATTAGTAAAAACTACAGAACAAGGAAAATTGGACAGTGTTAAAGTTCATATCTAAAATGTCTGTCACAAGTCTCCTGTTCACAGGTGGGGCTTGGTAAGAAGTGATGGGTCACAAGGGCATGACTTAGAGAAGTATAATCTTTGCTCTCTGCTTCCTAGCCACTATATGGTGTACAGTTTTCCTGTGCCATGCTGCTCTGCGATGACATTTCTGACTTGGAACCAGTGAGCATGGATTGAAACTGTGAGCTTAAATAAATCTCTTTTAATTGTATCAAGTATTTTGTCCTAGAAATGCAAGAATTAGTACAAGATTTGGGGTTGTTGATGTGTATATGTCTAATCAAGTGCTTCAGAAGCCTTTGAAATTTGTTTCATCAGAGTGGTGATATGCACGTGGACAGTAAAGGTCAGGTTCAGGTTTCAGTGAGAAGAAAGACTTGATCAGAAATTTTACTACTGACCATGAGTGTTTTATTTTGCCAAGTTGTTTTTCCTTTACATTTTGTATGTGTCCTGAGGCTTTGGGGGAGACTGAGTTCAGAGTGGTGGATAATTAATCCGTTGGAGGGATTTTTTAATTTTATGTATTTGGTACAGGGTTTCACTATGTAGCTTGGACTCATAGTGATCCTCCTGTTTTCAGCCTCTCCTGTATTGGGTTTCCTGATATGTTACACAATGCCTGGTCTCAGTTGTTGGCTCAGTGTGCCCAGGGGCAGAGCTGGAGTGGCATGTGATGTTGGAGGAATTTTTTTAAAAGAGAGTACAAATTAGAATTAAAACAAAAAATTACAACTGATACACAATTTCATTGAACAGAGTAATGTGAATATCATAGTATTTGTGGTAATACATAGTGTTGTCTTCCAACCACTTATTCGTATTACCAGATATATGCATGTAAAATTGGAAAAATAAAGAAGAAAACAAAGAAATGTATAAGAAATTGAGAAGTGAAAAAGTACAAACAACTGAAAAAAGGACATGTAACAAATTAAGCATTAACTGCTCCTTTCCATAGCCCTAGAGGAATGCACAACACAGTGTCCAAACAATCCTGCTTGCATACATAGCTACATCTCTTTCCCCCACTGCCTCTCCTGTCCTTTTCAACTCAGTAACTCTTTCTTTTTGAATAAGTTCATTCACTTTTTTTTTCTTTTTATGTATTTAGTACAGGTTCTATAGGGTATCACTACACAGATCGGACTCATAGTGATCTTCCTGTTTTCAGCCTCCCAAGTGCTGGGATTACAGGCCTGCGCCACCACACCTAGTCTCAGTCGCTGTCTCAGCATGCCCTGGGAGAAGGGCCAGCACAGCACCCTGGGGATTGAAAGTTCATTCACTTTTCACAGTATCAATTCTAACATTTTGATTCCATTTTTGTCTTTCAGGTTCTTACACTAAGGAGACAATACAATGTTTTCATAGGTATATCTGATTTATTTCACTTAAGTCTATGTTCTCTAGCTCCATCCATTTACAAAAAAAAAGCCTCAGATTTATCCTGTTTTATAGCTGAATACTACATCGTTGTGTAAAACACCACACCTTCTTTATACATTATTCAGTTGATAAGCATTTGGTTTGTTTCTTGTCATCTGGTTAGCTATGACAAATTATGCAGCTATAAACATGGGTGCATATATATCGCTGTGGTGTGAGGTTTTCAGTTCTTCTGGAAAAATACCCAGCAGGGGATTAGGTGACTTGAGTGGGATCTCCAATTCTAGCTTTTGAAGGAATCTTCACACTGATTTCCATGATAGTTGTACCAATCTGCTCTCCCACCAACAGTGGAAAAGGGTTCCTTTTCCTCCACAGACTCTCTAGCATTTCTTATTGGCTGACATCTTGATGTTAGCCATTCTTTTGGGGGTGAAATGGAATCTCAGTGTTGTTTTAATTTGCATTTCTGGAATGACCAATGACATTGAATATTTTTCCATATATTTATTTTCCATTTGTATTTTTTCCCTTGAGAAGTGTGTATTCATCTCAGATGCCCATTTTTGGATTGGGTCTTTGAATACAGGGGGCCTGATTTTTTTTCTAACTCTTTATATGTTCCAGATAGAAGGCCTTAGTTGGAGGGACAATCGGGTAATTTTTTTCTCAGTTTTTGTTTTTTCTTTTTATTCTGTTGGAGATTTTCTTTGAAGTACAGAATCCTTTTAAAAAGATGACATCCAATATGCCGATTCTTTGAAGTATTTCCTGTGCAGTTTGCTTTTTGTTCATGAACTTTTTACCTACCACTATGTCATGAAGATTTCTACCTATACCCTCCTTCAGAACATTTAGTGTTTCTGTTTTAGTATTTGAGCCTTTGATCCATTTTTTTCTACA
>NW_004524639.1:8504448-8518633 GCF_000260255.1 Octodon degus
CCAACACTATTAGAACAAATCCCTCTATTGATGAAGCAAATGTAACTATATATCTATCCTAACCATTTTGAATACACAGATACAAAATGGACATGCATCTATATCCCCTTTGTTGTTTAGTTCCGTCATTTGAATATTATAGGTGTGTTAATTCAGCAAAATATTCTAAAAGAGTCCAGTAGTCAATAATAGTATTAGGTCTTCCTCTTGACTGGCAATGTCAGAAGTTGTTGACCTGAGTCCTTTACAGATCAACATAACACCATGGCTTTACTTCTTATACGTCATCTTTACACTTTTCTGCTGAATGGTTAAGACCAAGATAAAGCAAGACCTATGCAACAGGAGTTGTAGTTTTTGGATCTGATAAGGTCAGTCAAATCCCCTCAGGATTTATCTTGAGATACTGTACCTGAGATTGTAGATCCTTTGTCAGTGTCGCTCTGTGGATGATTCATGACCATTGCTTGGCCAATGTGCTCTCTGTGAAAGTCTGAGAGAATGTTTTCTCTCCATGTGACTCTCGTTAGGCATACTATACATCATTGATCACTTTCCTCTTTGGCCCCATAATCTCCTTGATAAGAAAATTTGGGACATTACTGAGTTACATGATGTTACGGTACAAGTTCTCTTATGTCCTGAGTCTTAATTGACCTGGGAAGGATAGGGCCAAAATGTTGGTTTTCCTTCTGGCCCTTCTTTTTCTCTAATTTTGGTCTACAAACTTAGGTGGTTAACCCTCCAGAAGAGAAGCTTATTGTTACTACCATACAACCTAGGCTGTTCAGCTTATCCTCACTATCTATCTGAATATCAAACATCTTAGGCACAACACAGAACAGGTATTTTTCATCAAGTATTGATATGTTGAATTTTAAGTCCATACAGAATATGATGAAAAAACTTTTAAAAATTAAAATATATTTTAACAATAGGCATAAAGAATTATATAATTCTTATGTTTACTCATAAGTCCAGAAATCTAACCTTATACAACCTTGAAGCAGGACAGTCCCACAACATTCCTTTTCCTTTCTCCTGCCTTCATTCACCACCCCGTTTTTTTGAACAATCATCTACCCAAGAGACAACACAGCAGCAACTGGTGTGTCATGAAAAGCAGCCCATATTCAGAAGACCAGAATGACAGGCACTACAAGCATGTACCTACTATTACAAATTGCCGTCTTCAGTGCAGTTTCTTAGTTCACAGGTGTCGGTATATACAGTTAGTCATGGTGAGAATCTTTCCAATTAACTGCTGGATTCAATAATCTTCTGGAGATTCTCAGGATCATTGCCTTACCCATCTTCTACACACAACAGTATGGCTTGTCACGGTCATGTTTCCTAGCTCTTCTCCTTTCCCTGTCTGAATTAGTTGTCCTCGAGTTCTTGCTTTCCTTTTACTTGCAATATACCTTTCTATTTGTTTTTCTTGTTTTGAGTTCTTATACTAGGGAAACTATACAATATTTACACATGTGTGTCTGGTTTATTTCACTTATGAGTATATCTTCAAGTTGCATCCTCTTCAATATAAAGGCTGCGAGTTTATCATTCTTTACTGCTGAGTAATATTCCATTGTATAAAAATACCACATCTTTTTCATCCATTCCTCAGATGATGGGCATCTTGGTTGTTTCCAAGATTTGGCTATTACAAATTTTACTTCTGCCCATATTCTGTTTATATCATTTGTATTGGATCCTTCTTTCACATTGATACCTATTAGTCTCACATTGTTCATATTTGCATCATCTTGCAAGTGATGATTATTTTTTTCCTGCATCCTATTTGTTTTCAAGAGATGTTTTCTTACTTTTTCACTAGCTGCAAAAACATCTTCAAGATATGAAACTCTGTCTTCACTTTCACTTATACGGTTTTGTTGGCTTGTGATTGAGATTTTAAGTTCCTCTATATCTCTTTGACTGTGCTTCATGCGATCTATTTCTTTCCTGTATTGCTCATTCAAGGAATGCATCTTTTTTCTAATCTCCTTGATTTTTTTATCAGTGTCTTATTTAGAAGCAGTTATTCATTCTTTTAGTGCAGAGCTTTTTTCATTTTGGGTTCCCTCCATATGTTTCTGTATTTGATTCTTTATTTCAGATGCTATGAATTCAGAGATTTCTTTTTTTTTTCATTTCAGAAATTAATTCTGCTCTGAGTTCCTTGATACCTTTCTGTTGTTTCTTATTTACTTCCAACCCTATTAATTCATACATTTCAGCTGAGCTAGTGTCCTCTGCACTTGTTCTGTGTGGGCTCAAGGCCTGAGATTGCATTTTGCTCCTGCTTTTTGTCATTATGCATAGCCCTGACGTCTAGCCTTTGGTGTAGAGTTTTGGTGCCGTTACAACCTTAACACCTACTGAAATTTGTGTGCAGATCTATTAAGCTTGAGTTTGTCCAGTTATGCCTGTCTTGGGTCTACCTGTTGTGTTCAGTCCCTTCCTGCTGCAGCCCTTGAAGGTGAACCTGTTGTGCTCCTCTGGCACAACAGTGTACCTGTGGTGCCCCTGTGTTGTGCCCCTGGCCCAGGGGGCACATGGGAGCACAGAGGTTGTCCCACACACTAGCGGGGCCTTGGCTTAGGCTGCATTTGGAGGTCCCGAGAGTGTCACAGAAGTTCTCGTTCACCCAGCGGGCTTGGGGGCAGGGGCTCTGGAGGGGTTTAGGAGTCCTGAGGGCATGGCAGAGGGTTTCACTCATGCGGCGTGCCTGGGTTTTGGTCGGGAGTGTGCCTGCAGGTGCAGGGAAGCCAGAATCTCTCCCACACACTCGCTGGGCCTGGGCTGGGCTGGTTCTGGGCCATAATTTTCATTGTATAGTTCTTTTACTTCCTTTGTTACATTAATTCCTGAGTATTTAACTTTTTGGATTCTATTGCGAAGGGTGTTGTTTCTCTAATTTCTCTCTCAGTGAATTTGTTATTTGTGCAGAGGAATACTATTGGTTTTTGAGTCTTGACTTTGTATTCTGATAAGGTACTGAATTTATTTATTAATTCTAGCTATCTCTTGGTTGAGTTTTTTTCGTTCTTCCATGTAAATTATTATGTCTTCTGCAAATAGCGATAATTTCACTTTTTCCTTTCCAATTCTTGTTCCTTTTCTCTCTTGTCTAATTGCTATGGCTAATGTTTCCAGAATTATGTTGACTTGGAGTAGTGGACATTCTTATCTTATACTTGACTTTAGACTGAATGCTCAGTTTTTGTTCAGTTAGAATGTTGAATATTTGTTTGTCATAGATGGCTTTTATCAGATTGTGGAAAAGACCATATATTCAAATTTTCTGTAGGGTTTTATCATGAATTAGTGTTAGACTTTGTCAAAAGCTTCTTCTGCATCTATTGAAATGATGATGTGATATTGGTGTTTGCTTCTGTTGATATGCTGTGTTAGCTTTATAGATTTGTGTATGTTGAATCATCCCTGTGAGCAATCACAATGGGTCATGATCTATAAGGTTCTTAATGATTTGCTGCATTCTGTTTGCTATTTTATTGAGTATATTTGCATATACATGTGCTAGGAATATTGGCTTATAGTTCTCTTTTTTTAGTTGGATATTTCTCTAGTTTTGATATCAGTGTAATACTTGCTACCAGAAATGAGTTAGGGAGAATTAGTTCCTTTTCATTTACACTGAAGAATTTCAGAAGTATTGGGGTATAATATTCTCTAAATGTCTTGTAAAATTCAGCTGTGAATCCATCCAGGCATGGGCTTTTCTTTGCTAGTAAGTTTTTGATTACATTTTCAGTTTCATTAACTGATATTAGGTTACTCAATTTTTATATCTTCTTGGTTCAGTTTTGGTCATTTATGTAGATCTAGGAATCTCTCCACTACTTCTGGGTTTTCCATGCTATGAGAGTAAAGATTTTCAAGAAGGTATTGATATTTTTCTGAATTGTTACTTGCTCTGTAGCAATTTCACCCATTTCATTAATTATTGCATGAATTTGAGTTTTTCTTTCCTTTTTTGATGTGGTTGGCTAGGAGTTTATCAATTTTATTCAGTCCTTCAAGGAATAAACTCTTTGATTCCTCAATTCTTTTTATTGCTTTCTTTGTCTCAATTGCTTTGATTTCTGCTCTGATCTTCATAATTTTTTCCCTTTCTTTGCTTTTGGGTTTGACTCACTCTTCTTTTAGTAGAAGCTTGAGGTACAGCTTTAGGGTATCTATTTTCATTCTATTTGTTCCCCTAATGCCAGAATTCACTGCTATAAATTTCCTTCTGTGGTCTGCTTTTTTGCATCTCACAAATTATGGTAACGTTTTTTGAGTTTTCCTTGTATTGTAGATGTCGTTTAATGAATTCTTTATTTTTATCTGTGACCCAATGGTTGTTTAAGAGGATGTTACTTAATTTCCATATGCTTATGGAATTTTGCAATTCTTTGCCATTAATTTCTAGTTTGATTGCACTATGATCAGATGATATGCATGAGATAATATCAATTCCCTTGAATTTACTTAAGCATGTTCTATGGTCTAGTATGTGGTCTATTTTAGAGAACATGCCATGTGCAGCTGAAAAGAATGTGTATTCCAGTGTAGTTGTGTCTCAGTTACTATTCTCTTGTTGCTGGGACAAATACCTGACACCCAAAATGAAGGAAGGGAACGTTCATTTAGCTCACAGTCAGTGGAAGTTTCAGTCCATACTTGGCTGGCTCCAAGGCACAGTGGCATATGACAGAGAGCAGCTTTTCATGGTGGTGGTAAAGAGCAGAGAGCTTAAGAAAATTAGAACAATGGCAGCAGAGATCTAGTCTGTCTCTTTTATGTTGTATTCAAGCTATCTGCCCCAGGGTGGGCACAGTACTCACACCCTTAATCCCAGCAGCACTCACACCAATAATCCCAGTGATCATGAGTTAATCACAAACTCTAGAAGTCTTCCCCATGACTGCATGAGGCTTTGGGGGTACACCTAGATACAAACCATAACAAGTTGGGTTGAGAACTTTGTAAATGTGTACCAAGTACATTTGTTCAAATGTTTGATTTATTTTTACTACCTCTTTGTTAACTTTTTTTTCCTAGTTGATCTATGTTTTTGTGACAATGGTCTCAAAATTCCCCTGCTGAGTTCATGCTATTTGTTTTTTTGATTTTTCATCTCTAAAATTTGTTTTATAGAGTTGGGTGCTTCCATGTTTGGTTCATATATATTTATGATTGCTATCTCATCCTCCTGAAGTTTTCCACTAACAAGTACATAGTACTTTATATCTTTTGGTCATCCTTGGTTTGAAGTTTTCATTGTCTGAGAACAGAATGGCTACCCTTGCTTTTTTCTGAGTTCTTGGTGCATGGTGTATTATTTTCCATTCTTTGACTTTCAACCTATGAACTTCTTTTTAAATTAAATAAGTTTGGTGTATGCAAAATATTTTTGGATTATGCTTCTTGATCCTCTCTGCCAGTTCATTTCTTTTAATTGGTCAGTTGAGGCCATTTTCATTGATGGTTATATCTGATAGGTATTGGCTTATTTTTTGTGTTATTTTTCTACTGTAGATTCCATAAATTTTCCCTGGTTTTAATTGCTTGCCCTGTTTGATGGTTCCTTTTTGTTGTTATTGTTGGAATAGTGATTGTTTTTATCTCTTTTTAGAATATCTTTCAGTACTCTTTGTGCTTGGTTTGGAGTTCATGAATTTTTTTATTTTTTCTTTGTCATGGAAGTATTTTGCTTCTCCATTAATTTTGAAAGATAGTTTTACAGGGTAAATCAATGAGGATTTGAAGTATTTTTATTTCAGGAGTTGAAATACTGCACTCCAAGCTGCTGTTATATATATATTAGGGAAGCATCTATGGGGTGTTCAGGGTCTCACTACTAGATTGGACTCATAGTGATCCGCCTGTTTACAGTCTCCCAAGAGCTGGGATTACAGGTGCACACCACCATGCCCAGTCTCAATTGCTGTCTCAGCATGCCCCAGGGGCAGGGCCAGCACAGCAGGCCAGGGGATCCAAGCCCTGGCCTCTGTGCCTGCTTTCAGGTGCTTTAATCTGCTGAGCTATTTGGGCAGCCTCCAAGCTGTTCTTTACTTGCTGTTTGGTTTTTTTTTTGTTTTTGAGAAATCTGCTCTGGTTCTGATGGATTTTCCTTTATATGTGATCTGTTGCTTTTCTCTAACAAAAAAAAATTAAATGTATTTGGTGCAGGTTTCACTATGTAGCTTGGACTCATAGTGATCCTCCTGTTTTCATCCTTCCCAGTGCTGGAATTACAGGTGTGTGCCACCACATCCGGTCTCAGTGGCCTGCTTAGTGTTCTGGGGGCAGTGCTGGCTTGGCATGTTGTGCCAGGGATTGAATCCCTATGCCTGCACTTCCCTAAGCAGGTGCTTAGTCTGTTAAGCTATCTTGCTGGCTCTCTCTGACAGATTTTCTTATGTTGTTCTTGTGCTGAGTTTCTGGGATTATAATTATTATTTATCTTGGTGTAGATTTATTTTGATTGATGCTAATTGACACTTTATATGCCTCCCTTACTGTAAGTCAGATTCTTTTCTGATGCTTTCAAAGTTTTCTACTATAACTTCTGAAAATACTGTCTTTATATCATTTGTGTTGACTCCTTTTCACTGACACCTATCAGTTTTATGCTGTTGAGATGAATATCATATTTTAGCTGTTCAATTATTTGTTATTTCATGGTTCCTTGTTATTTTTAAAGAGATCTTTCCTCTTATCCTTCATAGATGCAAGAATATCTCAAGTTATGAAACTCTACCTTCAGTTTCATTCAAAAAGATTTTCCATCTTTTAATGGAAGTTTTGTTTTCTTGGATATCTCCTTGAATCTGTTTCATGCATTCTATTTCTTTCCTATATTGTTGATTTCGGGTTTCCATAATTTCTCTATGCTCCTCTATTTTTTCCTCAATGTCCCCTTTATTTATTTATTTATTTATTTAAAATTTATTTATTTATGTGTGTGTGTGTGTGTGTGTGTGGCCAGCTCAGTCCACCAGGGGGCGGGGCTGGCTGGCATGTGGTGCTGGGGGATTGGACCGTGGTCCCTGTGTTTGCTAAGTTTGTTCTAAATAGGTGCTTTAGACCACTGAGCCATCTCACCAGCCCTCAATGTCCCCTTTAGATATGCTCAGCAATTCTTTTGTTATGATTATCATTTTTAACCTCAGATTATTTATGATCAGATTTCCTCCATAGCAGACCTTGTTTCTTTACTTCAGTTGCTATCATTTCAGAGAGTTCAGGTGTATTACTTCCAATTTTTTCTAACTTTATGTCTTATGAACTTGTTCTGAGCAGGTTTACGTGAGACTGAAGTTTACTCTTTTGTCTTACCATTTTTATATTTCAAAAAGAATCTTTATTTGTATTTGTGAGATAATCCTTATGAGATTTTGATAGCGTGTAGCTGTATCACTGTTATCAAGGCCACTCCAGGAAGAGTCTCTTCTTCAGGGATATCTTCTGTGTGTTGGAGAGTCTTACTTTCTATCTATCACAAGATTATGCATTTGCAAATAATTGAAAGGATGATGTTGGTTAATGTTTAACACTGTCCTCTGTCTTTAGGTGTAGGGATGTGGTGATGTTATTACTCTAGCTTTTCCCAAAGTTGTCACCTAAGGGAGAACAAATGCTTAAAACAGATATGATACCTTAGCTACAGTAGTACAATTATGAATGCTAATAACATTGAGCAAAATTTAGTAATTGAAAAACTTTAATAAGTGCTGGTTTTGTACTTTAGGCCATAGAAGCAAACTTGGTAGTTATATATCAAAACAAATTGTGAATTAGGATTTTATATGCAAAATGTTTCCCTTTATAAAAATGGTTTTGTTTTTTGTCTTGTTCACTTGCCAGGTTTCAGGTGCTACACCTTATGTAGGGTAATGGGCCAAGTACCTAAATTCCTCTGGTCAAGATAATTACCCAGGGTACTGAGAATTTCTACACTTGTTGCTGGTCCCTCAGTGCTGGAGAATGGGCCGGGTACCTGGATTCCTCCTGCAAAGCTAGTTGCCCAAAGTTCTGAGCACCTCCATGCTGGTTTCTGATCCCAAGGTGCAGGAAAAGGGCCATGTATCTGGTTTCTACTGTTCTTTTATATCATCACAATAATGTGATATAAATAGCCAATATTTTAATTTTAGCTTTTATATTATCACAATAAAGTAATTTTAAACAGTATTTTAAATTTTTCCTGTTGTTTCATCAAATATGATTTCCACTTGTTCCATTTGACTTTTTATCATTCCATCATATTAGCTGTTATGGTTTGTATCTTGGTGTCTCCCCAAAGCCTCATGTAGTCATGGGGTGTCTTCCAGTATTTGTGATTAATTCATGATCAAATGTTGGGATTATGGGTATGAGTGCTATGCTTGCCCTGGAGCAAAGAGCCTGAATGCGATATAAGGGAAGAGAGAGATGCCTACTGTTGGCCACTGCGCCTGCTTTTTTTGTTTTTGCTGTTTTTAACTACCATGAACTGCTGCGCTTGCCATGTGCCATTATATCTTGGAGTCAGCCAAATATGGACTGAAACCTCCACAAACTGTAAGCTAAATACATCTTTCCTTCCTTAATTTTGAGTGTTAGATATTTTTTCTCAGCAGTGAGCAAACAGTAACTGAGACATTAGCTCAACTAGTATATGACTTGAAAATTTCTGTTTTTGGAGAAGATTCAACACAGTTAAATAGAGGAGGAGCCACATTGGAGTTATTCAAAGAAAATCAACTAAAAACACAGGTGATTGGAAGAGAGGAAGGGACATACAGCTTGAGGCCAAAATCAATCTAAAATAAGAGACTTCTAAATAAAAGAATAGCCATGTATCTTTATAAAACAGCAAACCAGCTCACAGGGATTCTGCTGTAACTGCTGCTTTCCTTCAGAGAAGGAAACTCCACTATTGGAATTTTCCACAAAACTGATGGACTTCAATAGTGTGGCTAAATCATGACTCATAGAAAAGAAATGCAATATAAGACCTTTTACCCCTTTTGACTTCCTCCATACAGAAGGAGTTACAGCCTGATAGCAAATTTTGCTGACATGCACAGGGTGACCAGAAAAATACTCCCTGCCTGCTGGGCTTCCTGTTTTTTTTCTGTTTTTTTTTTTTCTTTTTGTTTGTGCATCACAGTGGCTAACTGGGATCCCCAGTGAAAATTTTAGGGATTACAACAGAGGTGGTGAAGGTGATGAGTGGAACAGCACCACTCTTCCTCTTATTTTGTTTTCTTTTTTGAGATAGGGTCTTGCTATGAAATTCACGTTGGCCATTAGCTCACTTTGTAACCCAGGCTGGTTTTGAACTCATAATGATCCTCCTGCCTCAGTATCCAGAGTTCTTGGAATACAGGCATATGCCACCATGCCTCGCTAGCACTACCCTTCTTACCCTGTGAGTGGCTTGAGAGAAGGATGTGGATGAGCATTTCTCCATCCACAGAATAGAATAAGTAGGAGGTTCACACTTTCCTTTCTGGAGAAGAGACTAAAAGGAGACTGAGCATTTTTAGGTTTTCTGTGCAGTAGCAACTGTACCACTATTCCTGACCTGTGACAAGCAGCATGAGAGGATAAATATAAAGAGAGGTGGTTGTGCAAGCGATGGGAGAAACCAATTGCACATATATCTGAGAAACAGATTTGATGATAAAATAGATAATATATCATTCATTGTTAATAAGCTATTCTTATTTCAAAAATCTACACTATATGTATTGTATGTTACCCTGACTCTGTATTTGTTTCTGTTTTTCTTGTTTTTGTCTTTACTCTTTAAAATCAAAAAAATTATAATAAGACAAGAAAAAAAGAAAAAGAACTTGGAGCAGCTCAGAGCTGTCTCTGTCTGAGGGCAACAGAGCAACTGTGAGAATGATGGAGAGACAAACAGGGTAAGGGGATATAGGAGACCACTGAGGGCCTAAGCTAATTGAACACTAGCCTAAGCTCCCATGTCCAGTGCCCAACATCAGCCACTTACCAAGGACTAATCCCCCTGAAAACTTTTCAGGGTTAACTAGCATGGTTTTGGGCTCTGAATTCAGCATTACTACAGAAATGTAGACACCAGAGGAATTTTGCTGTTTTTTTTTTAAATGTGAATAAACATCGTGTCCTTCTTTTCAAGTTTACCTCAATATTCTTTTGTTTTCTCTTTCATTCTTTCCCCCATTCTCTTCTCCAGCTTACCCAAGCTTGGTTGATCATCTTTTATGCTTCTGTATTGCCTCTACCACATTTCTCTTCACTTATCTCTTTTTTTTCTGCTATTCCTTTTGAATTGCCCCCCCAAAGAATAAAATCAGTCTACTAAAGGGAAAATCACTGCATACGTGTTCAGTTTATGTTGAATCTTGTAATACAACTGGGTATCTTGATCCTATGGTTAAAGGTACCAAATTAATAGTTACCACGGTTTGTCATTTTCTCGGCTGTGTTTGATGCTACTGCTATTGTTAATTGCACTACTTTAGTCATGGTGTCACCCGTGTAATCAGTTGTTCTTCCTTGTATAACAACACTGTGACTATCTGGGGTCATAATCATCATATAGTCCATTACCAAAGACTGGGTTGTAAGCTAAATACCAGTTTCTAATCCTCAATAAATTGGGAAGGTAGGATCTTAGGACAGACACAAAGATCAAGGACTACATAGAATATATCTCTGAGGAATAGACGCCTCCTAGGGAAACCCTTATACTAGTCATAAAGCTATTTACAAGCATTACCATCATAGAAAATAAGACAAAATTTTAAAAAAGTAGAAAATGACAAGACCTAGAAACACAATGCAACCCTAGGACTCCAGCCACACAGGACAAATCCAGGAGACAAGGAGATAGAAAAAATCAGAAGCTACACACTTGGATTTTCTAAAATGATATCAGCAGAAGTTAAAAATAAATATAAATAAGACTATAGAGAAAGTCAGATCACAAGTAATCTCTCAGGTAAAAAAATGGCAATCAAAAGGAAAGACTTGCTCAGTTAATCTAACGTAGACACAGATAAGGGCTGGCTTGATAGCTAAGTGGAATAAAGCCTCTGTTTAGAGAGAGCACAATGGCCAAGGTTCAATCCCAGGCATGCCGTGCCAACCCTGTCCCTGAGGCATGCTGAGACAGTGATTGAGACTAAGTGTGGCGGTGCACCTGTAATCTTAGTGCGTGGGAGGGTGAAAACAGGAGAATCACTTATGAGTCTGATCTATGTAGTGAGAGCCTATACACCCTATCCTAAACAAAGAAAAATAAAGTAGGTATAGATAAAAAATGGAAGAGCTTAGAAAAATGACAGAAACCATTAATCCCCAATATAAAAAAGAAATGAAATCCGTGAAACAGACATTGAGGAAATTAAAAATTCCACTGCAAATATACACAACAAATTAAACCAAGGCCAAGACACAATATCTGATCTAGCAGAAGAGATTGCTTTTAGCAACCATGAAAGGAAAGATATCTTTAAAATAGCAAGGAACTATGAAAAAATGAATTCAATATCTATAAGATGATGCAAAGGAGAACAATATAAGATTGATCAGAGTCAATGACAAAGCATGAGGCAGAACATTGGCCATAAAATATTTGTTGACAGAAGTAATGGCAGAAAACTTCTCAAACATGAAAAGGGATGTGACATAAAAATAAGTGAGGCATACAGTACTTCAATTAATAATGATCCAAATAAATCTACACCAAGGCATATAATAAGATTTAAGAAATTCAGCAGAACAACAAAGTATTAAATGCTCTTAAAGAAACAAATCATTAATAGAGTAAAGCACATCAGAACCACTGTAGACTTCTTAACACAAACCTACCAGTCAAGCAGAGCTTGAATTTACATATTAAAGAAAATTATTTCGAACACAGGTTGATATACTCTACAAAACTATCTTTTAAAATCATAAGAGAGGGGGAACTACCTGCTTGGGCCCCCCTCCTGTCCCTCTCTTGGGATGGGAGCTTTCTTTTTTTTAATAAATATATTCTGCTCATAAAAATAAAATAAAATCATTAGAGGAATACTGTACTTCTGTGACAAAGAACAAGAAAAGAAATTTGTCACTATGAAGCCAGCTACACTAAATATTCTGAGGCGTATTTTAGAAGAAGGTAATAAATATGACAATTCTAAGAACACCAACAGAATAAAGCCACCAGGCAAGTCAAGCAACTAAATAGAGAGAAAATACAGGAAAACAACAAAAGGAAAATGATATGACAATGATAAGTCAATATATATCAGTTATATCCATCACTGTAAAAGGCCCCAATTCACCAATAAACAGAAATAGACCGGAAGAATGTATCAAGAAACAGGATCCAACTATGTGCTGCATCAAAAGAGTATAGTTAAATAAAAAGGAAATTAATAAACTGAAAGGCAAAGGATGAAAAATCTTCATATGACAGGAATCTGAAAAAAAAAAACGGAGGTTGCTATTTTATATGCATACATAGTGACCTTCAAGCCAAGACTGATCAAAACAGAGAAAGAAGGTCAGTTCAGACTCATTAAGGGAAAACTGCAACAATAAGAGGTAACAGCAATACTTATGGACCAAATATCAGTACATCCACCTATATAAAACAAATATTAGTGGACATGAAAAATTATATAAGCATTAGCACAATTGTAATGGGGACTTCAATAGCTATCAAAATTAGATTGATCAACTGGACAAAATATCAACAAAGAAATCTAAACTGAATGAAACCTGTGAAAAAATAGACTTAGTAGATGTCTACAGAATGTTCCATCCCACAAAATCAGAATACACTTTTTTCTCAACTGCATATGGGTTACTCTCCAAAATAAATCATGTACTAACCCATACAACATGCTTGACTAAATGAAAAGGAATTGAAATTATCTCATGCATATAATCAGATCATAATGCCCTGAAATTGTAAATGAATAGCAAAAGAAACCAGAAAAATTCCATAAATACACTGAAATTAAAAAAAATATCATGCTTGTGGACAATCAGTGGGTCACAGACAAAAATCAAAGAAGAAATTAAACTGTAGTTACAATTAAATGATAATGCCATAAATTTCTCTATTAGGACTTCTTTCACTTGTCCTACAAGTTCCAGTATTTTATAACCATTGATGTATTTATTATTTTAAATTAAAATAATTATTAATAATTACTTCATCATAATTATTTTATCACATGATCCCTTAACTGAATATGTAATTAAAAACTTACTAACAAAGAAAACCCAGGTCCTGATGGCATTATTTCTGACTTTTACAAGAAATTTAGCTATCTAATGCCAATACTCCTCAAACTATTTGATGAAATTGAAAGGGAATCAATACTCCCACAGTTATTCCTTGAATCAAATATTTCCCTGACTCCAAAACCAGAGAAGAACTCAATCAAAAATGCATATAATAGCCAGTTTCCCTCCTGAACACAAGCACAAAAGTCCTCATGAAGATACTGGTAAGCAGAATGCAGCAAGTAATTAAGAAGACTATAAACTATGAGTAAGTAGGATTCATATTAGGTATGTATTTGGATCATCATATGCAAATCAATCAACATAATACACCATATCAACAGAGCTAAAGAAAAAAATCACATGATCATTTCAATAGCTACCAAAAAAGTATTTGAAAAAGACCAATACCCATTTCATGATAAAAACCTACAGAAAATTGGAATTCTTGGTATTGATCTCAACCTGATAAACGTATCTATGAAAAAACAATAGGCAACAACATAGTAAATAACCAGACTGAAAGCTTTCACTTTAAATTTGGGAACAAGACTAGGATGTCCACTGCAACCACTCCTATTCAATATAGTTCTGGAAACATTAGCCAGTGCCATTAGACAAGAGAAACAAATAAAAGGACTAAAGATAGAAAGGAGAGAATTTAAATTATCATTATTTGAAAATGACATGATACTGTACATAGAAGACCCCAAAACTCCACCAAAAGACTTCTAGATTTAATAACCAAATTCAGCAGTGTAGATAGATATAAATTCAACACTCAAAACTAAATAGCTTTCCTGGACATGAATAACAAACTCACTGAGAGGAGACTTAGGGAAACAATAACTTTCACAACAGCATCAAAACATAAAATACTTAGGAATTAATCTAAAAAAGGAGGAAAAAGATC
>NW_004524639.1:8518733-8522665 GCF_000260255.1 Octodon degus
ATACCTAGGAATCAATCTATGTATTTCCTATGTTTCCTATTATAGAAAATAATGGACCTTTACATTGAGAATTTCAATATTGTAAAAAAGGAGATTAAAGAGGACACCAGAAAGAAAAAAGATATTATTTGTTTTGGCTAAGAAGAACCAGTATAATGAAAATATCCATAGTCCAGAAATTATTATTCATATTTAAAGAAAACACAATCAAAATATCATTAGTATACCTCACAGAACTAGAAAAAACTTCCCTAAAATGCATTTGGAATCAGACGAGATCTAGAATAGCAGAAATAATTTGGGGCAAAAAAGGCAAGGAAGGGGCTTCACAGTCTCAGGCTTGAAATTATACTATAGAACTAATGTAACAAAAATGACATGATACTGATACAAAAAATGGATTTGAGAATCAATGGAAGAGATCAGAAAATGCAGAAACAATTCCAAACACACTCAGCCACATTATCTTTGACAAAGGAGCCAAAAATGTTTACTACAAGAAAGATGGTCTCTTTAATAAATTACATTGGAGGGCTGGCCAGATAGCTCAGCAGATTAAAGCACCTGCTTAGGCAAACACAAGGGTTGTAGGTTTGATCCCTGGTCAGCCGTGCCAGCCCTGCCCCAGGGATGCCCTGAGACAGCGATTGAGACTGGGCTTGGTGGCACCCACCTGTAATCACAGTGCTTGGGAGGCTGAAAACAGCAGGATCTCTATGACTCCAATCTGTGTAGTGAGACCTTATATACTCTCTATTAAATACATAAAACATAAATAAACTGGAAAAAGTGGCTTTCCACATACGGAAGAACTAAACTAGAACTATGTCTGTCACTTTGCACTAAACTACAATAAAAGACCTAAATATTAAAACAGAAATAATAATTGGCTGGAAGACAGAAGAGGCAGAACTCTGAAAGACGCAGGTGTAGACCAAGACTTCATGATCAAAACCCTTATTCAATGGGAAATATTACAAAGAATCAACAACTGTGATCTCATGTTATTAAGCAGGCTTTGAAAAGCCAATGAAATCACTAACAAAGTGAAGAGAAAACTCACAGATTGTGCAAAAACATTTACCATCTCTTCCTCATATAAAAATTACATGTCTGGAATACAGAAAGAGCTAAAAAAAATTTAAAAACCCCCACATTTAAAGACCCAGTCCAAAGTTTGACATCTGAGATGAATACACTTCTTAGATGAAGAATTATAAGTAGGAAGTAAATAAATGAAAAAATGTTCAACATCACTTGTCACTTGAGAAATCAAATTAAAACAACACTGAGATTCCATCTCACCCCAGAAAGAATGGCTAACTTCAAGAGGTCAGCCAATAGCAAATGGTGGAGGGTCTGTGGGGGGGAAAAGGAACTCATCTTCACTGTTGGTGGGAGTAAAAACTGCTGCAACCTCTATGGCAATCAGTATAGAGGTTTCTCAGAAAAGTGAGAATAGGGTTGCTATTTCCTTCTTAGTAACTTCCCAAAAGAACTGAAAACATATCACAGAAATGCTGCATGCCCATGTTTATATCAGCAGAGTTTATAATAGCTAAATCTTGGAAACAGCCCAAATGCCCATCAACTGATGAATGGATAAAGAAGATGTATTTTTTTTCTCATTAAACTTTGTTTTAATGGGTCTCAAAATTCTGTGACAGATTTTTGGTCAAGTTGTTTCCATTAAAAAGTATTGATTTTTAAAACTAATAGCTTAAAAACTGCCATACACGCAAAAAATTGTCCACAAAACATTCTTTCCTTCTGAAGGTTTTATGATGTATCGTTATCATTAACCAGTCTTTCACTATTAACCTTAAATGGCCAATTATGAGAAAGGATTCTGAGTCTGGTCTTCTGTCAGTGATTAACAATGGGGTGGCAAGTGTTAGAAATAATATTCATTTAGCCTTCTGAGATTTCTGGGCAGACTTGATGACCTTGCCAGCTCCAACAGCCTTCTTGTCCACAGCTCTGATGACACCCACAGCAACTCTCTGTCACATATCATGAACAGCAAAATGACCCAGAGGCAGACAGTCAGAGAAGCTCTCAACACACATGGGCTTGCCTGCAGCCATGCCAACAATGGCAGCATCACCAGATTTCACAAATGTGGGCCCATCTTCTAGCTTCTTACCAGACTAGCGATCAATCATTTCTTTCAGCTCAGCAAACTTGCAAGCAATGTGAGCTGTATGACAATCTAGAACAGGGGCATATCCAACACTGATAGGCTGGGATGGTTCAGAATAATCACCTGAGCAGTTAAAACAGTGGCTTCCTTTGGTGAGTCATTTTTGCTGTCACCAGCAACATTGCCAAGCTGGACATCTTTGACAGACATATTCTTGATGTTGAAGCACACATTGTCCCCAGAAAGAGCTTCACTCAAAGCTTCATGGTGAATTTCAACAGACGAGTTCAGTTGTGACATTGACTGGAGCAAAGGTGATCACCATGCCAGGTTTGAGAACACACCAGTCTCCATTCAGCCCACAGGGACAGTACCAATACCACCAATTTTACAGATATCCTGGAGGTGCAGCTGCAAAGGCTTGTCAGTTGGGCGAGTGGGTGGAAGGATGCAATCCAAAACTTTAAGCAGTGTCATTCCACTGGCATTGCCATCTTTATGAGTGACCTTCCATTCTTTGAAATAAGGCATATTAGCACTTGGCTCCAGCATGTTGTTACCATTCCAAACAGAAACTGGCACAAAATTTGCCAGGGTTGTAGCTAGTTGTTTTAATGTAGGTGCTGACTTCCTTAACGATATCCTCATATCTCTTCTGGCTGTAGGGTGGCTCTGTGGAATCCATTTTGTTAGCACCAACAATTAGTTGTTTCACACCCACTGTGTAAGCCAGAAGGGCATGCTCATGGGTCTGCCCATTCTTGGAGACACCAGCTTTGAATTTATCGACAACATCAGCAACAATCAGGACAGCACAGTCAACCTGAGATGTGCCTATAATCATGTTTTTGATGAAATATCTGTGTCCATGGGCATCAATGATGGTCACATAATACTTGCTGGTCTCAAATTTCCACATGGAGATGGCAATGGTGATAGCATGCTCACGCTCAGTCTTCTGCTTGTCCAAGACCCAGGTATACATGAAGCAACCCTTCCCCATCTCAGCAGCCTCTTTCTCAAAAATTTTCAATGGTTCTTTTGTCGATGCCACCGCATTTGTAGATCAGATGGTTGGTGGTGGTGGACTTGCGGGAAATCACATGAACAATGAGAAAGATATTAATGTGAGTCTTTTCCTTTCCCATGTTGGCTTGGATTTAGTGTTGGTTTTCACTAAACCTGTGCTCTCACGGCAAATCCATTGTGAAAAAGCAAGATTTTTTTTGTGGAACTGGGGATTAAACTCAGATATGTTTTTTTAGTACAATGAATTACTACTCAGTTGTGCAGAATAAACTGGAGACATTTCTATGTAAATGAATGCACTTTGAGATCATATTCTCAGTAAAGAAAAGGGACATATATGTACAAATACTGCATTGTTTCTCTTGTGTGAAAAACTGAAAGTGCAAATAATGAGCAGAATGTATACTGGGTATTATGAAATAGGAAGAAACTGCTCAATTGGGAAAGGGGAAGTAGGGAAAATAGAGGGGGAACAGAAGGAAGGGAAAAGGAAAAAATGAGAAAAGAATGATAAAATAGAAACAAAGTTTGTAAGTAAGGAGGGGAAGAGGGGCTGAAGGGAAGGAAGGTGTCATAGCTACTTTAATTGCTGAGCCAACATAGCCAACATCCACAGTTAAAGGGGGCAAAGGTTTAATTACATCATATTTTGTAGAGGGTTTGGTCCATAATCGGCTAGCCCCAAGGCAGGGTGGCACATGACAGAGGGGCAACATTCATGGTTGCGGAAGACAGCAAAAGCAATAATGGAGAGAGAGAG
>NW_004524639.1:8522790-8523796 GCF_000260255.1 Octodon degus
AGAGAGAGAGAGAGACAGACAGACAGACAGACAGACAGACAGACAGAGAGAACAAGCCACTTTCTGTCCCTTACATTGTATGCAGGCTACATACCCTAAAGTGGGTGCAGCATTTACATCCTTAATCCTAGCATCCTTAATCACAGTACTGCGATATAAATCAATCACCCACTCTAGACTCAGTCATCTCTGAAAAAGGGCTAAAGATACATGAGGTTTTGGGGGCACATCTAGACAGGAACCACAACAGGAGAGGAATGGGGAAAAATTGGAATCAAGATTCATCATGTACAGGTACAAATTCTCTGCGATGAGTGTAAACATTATGTATATGTAAATTGTACCAATAAACTTAATTTTAAAATATAAAGAACATTTGAAAGCAAATATCTCTTTCTAATGTCCTCTACCCTCTTCTTCTTGCTTGGATTGGTTATTCCACTGGCCTTCAGTACAGTTGTCATTCTGGGCCTTTTCATTTTAATTCTCCTGTGTTGTACTCACTATCCTACTGCCGCATCTAATGACTTATTGAATTAAACAAGTGTGGCAGAATGCTAAAATTGGTGAATCTAGGCAAAATATATATGGATTCCCTTTCCTAGTCTTTGTCCTATAGGTTTAAAAATTTCAAAATAAAAAGTTTTGAGGAAAACATTCCCAAACCATTTTCATTCTTGCTTATTTGGATGGCATGCCTGTTCTCCCTCTTTCATAGAAGTTTTCAGAATTTTCTTTTTGTTTTTCCTATGATGTTCTGAGATATGAGTGCTGTGCCCTTTTATATGGATGTTTAATTTTCATTACATTGGAGACTTTGTGAGCACTCTGCAGCTGTAGACTGATGCCTGTAGCCTTTAAGTCTTGAAAATTCTTTCACAGTATTTATTGATAATTTTCTGTCCTTTATTTAACTTTTTTGTATTTTAGGATCTAGCATTGGGTAATTAGATATTACCCTTCCTGGATAGATTCTATCAGACTAATTTCTTTTGTGCTTTCTCAC